>NC_138772.1:318855382-319212882 GCF_965119305.1 Pelophylax lessonae | reverse complement strand
AGGGGAGATTTACTAAAACTGCAATGTGCAATATCTGGCACAACTCTGTATAGAAACCAATCAGCTTCCATAGGGGATATTTACTAAAACTGCAATGTGCAAAATCTGCTGCAACTCTGCATAGAAACCAATCAGCTTCCATAGGGGGGTTTACTAAAACTGCAGTGTGCAATATCTGGCACAAATCTGTATAGAAACCAATCAGCTTCCATAGGGGAGATTTACTAAAACTGCAGTGTGCAATATCTGGCGCAACTCTGTATAGAAACCAATCAGCTTCCATAGGGGAGATTTACTAAAACTGCAATGTGCAATATCTGGCACAACTCTGTATAGAAACCAATCAGCTTCCATAGGGTAGATTTACTAAAACTGCAGTGTGCAATATCTGGCGCAACTCTGTGTAGAAACCAATCAGCTTCCATAGGGGAGATTTACTAAAACTGCAGTGTGCAAAATCTGGTGCAACTCTGTATAGAAACCAATCAGCTTCCATAGAGGAGATTTACTAAAACTGCAGTGTGCAATATCAGGCGCAACTCTGTATAGAAACCAATCAGCTTCCATAGGGGAGATTTACTAAAACTGCAGTGTGCAAAATCTGGCGCAACTCTGTATAGAAACCAATCAGCTTTCATTTTCTTTCTTTTTATTTTTTTTGTCAAACCTTATTTGAACAAGCTGAAGTTACAAGCTGATTGGCTGCCATGCAGAGCTGCACCAGATTTTGCACTCTCCAGTTTTAGTAAAACTCCAATGTAACCACATTGTTATGGTGGCCATACAAACTTCCATAAACAATCAATTTATTTCCCAATAAGAACAATCGATCTATCATTCGCAAGTTCGCAACCTATTTGTTCGATATGCCACACAAGAATTATGTGGATTTGGATCAATTGCTTGAAAATATAATTGTAAATTATCCACCATGCAATCTCATAATCTGATCAATTGAAATGCAATCTAAATTATGAACAGTGCTGCAGATCAATGCAAAATGAAAAATAATTTTCAGCTCTGGCTGATCTGCTAATCTTGATAGAATCCATTTTAAATTGTTTGAAAGGGAAGTTGTGCCTATTGGATTTTTTTGCTAATTTGATCAAACAACTTTAAACACAGCGCACATTGATTGGATAATAAAATTAAGTCGTGTATGGCCGCCATTAGAGTTTTACTAAGGCTGGCCATACATTGTACAATTGTCTTGTACAATTTACCTTTAGATTTGCCAAAACCATATGATATGACGTCAGACCTAAACACTTTCAGTTTTTATGCAATCAGGCAGGCCCTTGCAATACAGAGTTGAAGGTAAATCTAAAGGAAAATTGAATAAGAAAATTGTATAATGTATGGGCAGCTTAATACTCCAACATGTACACATTTTTTTTCATCCTTGTGTGCAATTTAGCACCAAAAGAAAGAACATTAAGCACAAAAACAAGAAAAATCACTATATTTATTGGAGTTGATTTTTTTTTTAACCTCAAAACACATATTAAAAATATATTTCAGCCTACTAATTCTTAGATGTAGTGGCTGCATTCGTTTTCTTTTATAGGTTTATTTTCCTTTATTCTCGCCTGTTGAAACTGCCAGGAACTGTTTATTTTTTTGCTGTGCAGCAGAAATGGCAGTGAGAGGGTTGAGAGAAACCATTTAACACTAACAGGCGTGCTTACAATAGTCAGCTTTTATTCATTTATGTAAAACCTTTATCTAAAAAAAAAAAAAAGGAGATAAAAACTGCTGCTGTAATAAGTGTGGAATTTGTTGGTCACTTATGTAAAGTCCTACTAATCTACAAGTGCATCACTACCCTGACTGTCAATGCTGCTGTCCAAAGGTGTCTCTAGTTGCTCCTCCATGCAGATTGGAGACACCCTAAGGCAGGAATTGGGGTAACTGGCTGGATCACCTGGTGAAAACAAAAGAAAAAATAAAAATAATGCAACCACCGCATTTATAAGATCATTAAGCTGCAATATATGCCATTTCTGGTTTGAAGTTCGTTACATTATGTTCAGTGGAGTGGCTTTTACTAAAGGAGCTGATCATTCTCACCTTGAAAAGTCAAAGCTCAGTGAATAAGGTGAAGCTATGTTCATTTCATTCATTAATATAAAATCCTGTTTTTTGTTTGTTTGTTTTTCCTGCACAAAGTTTTTTTCCCCCCCCTGTATCCAAAGTAAACACAACACAGCAGTATACAATAGATAAGTAAGCATGCATCCAGAGTGAGCATCCTCTACTATAGAAAATAAGGAGAATAATCATAAAGAATAAGAAAACAATAACCATGAGAGGGCTAGGGTGACTTGCTCACACCAAAAAAAAAATAAAATAAAAATAAATACGTGCAAGGGGAAAATCCGTTTGTTTGTTTTTTTGGTACATAAATAAATGATTAAAATGAACACAATTTTACTGAAATTGCTAAATGCAGTGAGGGTGCATTTTGCTAAGTGAAGTCTCTAGATCTACCCAGAATCAAATAATAATATTCAATAATAATTATAATAATAAATAAAGATAGAAATGAATATATAGATGGACCCTAATCTCAAAATTCTTTCATTGCACTCTATATTATCGTACATGTCATATAAAATAACGGTTATGTCTCTCCACTGTTATCTGATTTAGCCATCCGTCAGGACCAATGCTGACAGCACCTTAGCGGGTGACTAGTGCAATGTATTTATTAAATTAGCAAAAGGAGGCACGTAAGAGGAACTGGAGGTTGCATGACTCTGATCACAGGTCATGTGTAAATCACAAGTAATGGGGCTCCAGGGACAGCACATTACAGTCATTTATCAACATTAATATGTAGCCCCACTTCAAGACTTAACTTACCACTACATCTACCTTTTAGACAGCAGGCACCATATTCCTGTCCATTGTCCACCTAGCTAAGTTATACATTATATATTATTATTAAAGAACACATCCGACATTACTGCCTGCCTTGTTTATATATATATATATATATATATGTGTGTGTGTGTGTGTGTGTGTATCCAGAAGTGAATGTGTTCACATTCTCTCTTTCGTTCTCTCTCTGCTTGCCATTCTCTATCTATCTGTCTATTTATCTATCTATTTTTATATACAATGTTTGTAAATTAAAAAAAAAAAAAAAAAAAATATATATATATATATATATATATATATTTCAGTGGAGGAGCCACATAGGAGGAACTACATAGATATACACATAAAACAGAGAGCAGGTCAGCACTATTGTATATGTGAAAATATAAACATTTCAGTGGAGGAGGGAACTACTTAGCTATAGACATATAACAGAAGAGATGAGGTCAGCACTTTTGTATATGTGGCCAGTAGTATATTTACTCTATATCTATCTATCTATCTATCTATCTATCTATCTATCTATCTATCTATCTATCTATCTATCTATCTATCTATCTATCTACCTACCTTTATATATATATATATAATGTTTGTAAATAAATTATATATATTTATATATATATATATATATATATATATATATATAATGTTTGTAAATAAATTATATATATATATAAATACTAGTAGGTACATTCTCTCTCTATCTTTCTCTCTTTTTCTAGATAGATAGATAGATAGATAGATAGATAGATAGATAGATAGATAGATAGATAGATAGATAGATAGATAGATAGATAGATAGATAGATAGATAGATAGATATGCATTAATACTTAGCTATAGACATATGACAGAAATCAGCACTTTTGTATATGTGGCCAGTAGGTATACATTCTCATTCTCTCTGTCTCTGTCCATGTCTCTATCTATCTATCTATCTATCTATCTATCTATCTATCTATCTATCTATCTATCTATCTATCTATCTATCTATCTATCTATCTATCTATCTATCTATCTATCTATCGGTGTGTGGCCAGTAGGTGTACATTCTCTTTCTTTCTCTCTCTAGATAGATAGATAGATAGATAGATAGATAGATAGATAGATAGATAGATAGATAGATAGATAGATAGATAGATAGATAGATAGATAGATAGATAGATAGATAGATATGCATAAATACCTACACCTATATCTATCTATCTATCTATCTATCTATCTATCTATCTATCTATCTATCTATCTATCTATCTATCTATCTATCTATCTATCTATCTATCTATCTATATAAATATATATATAATATACCTAAATATTCAGCTATAGACATATAGGTCAGCAATGTGGCCAGTAGTGAAGGTGTACATCCTCTATACATTTGAGCTGTGAATCAAGCTGCTTCCAGACATAGGGCTAAGGGGCGATGTGTAAGGCAGCAGAACATACTAGATTTGTACTGGGAAATTTGCAAATAGACCTTTTAAATACGGGTCGCAGAGGTTAACTAAACAAAGACAGTCTAAGCTGGACCACACCGAAGAGGATTTG
The DNA here is from genome assembly GCF_965119305.1 of Pelophylax lessonae. Taxonomy (NCBI): domain Eukaryota; kingdom Metazoa; phylum Chordata; class Amphibia; order Anura; family Ranidae; genus Pelophylax; species Pelophylax lessonae. The sequence goes on along the minus strand of NC_138772.1, from coordinate 319,208,446 downwards.
AGCCTGACTTAACCCACATGAGAGCAGCCTCTTGTTCAATTTTATGGGAATTTCAACAAGTAACAACTGCAAAAAAAAAATGTCTCACTGCGATTTTTTTCCATTCCACCCTCGTTGAACTGTCAATCATGTCCTGGGGAGCCAGGCAGCCCTCCTTATCTGTGAAGATATCCCCTATGGGAGTTTATCTGTATAATACATGTATAATCCAGGATTGTGTACTTACTAGAAGAGATTACACTGGCTGCATATCTGCACCGTGAACATGATTTGATTAGCACAAAGGATCCACAGTTGTAATGATAGTAAAACCCTATTCACAAGTAGCATTCAAAAAATCAGGTCTAGCAAATGCATGAAAAAGAATTGTAACACTGTCAACAAAAAGCAGAGTTTTGTCATCAGTAATCCCTATAGAGAGAGCTGTACATGTTTTATCTGAAATGTGTCTGTCACTATGACATGTGTTTATTACATATACATTTATCACATCAGTGTGTGTGTGTAAACATACAAAAACGTCTGATCGATACATTCTAAAATATAGGAACTGTTCTACATCTACAGTGCTCATAGCCTAATTAGTATTTCAGCACGGTGCTTTTAATGTTTGCAACTAGATAGACAAGTAAAATACATTCATTCAATACAGGTATATATATTTTATTTGAATAAACTAGATATATTTTCACAATGCTGTGTTTGATAGAGAACGTTAGAATTGTTTGGTGTAGGTCCAGCAGTACTATCAAATATTTAGGACAAATAATTATATAATTATATTTAAATAATTATCAAAGGGACTCTGGTTAATCTATAAATTGTTTACTTGGAGTTCATCCTTTAGCCTTTTTTTTTTCATAAAGTGGGAGGGAATGATTACATCAGATGTTCAATACTGGCCCACAGAAACCAATAAAATGCATCATTTATCAAACTGTCATTTTTCAGTGCCAGTCTTGATTTTTAAATTGGTTATTAGAAAGCACAATGAAACAGTTCTTACAACAGGCACCCTAAAATAGGGCTTATATATATAAAAAAACAAAAACAAATAACGTAAAAGTATTGAGTATTATTATTATCATTATTAGTAGTAGCAATTTTATTATTATTGTTATTATTATTATATTTAGCAATAGCTAGAATTACTTCAGCTGCAAGGAACCTTGCAGCTATGCAATTTTCCAGGCTAAGTTGTAGATATCTTAGTATTATTATTATTATTAATATTATTATTAGAAGTAGTAGTAGTAGTATTGTTGTTATTTTTATATTATTGTTATATTTTGCAATGACTATCATTTACTTTACTCCCAGGGAATAGGGGATTTTTGTTTTAAAAAAATACAAGCTAATTTTTTTAGTAGTAATAGTAGTAATGTCGTTGTTGCTATTATTATTATTATTATTATTATTATTATTATTATTATTATTATTATTATTATTAGTACCAATAGCTAGCCTTACTTTAGTTAGAAGGGAACGTGCAGCTTTGCAATTAGCCAGAATGGATATCTTTAGAAAATACTGGGTTATTATTATTTTTTATTATTATTATTAGCAGAAGTAGTAGTAGTGAAATTATTTTTATTATTATTATTATTATATCATAATATAATATATTTAGCATTATTAGCTTTACTTTAGCTACAAGGAAAGGAAAGGAGCAGCTATACAAGCCATATTACGTTATGAATATAAATACAGGATAAATGGTATTATTATTTTTATTAGAAGAGTAGTAGTAGTGAAATTATTATTATTATTATTATTATTATTATTATTATTATTATTATTATTATTATTATTATCATCATTATCATTATTATTATTATTGTTACTATTATATTTAGCATTATCTAGCCTTATACTTTAGCTACAATGAAAGGTGCAGCAATGCAATTAGCCAGGTTAAGTTATGGATAGCATTAGGAAATACAGGTTAATTATTATTAGTAGTATTAGTAGAATTCGTAGTAGCAGTTGTAGGGATGTGCTATTAGTAATATTAAAGGAAACGTGTAGCTATGCAATTAGTCAGGTTAATTTTTAGATAATATAGGATTATTATTAATATTAATACTATTAGTTTTAGTTTTATTTATTAATATTATTATTATTATTATTATTATTAATAATAATAATATAATAACGTGTAGCTATGCAAGTAGCCAGGTTAATTTTTAGGAAATACAGGATTAATATTAATATGAATACTATTATTTTTTTATTAATATTAATAATAATAATAATAATAATAATAATAATAATAATAATAATAATAATAATAATAATATTTAGCAATAGCTATCCCTAAATAGCTACAAGGAAAGATGCAGCTATGCAATTAGCCAGGTTAAGTTATGGAAATCTTTAGGAAATACGGGCTAATTATTATCAGTCACTTGCTGGATTTATTTACACCTATAAATGGGATTTATGACTATACAATAAACTTCCTTCCTGCCCTGCCAATATGCCATCCACATCAAAGTTAAGCCCCAAAGATCCCAAATGACAATTTGTAAATCAGGCTAGTAGATGAAAGATTAGATAAGATTAGGCAGCGTGGTGTGGCACATTACAGTACTTGTGCCCATACAAATATCCCTACAAATCAGGCCCGTTTTCACTTAATTAGCAGAAAGGCAAATTCTTCTCTTTAATTAGGAAGTCCAGCAGCTCGTTAAAAACCGTGCTCACCTTTTTACATGCGCCTAGTTCACCTTGAGGAGAAGGCAACTGGCCGAGTATTAAAAATTCATTACATAATGAGGTGTCTGCACAGATTTAATGAGCCTTGTGAAAATAATCCCCATTTTAAAGGGACATTCTTAACTAATTTTACATAAAATAAGGGCAGCCTCTGAGAGCCTGAGCCCCAGAAATAAACGTGCTTTCATGTTCTATTCCATGTAATATCCAGGCGGATTAGAAGCAGAACGCCTGTTTTGTTGAGGTTTGGAAATACATATTTTCTCACATTGTTAATCCATGGAAACTGATTAAACTGGGGCCATAAATAGGAAGCTTGGAAAGATTTATATGGAAATTTATTAAGGTGAGCAGGCTGCTGGTAATGCTGGGGAAAGCAGGCAGTCATATAGTGAATATGGCACAATGCATTGCTTGGGTTTTGATCATCTGGGATGCAAAGTTTAAAGCTGGCCATACACTATACAATCTGATTGTATAACCTCCTTTAGATCTACTAACAAATCTGGATAATTAGGGCCTGTGGGACTGGATAGAAATGTGTTGGATTGTCAGGTTTGGCTTCATTTTACATAGGGGGAGATTTACTAAAACAGGAGCACTCAGAATCTGGTGCAGTTGTGCTTGATAGCCCATTAACTTCTAACTTCAGCATCAACTTCTAACTTCAGCATGTTCTGTTATGATTTGACAATAAAACTTGGAAGCTGATTGGTTTCTATGCAGAGCTGCACCAGATTTTGCACACTCCAGTTTTAGTAAATCTCCTCCATAGTATTATTGTACAATCAGATTATAGTGAATATGGCAACACTAATGGGCCATACACACTATAAGATTTTCTGAAGACTTTTTCCTTTAGACTTTCCAAAACCATATAATATGAGGTCAAACCTAAACACTTCCAATTTGTATGAAATCAGGCAGGCCCATGCACTACATAGAAAAGGTAAATCTGAAGGAAATCTAACCACATAAGTTGGATAGTGTATTCAGCTTTAGGCTAAATATATTTTAATGGGCTGTAGAACATGCAGGGGATGATTTTCTAAAGGAATATAAAAGTGATCCTTACCTGAGCTTAGCAAATAAGATGAAGCTCTATCAACCACGCATGTGCTAGTAAACTCTATAATCTCTCCCTGTGCATTCAAAGTGATGGCAGGTTCACCCTATTTACTATCATTGGCTTTGCAAAGTGCACTGAGACTTGTCAAGGTGCTCTAGTTAACAGCTTCAACTTCTTTAGTTAATCAACTTTACAGTTCTTCATTTTAATTATTGCAAAGAATAGCAAAGGTCAGATATATCCAAATTTTATTATTAGCACTTTTAGACCAATTATCAGAACTTTATGTAGGTATGGAAAGCAGATATGTCAGAAAATACTGTATGCCCCAAGCTGATTGGTTTCTATGCAGAGCTGCACCAGATTTTGCACTCCCCAGTGTTCAATCCTGTAGTGACTGTTCATTTAGATTTTTTATTACATTCCAATCGTGTGCAGAATACATTAAAAAAAAATGGATTTGTGATTGCATATGGTTGGATTAAAGTGAACACATGGGGGTTGATTTTCTAAAACTGGAGAGTGCAAAATCTGGTGCAGCTCTGCATGGTAGCCAATCAGCTTCTAACTTTAGTTGGTTCAATTAGGTTTTGACAAAAAAAAAAAAAAATAGAAGCTGATTGGTTTCTTTGAAGAACTGCACCAGATTTTGCACTCTCCAGTTTTAGTAAATCAACCCAAGTTTCTCATCATCATTATTTAGGATTTTTAATAAACTCCCTTTATTACTTTAGCAATCCACTGTCTCTTTGGATCAATAAACAGGTAATATTGGGGGACAATTCGTTTTTGTTATTTAATTGTGATAGATTCTTAGATTTTCAGGGATTATTTTTTATTTTATGTAAATCAGTTGTAATTCCTGACAGGTGCTCCTTTTTTTTTTAATCACCTGAAATCACATAGGGTCTTTATTTATTATATTATTATAAGTATTTTAATACTGTTATGTATTTATAGTTGTATTTTTTAAATGTTGGACCAATTAGTATATGCCTTCTAGAAACCCTAGTGCTGTTAATTTACTAAAACTGGAGAATGCAAAATCTGGTGCAGCTCTGCATAGAAAGTAACCAATCAGCTTCCAGTTTTTCTTTTTTTTTTGTGTCAAACCATGTTCACATCTGAGCGTTTTGTCTCCAGAAGAAGAACACCTAAGCTCAAAAAAGTACATGAGCTTCTTTTTTGGCTGATTACAAGCATTTTTGTTAGATGTCAATGCCTTCCTCCAAACACCTGCAAAAACGCCTGAAAAGGCTATGTTCACATCTTGGCGTTGCTATTTTTACAGGCATTTTTTTTTTTTTTTTTGCGTTTTTCAGGTGTTTTTACAGGCGTTTTTAGGTTGACAAGTGACTAATGGAAAAAAATAAAAATGCCTGTAATCTGCCCAAAAAGAAGCTCATGTACTTTTTTGAGCTTTGGGCGTTTTGCTTAATGTGAACAGGGGCCATTGAAATTAATAGGATTTGTCTTGTTGGGCGTCTTTTGAGCTGATCCTAGAGCAGAAAAACGCCACAAAAACGCCTGTAAAAAACCCAAAAAATGCCTGAAAACGATACGCTCATGTGTGAATTGAAGAAGCTGAAGTTAGAAGCAGCAGCAGATTTTGCACTCTCCCAGTTATAATAAATGAACCCAACAAATACAAGTTTATATATTTTCTGATAGCCAGGCAGAGGCCACCATACACATTACAGTCTGATCATACAATCAACATTTGATGGACCAAAACTGTATAGGAGGACCTACCCGACCTATCCAATCATTTTGTATGGGGAAGGATAGGCCCTTGCACTGCATAGTAGATTGTACAATCAGATTGTAAGGTGTGTGATGAGTTTAGGGAAGTAGGGTGAAGGTTGTGTGGTTTTATGTCCATCACCAATGGAAGGCCAGCAGGTAATGACTTTGCCTTCCTCTGATCAGTCAGGGGTGACACCAGCCCTGTGTGCCTTTATTCTAGTAACTGTTTGTATTTCCATTGCAGTGGGATTGCCTCGTTACCAGCACCACTCCTCCCCTGTGTGCGACAGAAAGGATTTTGTTCTCAATTTTAACGGGATTTCTTCTTTCCACCCGTCTGCCAGCAGTTCTTACTATCACCATCACCACCATCAGAGTGTCTGCCAGGATATAAAGCCTTGCGTGATGTAGATGGGACTGAGCCAATACAATGGGGAGCGAGCGACAACCTCAGCGTCTGTGTGTACTGTACTGTGCCAGGCGGGCATCGAGCACCCCTTGTCTCCTGCCCTGTGTATCTCAATGCTGGGCCGTGAAGCCACACTAATCTATGGCAGGGTGCCAGCCCCAGGGCTGGATCTGTGTTCAGCTGCCATATATGAAGTACCCTTCATCTTCCATCTGCTTGAATTACTTCCAATCGACTTTCATTGCTCGGGCACTTAAATGTATCACTGCCTGCCAAGCACAGGTAATAATAAAAAGTTTGATATGTTTACAATCCTGCGATCAGGAGGCATTGTCAGATGACAAGGACAAGTATCTGACCCCAGACACAAACACGGCACTTCGATCTGAGAAATACTAAAGAGCTGGTATTACAAAACATTTGTCATAGGTTTTAAAAAATAAACGAATGTTAGCTGACTGCCATCAGATGATGGGGTTACCACAAATCACATGCATCTTACTATTCATATCCACCTTCCCTGTATTTTTCTATAATTTGGGTGATTTACCCAAGCAATAATGTCATACAGTTTAGGCTGTCTATACACTATACAATCTCATTGTACAACCGCCTTTAGATTTACCAACAACAACATAGTGCAAGATCCTGCCAGACTAGATTCAAATTATTTGGATTGTTTAGGTAGCTTCTCATATTTCATAGTTTTGGTCAATCTAAAGTTGATTGTATGTTCAGATTGTAAGGTGTATGGTGAGCCCTATAGTGCATCTAAAAGGTTTCATTGTAAAGTGGTTTGACCAACCTATTTATTACCCCTTTAGTAAATGACACCCTGCATTGTTGTAGTATGTTCCTAGATTGTAAATAAAAGTCTTCCTGTTCTCAGAATGGGCTCCCTTCTCTATGTTGGATCAGATCCTGGGATGAATCATTATGCATTGATGTTTGTGATAGTTGCTTTGTCCTTGTAAATATTTTCGATGTGACTTAACCATGAATCATGGCTCATGGAAAACCAAATGCTGGAATTAATCTCCACATGGTGGAAATGACTGCGTGGTTTAAAGTAAGCTTGGAGTAGAGAGAGAACATAGGAGCCTGAGGATTGTACAGGCAAGAGAATGATGTGATCTGTGCATGGATCTCTCAACAACCTCTTTCTTCTTCTCTTCTGTCACACCTTGTTGTGTCTCTTCTCCTTTTCTCTCCTATGTACTTATCTCTGTCTCTAAACACCCTGATTTACCTTCTCTACTACTTTACACCACATATTATTTTATTCTCTGCCCCATTCACTTCCCATTTGTTTCCTTCTCTGTCAATTCCTTTGTATGTTCTCTGTTGTTTTCATCTCTTGCTTCTCTTTATTGTCTTCTCTTCCCTTTCACCTTCCTCTTCTATCTCTGTCCTATCTTCTTATTTTCTTTCCCTTTTTTTCTTTTATAGAATTGTTCTCTACTTTATGTTTATTTAGTATCTCTCTAGCCTTTACCTCTCTCTTCTATATATTGCCAATAACTATTCCACTCCCTTGTCAACTCTCTGTTTCCTATATATTCTGTATTTATTATCTTTCTTCTCCCTCTCAGCCCTTTTTTCTCGGTACCCTCTCACACACTTTTACCACTTATGCCCTTCTATCACTTGCCGTTATCTCTCTCTTCTTCTCTTTCTCCCTCACCATTCTCTTCCATATAACTTATTTTTCTCTCCTTCTTTCTTTCTTTCTTTCTTTCTTTCTTTCTTTCTTTCTTTCTTTCTTTCTTTCTTTCTTTCTTTCTTTCTTTCTTTCTTTCTTTCTTTCTTTCTTTCTCGTTTTCTTTCTTTCTCTTTCATATAACCTACTAAATCTCTCTCTCCCTTTACCTTCTCTCTCTCCCCCCCCCCCTTTACATTCTCTCTCTCTCTCTCTCTCTCTCTCACTCCCTTTACCCCCCCCCCTCTCTCTCTCATTTTACCCTCTCCCTCTCTCTCTTTACCCCCTCTCCCTTTACCCCCTCACTCTCTCTCTTCCCTCTCTCTCTTTCTACCCCCCCCCCCTTTCTCCCATCTCTCTCACCATTTACCTCCTATCTGTCTCTCTCTTTCTCACTTTACCTTTCTCTCTCCCCCTTTCTCTCTCTTGCTTTACCCTCTCTCTCTTCCCTCTCTCTTTCTCTCTCTCCCCTTTAAGCTCTCTCTCTCCTTACCATCTCTCTCTATCTTTCTCTCTCTCTCTTTCTCCATTTGCCCCCCTCTCTTTCTTGGTTTCCCTTTACCTTCTCTCTCTTTACATTCTCTCTCTCTCCCCCCTGTACACACTCTCTTTCCTCTCTTTCTCTATCTCCCTTTACCTTCTCTCTTTCTCCCTCTCCCTATACCACCCTTTCTCTCTCTTTCTCTATCTCCCTTTATCTTCTCCCCTCCCCCTTTACCTTCTCTCTCACTCCCCCTGTACCCACTCTCCCCCCTCTCTTTCTCTCTCTCCCTTTACCTTCTCTCTCTCTCTCTCTCTCTATACCCCTCTCTCTCTCTCTCTCTCTCTCCCCCTCCTCTACCCCCCTCTCTCTCTCTTTACCTTCTGTCTCTCTCTCTCTCTCTCTCTCTCTCTCTCTCACTCCCCCTGTACCACTCTCTCCCCTCTATTTCTCTCTCTCTCTCCCTATAACCACTCTCTCCCTCCCTTTCTCTCTCTCCCTTTATCTTCTCCCCCGCCCTCCTTTACCTTCTCTCTCTCTCTTCTCCTCTACCCCCCCTCTCTCTCTCTTTACCTCCTGTCTCTCTTTCTCTCTCCCCCTTTACCCTCTACCTCTCTCAATCTCTCTTCTCACTCTCTCTCTTCCATATAACCTACTTCGTTCCCTCTATCGCTCTCTTCTTTCTTCTCCCTCGCTTCCTCGCTATCTATACTTTTATCCTTTCCTTTTTTTTCCTGTCTCTTTCCTTTACCTCGCCCTGCCCTCCACCACACAATCACCAGATGCATTTTTTTAACCATTTATAAAAAATGAAACCTATTTTATGGAATCTTTGGGGAGTCAGCACCCATCTCCCACACAGTTTCTCCTTACCGTCTAGTATTAAAATATTGTATATATTAGAAATTAAATACTTTAGCAGGGCAAAATGCAAGGTTATTTTTGCCATTTTTTTTTTTGTTCTTTAGATTGTCTTATCACAATATGTTGACAAAAGTGTATCTAAAAACTGTATAATCCCACTATGCTTTTTAAAGAAAAGAATGTATTTGCACTTATGTAGTCGTAAAAAAATGTTCAGATATTTGGATGTACATTTTTTTTTCCAATAAAATGTTCATAACAAATGCCAATGGAGAATGCTTTATCTTGAATTATTAAGAAATTAAAGTGGATAGATTGAGGAAATTGTAGTGGATATTTAAAGTGGATACTTTTAAGAAATTAAAGTGGATACATGAAGTGAATAATAATGTGAATACTTTTAAGAAATTAAAGTGGATACATGAAGTGGATACATTTCAGAAAAATTTTAGTGGATATTTAGGTGTCCTTTTATGAACGGGTGAATTTTTTTCTCTGTTGGCTTCTCTACAGTTCTCCGGGGAAAATGATCACATCTGGCACCCCTTTTATGAATGGGAGAACTTCAGTTCGCCCAGGGTGATCAGAGGAGAACGGTTTTCTCGGAGATGAGACAAAGCGAGATTACAGTAGTATGAAAATCCCTCGCGCGCTTTAACAAGCAGAGATAAATTATCACTGCTGAGTACACGAGGTTATAAATAATAGTCCCCTTACATAAATATGTATATATATACACTGAATACACACACACATACATTGTATATATATATACACATTAAATATATATCTACATGTATGTGTGTATATATATACATGTATATATATACATAAATATGGCAGGGGGACATGATTACTGTGTTGGGGGGTCTGAACGAGGAAGAAGGAAGTCCATAATCTTCCTTTTTCCCCCTCAGTTCTCCCCCGATTCTGTCTTCACTCCCCGCTTCACAAGCTCCAGGCTGGTGAACCCGGGAGTGTGAATTCTGGCACAGATCGCCAGTGAAGTGCTGGGATCGCAGCTTCATAGCCTGGCCATTTCTGTGTCTGTCAATGACAGATTCCCATGTGAAGAGATGATCAGCGGAGAACATGTTCTCCTGCGATCATTTCTGTTTCATAAACTGAGAATGATCGGAAATGAGCTGTGATCAGCAGGATCACTGCTCATCTCCGTTTCATAAAAGGACACCTTAATGTGGATACTTTTAAGGAATTAAAGTGGATACAATTAGGAAATGTTAGAGGATATTTAGAGGATATTTTAAATAAATGAAAGTAGATACATTTGTAGGGAAATTACGCAAGCATGTGATTTGATTTTTTCCCTTAAAATATGCATTGTGTAAATAGACCAGATAGTTAACCATAGGTGTATTTTACACTTCACAATACAGTATAGTACAATATTGGTATCCCAATAGCAATACTGTTTTGTTGGATCGCTATAGCAGAATTTTAGTTGTATATTAAAGTTTGTGTTTAGGTGAGACAGAATACCTAGTACAATAAAATGCCCATTGACCTTATCATATTCTTATCCTTAATTCCTTCTGTAAGTGACCAATTTCCCTGTAAATAAAACAACCTGTTGACTTTCACCTATTTACAACGAGAAGTTATCTGCAGAGCCCTTTTGGCTAGAATGTTATCCGTTTGTAGCAAAGATTTCCCTGATGTACCTATATATCTCCAACACGTTTCATTTCCATAGGCTTCTCTAATGTAATGTCAAACTTCTGCTTTATGCTTTAAGTTTACCGATCACCTTAAAAAAATTATTAAAGAATTATTAATGTCGGGGCTATGATTAGAAGGAAGCAATAGAATGGTTATTTAAATTGTTTGCATCCCAGTATTGTGTATGGAAAATACGTATAGCTGGGGGTATAACACTGCCATGTCCTGCTGGGAGCAGATGACAAGATGGTGCATAGAGTACCCATATGTAAAAGCAGAGGTCACCGCTGGCCAGCCATACTGCTCTCCCTGCTGGTTTACACATTGATGCTGGGGGATCACATATTGCTGTCTATATTTATTTTTTGAAGCCCTATTTACGTTTAACCAATATAAACTGTGAATTGCCAGAAGTCTGCTGTTTCCTGTCGTGTTCCCAGATCCTATTAATATAGGTTGGTAGTAAATAAAGGAGACAGGCTGCAGCTGCACTTGAACTCCCCACCTCTGCAGGGCTGACATGTTATTGTCACATCAGAGATCACTCTCACCTCTGCAGGATGGAGTACAGCTGTCAGTGGGGCAACCAGTGCCTTCCATTGCAAGCTCAGTCTGCTTCTTCTTCTATGCATCATATGTTATGTTATATATGTGTAATATATATATATATATATATATATATATATATATATATATATATATATATATATATATATATATATATATATATATATATATATATAGATATATGTAATATATATAATATATATGTGTTATATATATATATGTAATATATATAATATATACGTGTTATATATATATATATATATATATATATATATATATATATACACACACACATATAAATATATCTATCTATATAGATATATATAGATATATATGGAGTGCCTTCCATTGCAAGCTCAGTCTGCTTCTTCTTTTATGCATTATATATATATATATATATATATATATATATATATATATCTATATGTATATATATATATGTTTAATATATATATATATATATATGTAATATATATGTGTAATATATATATATTATATATATATATTATATATATATGTAATATATATAATATATGCGTGTTATATATATATATATATATATATATATATATATACACACACATATATATATCTATCTATATAGATATGTATATATATATATATATATATAGATATATATGGATATATCTATATCTATCTATATCCATATATATATATATATATATATATATATATATATATATATATATATATATATATATATATATATATATATATATATATATATATATATGATTGTATTTTTATATATCGTTAAAAAAAGATAAATATATATATTATATATTATATGAGATTTGTGTTATTCTGATAAGGGCACTCTATCCATATAGCCCAAAACTGTTATATTGAACACTGAAAAAAAAAAAAAAAAAACTTTTTTTCTGTATGTTTTTTTCTATATTAAATTTTAAGTGCAGCAATCCCTTCTTCATTTTTTTCTATATATGGCCTGTTACTGTGGGAGGGGCTGATTCCTTGCCACTGGGACTCATTACAGTTGTGCACTTCACCCTGAACGTTAGGCTACATTATTATTATTAATATTATTATTATTATTATTATTAAACAGCACCAACAATTTGCGCAGTACTTTACAACATGAGGGCAGACAGTACAGTTACAATACAAAACAATACAAGAGGAATCAGAGGGCCCTGCCTGTTAGAGCTTACAATCCGGGATATATGTACAGTATATATATATATATATATATATATATATATATATATATATTTATTCAAAAATTGTTTTTAAATGTTATATATAAGTGTGTGCCTGTTTAACATATGTAGATTCGTGCAATCTTTGTCAAGTTTTAAATAAATCAATCGTTCATTTTTCTTTAAATTTACAAACCAACTAAAAAGCTTGTTAGCTAATCTCCTAACTCTAGCCTAGGCTAACACTAGTACTGCTGCCTAAATATGCGTTCCAGTGCGGTTTTGTAATGCGCTCATGCAAATTTTTGACATGGTTTTCATGCATTGTTATGCTACATGCATTTTTGCCAATGACTAACAATATCTACTGTGACATCATTGTTGCTAGAAAGAAGAGACTGGGTTTTAAGCTAAAAAATAAATAGATAAATAAAATACACAAAACCCCATACATGCATTTTTCATACTTCCCTTTTGGCCAAAAAAAGCACCGTGCAGTGCCAAAAGAAGTACAGGTACCTATTCAAAATTCACACCACACCATGTTGCATTGATGTGAATGGTCACCCTAGAGACAATGGGGTTGATTTACTAAGACTGGAGAGTGCAACATCTTATGCAGCTCTTCAAAGAAGCCAATCAGCTTCCAGGCTGTTTTTGCCAAAACTGAATTGAACAAGCTGAAGTTAGAAGCCGATTGGCTACCAAGCACAACTGCACCAGATTTTGCACTCTCCAGTTTTACTAAATCAGCCCCAATGATATTTCCGTTGTCCTGCATTGCAGCGTGGCTGTAGACGCATGACAAATTGCGCTAGTGTGAATGGCATCTGGATAATAATAACAGCAACAACAACAGTACTGATAACCATAACAGCTAAAATAACTTTGTTATGACACACAGTTTATACAAGTATATAAAGTTTACTCTGCGGCCTAATGAAATCAGGCAAGACGCAAAATTCTGGCATTGTTAATAAGAAACTATCTACCTACAATTTTTTTTTTTTTAATTATATACCCAAAGCAAGTTTTACACTTGAAATACATTTCACACACCTATGAATAGTCATCATTTCTGCAACTGAGTTGACTTTTGCTGGGCTCTCCTGTGTCCACAGCAGATCTCTAGAGCAAAGATTTAGAAAAACATTGTGATATGTGGTCTACGCATGTATTTATGTATGTCTACATATCTTATTTATCTATTTATAATAGGTACTTATATAGCGCTGTCAATTTACACAGCGCTTTACATATATATATCGTACATTCACATCAGTCCCTGCCCTCAAGAGCTTACTTATCTATTGATTACCTTGTAAATACTCATTTTTTTTAATGCAGGCCTATAACACTTCAGGTTTCAAACAGCCAATTTAAATAAGACTGTGTACCCAAAACACAAGGTCTGCTTAATTACATTGCCCCCCACCCCCACATTCCGAAATGCTGCAAAAAAATAAAATAATAATAAAAACCATGTAGGGAAAAGAGTAATAAATATACTTACCTTTCCCTAGCTTCCGACTAGGTGAGAGTTGTGTCACGCTCCTTCCAATGAGATACCAGTGGAATGCTGAGTACCCCAAATCACACGACAAGTTCCACTACTGTGTTTGGACATCAATTTTACAAGATTTGGGCCTTCAGTACTTTCTCGGATATCATTAGAGCATGACATCACCCTCATCAGTATGAAAGATAAGGGACAGGTACTTATATTTATTACATTTTTTCTCTACTGTGTTTTTTTTTAATATTTGAGGAGTTTTTTTGTTTTGGTGGGGCAACCAATCTTAAAGTATAATGGCGGCGATCTGCGATATTTTTTGCGGGACTGCGACATTGCGGTGGACAGATCGGACCCTTGACTGATATTTTTTACCCTTTTGGGGGTACCAGTGACATTACTACAGTAATCAGTGCTATAAATATGCACTGTTACTGTAAAAATGACACTGGCAGGAAAGGGGTTAACTTTATTGGTGATCAGTGGGTTAAATTTATCCCTAGGGGCGTGATTCTAACTGTGGGGGGGCATGGCTTGTGATGTAACCACAGAGACATACGATCCTACATAGCAGGACCGTATGATCTCTGCTGTTACACCAGGGAGAATGACAGGCGGCTTTGTTTACATTAGCCACCTGCCTTTCTCCCTCTCCAGCGGGAGATCGCGAGTGACCGGCGGACATCAGAGCCACTGGTCACTCGCGCGGGGAAGGCAGAGAACGAGTGGGGGCGGGAGCGTGCCTCTGGCAGCGCGCTCGCCCCCTAGAGGCTCGTGGGCGAGCGACGTAGCCCTACATCGCTTTGCCTGTACAGGGCTGACTGCCGCAGTAAATAGTCGTGCGGCAGTCGGCAAGTGGTTAATCTTTAAACAGATCCCGACTTCAAGTCATATCGAGTGTAAATGGCTGGAATGCCGGACAAGGAGAGCCATAGGTCACTTCATTTCCCTCCCGGGAGTTGAGGAGGGGTGGGGGGAAACTATCAGACACCACTTAGCAAGTAGAAAATAGTCCTCACTACAAAGCAGTGGAAATTGGTACCTACTGTAAATATGTCAAGCCAGAAAATCTCTGTTTGCTTCAATTACCAAGGCAGTGTAGGTACAAATTTAATTCTTCTTAAAGGGTAACACCACTTTTGTGGGAAAAGACAAATAGCAAAAAAAAAAAATAATAATAATAATATAGCATATACAATTGTGACACGAATCATATTGTAATTGAATGTTATTAAAAATTAATTTTCCTTTTCAATCTGCAGTTCTGTCATTTTCTTGAAACGCAATGCAATATGGCTACCTGGAGGTGTTCTGTACACAGAATGTATACTGACCACACCCCAGAAACATCATTTCTGCCCGTGTGATTGGCTCATCAATTTTCCCAGAAGTCTGCACTAAGATACAAGTCAGATTTCAGGCATCCCCTGCAACAAATATGTCATTTATGGAGGAAATCACAGCTAAAGATATGCAGACCCTGCCCTATGTCCTGACTAGAGCTCTGCAGGTGCAGCAGCTGGTTGATATTTATGAAGCCACTCCTATTAGAATTACTTAGCACATGGGCACAGAGAAACAAATAGGGATTTCTTCAGAATAACAAAAGGTAGGAATCTGCAACAAAATTTGTTAAAATCCATGCAATGTACATAGATCACCCAGGGTAAAATGTTTTTTTCTCAACAAAAGTGGAGTTTCTCTTTAAGGATCTCTTTGACAGTGGGGACGTTTATACTGAACATGGCATTAAACGTTTGAAAGGTAATTTTATAAAACAGCAAATCATCAATTTCCATGGTTTCACCAGGTTGCTGTTGCTGAAAGATGTATTGCATTTATGAAATTGTATGTAAACCCTAACAATTAACTCTTACATGGTCCCTTTGGTCTGTTTAATATATCAAAAAAAGAAGTGTTTTGTAATTCCTGTTTGATAATCTCAAAAAATACCTGTTGATCTTGCCAGAAATCTTGAGAGTTGATAACTTCCTGTGGTCTCTGCTTGTGCTGACTGTCATCCTTGGATGGTAAATGTGTTCCTGACAGCAGAATCACCAGGAGAAAATAAAGGAGAAAAACCAGGCCTGTTCACACATTTGGAATGCATCAAATGCGTAAAAAATGCATGCACAATAATTGCCAATGTTATTGATACAGCCTGTTCACATCTCTGAATGCAGCACATTTTTAAAAATAGCTCAGGCACTTTTTTTTTTTCAGTTCCATTCATTTTATGGCCATTGAAGTTAATGGAAGTGCAAGAAAACGCAAGTATGATGTGCTTTGCTCCACCTGATAACAAGCCACTCCCCTGGATACTTGGAATCAGGGCTGCTGTTAGAAATCACAGGGCCCCTTACAGCCTACCTGAATTAATCAAGATAATATTTTCACTGGATATACACTATAATCATTATTAGCAGACACAAGCATAAAAGAGAACCTGGGTGAATCAGCCCTTTTTAAATTGTTTTTTACTTTTTTTTTTTTTTAAATGTCTAACTTTTTTTTTTTAAATGTAAAAAAAAAAAAATATTTTATATTTTACATTTTTTAAAATTATTTATTACAATGTTTATTTATTTATTTATTTTTTAAATGTGTTATTTTTTTTTACAGGACAGGGAAGCCTGCAGCACTGCAGGAGGGGGGCAGCACAGTGAAAGGGGGGCACACGAGAAGGGGGAGGGAGATTGGTGTCAGAGAAGCAATTGCAGGAATGATGCCTTGTGTCTGTGTCTCTCCCTGCAGCAGGTGAAAGCTGGCAGGAGGGGGAGAAACTGGCTTTCAGCTGCTACAGAGAGCTGCACTGGGCTTCCTTCTGTATTTGCCCCTCCACCCAACTGCACCAATTCCCCGTGCTGTTGGGCCACCCCCTGTGTGCCCGGGCCCCCTACAGGAGGACTGGTGCCCCCCCCCCCCCCATCAGCATCCCTGCTTGGAATTTACTCAGACACAGTGAATGTCTGCAGGAGAGGTATTATTTGATGCGGAAATGCTGATCAGAGAGGTTAGCAGGCTCCCCCTGGCTTCAAGACTCCTTCTATCACCACAAGGATAGGGAGAGAAGGGCGAAATCCAAAAATCTTCAGCTGAATCCAAAATCTTTATCTCTTCTTCTCAGTCTCCTCTTCTAGCAAATTAGCAACATTTGCTATCACTGCTTTATGTGCATCAATACACAGCACAAGGAAGTGAGCACTTCTCCTTTGCCGAGATAATCCATCCACCTCGCAGGTGTGGCATATCAAGATGCTGATTAGACAGCATGATTATTGCACAGGTGTGCCTTAGGCTGGCCACAATAAAAGGCCACTCTAAAATGTGCAGTTTGATCACAAAGCCACAGATGTCGCAAATTTTGGAGGAGCGTGCAATTGGCATGCTGACTGCAGGAATGTCCACCAGAGCTGTTGCTCGTGAATTGAATGTTCATTTCTCTACCACAAGCTGTCTCCAAAGGCGTTTCAGATAATTTGGCAGTAAATCCAACCGGCCTCACAACAGCAGACCACGTGTAACCACACCAGCCCAGGACCTCCACATCCAGCATCTTCACCTCCAAGATCGTCTGAGACCAGCCAACCCGGACAGATGCTACAACAATCGGTTTGCAAAACCAAAGATTTTCTGCACAAACTTTCAGAAACCGTCTCAGGGAAGCTCATCTGCATTCTCGTCGTCCTCATCAGGGTCTCAACCTGACTGCAGTTCGTCGTCGTAACCGACTTGAGTGTGCAAATGCTCACATTCAATGGTGTCTGGCACTTTGGAGAGGTGTTCTCTTCACGGATGAATGCCGGTTTTCTTAGATCTTTGAGTTCCGCTCATGAAAAATGGGGACAAAAACAAGTGTTGCGTTTTTTAATTTTGTTCAGTATATATACTTTCATACATATCCATTGTATATTTAATATTTTCGCTTGTTATAGTCACATTGATAAAGACTAGATCACATTTTAGAAGCCCTGCCCTACCTAAGGGTTAGTAAACTTTTTCTCACAACTTTATATGACTCCTATTTTCACACCTTTAAAGGAGTCTGGAATACAGTATTAAATATAGTTTTGGCATTTCTTTCTTTGGTTTTCCTTTCATTGGCACCACTGCTCCGATGGGTAAAAGTCACTTGCTTGTATATCTTATAGATCTGAGTAAAACAAGTCAGTCGTTTTATCCCAGACAACTTGAAATTTGAAATGATTTTCATTTGCATTTTCTTGCCAAGTCAACAATTACATTTTATAAACAAAATTTATAAAATGTTTACATACAATTTGGAATTTTGGTCATAAAATCCTCAGTTTCTTCAGAAAGTATGCATAGTCTCTTTTGTTCTAAATGGAACCAAACCGGGTGGTCTATCTTGCAGACAGTGGTTTGCAGAACCAAGCTTGTGGGAAAATAAGGCCGGCCAGAAGGTCCTGCTAAGGGCGGGTTCCTGCTGCTAACTGCTGTTGAGGACAGTCATTTGGGAAAACCTGTCTCGGCCAATATTGTTCCACCAATATAGGCAGTGTTTGTAGCACCTGGCTGCACCTGTCACCTCACCCCCAAACGCTATTGACGTACTACTTCAGCAGAGCTATGAAGATGTTCTGATCTGAGGACAGTCAGATCATGACCTAATGCTCAACACTTAAATCTGAATAGGTAGTCTCAGTGGTGATGTATAATATATACAGTATATTATATGTATTTTTCATAGTTTCATAGTAGGTAAGGTTGAATAAAGACAATAGTCCATCCAGTTCAACCTATATAGGTGTGTGTGTCAGTGTTGATAATCATTTCCCATATCCCTGTATGTTGTGTTCACTAAGATGCACGTGCAAGAGACTTTTAAAAATATCAATACTCCCCACTGACACCACCAATTGTGGAAGAGAGTTCCACATCCTTATTGTCAGTAACAAGTGTGACCAGAAATGTGTGGACTGCCACAGAGAATATCAGGCACAAATACAGTGTAAAAGAAAATAATTTATTTAAAAGATAAGTGAACAACATAAACATAAACGCACCTCCAAAATACCTAACTGAGTAAAACAAACCAGATAACCAAAGAGACAGTGAAGCACAAGAACAATTGCCTAAACCAAATATATGAGGCAAATGGGGATTGCAAAGCGTAATTGTAACAGAGCCAGGGTCATACACGGGAGATCAAGCAGAGGGAGCTGGGAGCAAGACAGGACAGGGAGAGGGTAACAGGAGATGGAGAGAGCTTGTGGGAAGAGATCAGGCTTCAAGTTTGGGATCAGGGTCCAGGAACAGGAAACAGGATACAGGAATACAGGAACGCAGGTCAGGGGCACATGTAGACAACACCAAGGCAGTGAGGAAGAGCATGCACAAGGTTTAAATACACTTCCTGCAACCAGCATCAGGTATTGACTAATTACATGAGATGATGTCAGCTTCTGGCTGCTGAAGGACACCCAGTGGTGGACACTGGAACTGCAGCCTATAGATCTGGGAGTCACAGTGCCACCTGCAGGTGAACCCTTTCCTAATACTTATCGTCCTTACAGTGAAAAACCCCTTATGCAGCTTAAGGTTAAACTGCTTCTCCTCCAATCTCATTGTGTGGCCCCCTGTCCTCTTACACTCCTTGAGACTGAAATGTTTTTTTCCTACGCTGGGATCACTATTGAGGTACAGTAAAACCTTGGATTGCGAGAAAAATTTGTTCCGGAAACATGCTTGTAATCCAAAGCATTCTTATATCAAAGCAAATTTCCCCATAAGAAAAAGTGGAAACTCAGATGATTAGTTCCACAATCATTTATTCATAAGTCCTTCCGTTTATAGTCCATATAAAAAGATTATAGCAATGTGATAGGTTGTGAAACCATAAAATGTCCATCCACAAATGGCAGCCTCCACAAGGGGATTAGAAGCAAAATCTAGCAGGAGCTACAAAAGAGAAGAGAGGTGCCTCTAAGTGTAGCAGTATGGGGACATTTAATGAAGGTACAACATTTAGCAACTCACATGGTTGATGATTAAATTAGGCACATCTAAGTATGCAGGCATTCGGGGTGAAGCTGTCCACATAGACTATCCTCCTCGCCGCCGGCTCTCACCGCCGTCAGTCTGCTGTCATGACCTAGAAGACTACCTTGCAGTAGAGCGATCTAAAAGCGAAGCATGAAGCATTCATGGAGCGCAGCGTGGAAGGGATGACGTTGATGGAGGTGCAGAGGATGGTCTATGTGGAGGGCTTTACCCTGGATGCCTGCATACTTAGATGTGTCTGTTTTAATCATCAATCACGGGAGTTGCTACATGTTGTTTACGGTCATTAAATGTAACCATAATGCTACACTTAGAGGCACCTCTCTTCTCTTTTAGAGCCCATTCACATTAGCGCGACTTGTCAGGCGACTTGTCAGCCTGACAAGTCGCGCTCGGTCGCGGTCCATTGATTAGCACAGGATCCGTTCTAATAGGAGCGAAACAAGTCGCTCTGACTTAGAAAAAGAGTCCTGTACTACTTTGGGGTGACCTGGAGGCGACTTGCATAAACTTCCATTATGTGAAGTCTCTGCAAGTCGCGCCGAAGTCGCGGTGCACAGCGGTGCACACGACTTCACAGGTCGCCCCCCAAAGTCGTGTCGCGTTAGTCTGAATGGGCTTTTATACTCAGTTGTGACATGATGCTACTTGTATATCAAGACATCGCTTGTTTATCAAGTCAAAATTTATAAAAAAAATTTAGCTTGTCTTGCAAAACGCTCTCAGACCAAGTTAAGGTTTTTCTGTATATTCTAATAGAGATTGGGGTTGAACTAACATAAAATCAAAAAATCTAAAAATAATTGCACTAGGACTCGGACATAATTAATGAATGATACAAAGTCCAAAGAATGGCAAATGATGAGCAGCTGGCACAATGTCCTATTGGTGAAGGATAATCATACAAATTCAAATAAAATAGCTGTGCTCAAAAAGAAGTATAAGTTCCAATTGATCCCCCAGTGAGGTAAAACCAAAGTGATGTGAAGGTAAAGCCGTCAGTAAATCCACCACCAGGAGGGTAGGAAAACATGCAGCCTCTTACCAGATGATCCAGAATAAACAGCATTCAAAGCAAGATGAATCAAGTGGAACGGACAACAATCACAGATGACACTGGCATGCTACTGGAGGTCGGCCATGTTTTAGGATGCTAAAAGTTGCACACACAGACGTTTTTGAGCTGTAAGTGGCCTAGGCGTTTTTAAGCTGCAACAAGAACCCACGACCTGCGCGTTCTGAGGACCAGCGTTAGAGCATTAAAAACGCCTGACGCTGCTAAAGGCTGAATAACGTTGCTATAACGTTGCTTAATGTGCGTTAAGCCCCGTTATACGTTTTTTTTTCTTCCATTCAAAATCAATGGTTCCCTATGGGAGCTATTGATTTGAAATGGAAGTCGCACCGCAAGTCGGATCCGACTTGCGGGGCTACTTGCGCTGTGAGAATCTTGAGGGGGTACTCCACGCCAAAATGGGAAAAAACCTGCGTGGGGGTCCCCCCCAGGTTCCAAACCAGGCCCTTCGGGTCTGGTATGGAGTTTGAGGGTAGCCCCACGCCGAAAAAATGGCCAGGAAAGGGGAGGGGACGAGCGAGCAGCCCCCACCTCTAAGCACCTTGCCCCCATGTTGATGAGGGCAAGGGCCTCATCCCCACAACCCTGGCCGGTGGTTGTGGGGGTCTGCAGGCAGGGGGCTCATCAGAATCTGGAAGTTTAGCTTTTAACCAACTGACTGCAATGAACAGAAGAATAAGTCCCTTAATAATGGATGCCTTCATGACTAAAGCCTCGTACACACGCAAGGAATTTCCACCGACCGGTCGTTCGTCTTTTGTCCAGAGTGGTGTCTGTTGGTTGGAATGTGCTGTAGACTGCACATGAATTTTGTCGTCCGACGGAATTCTACTTCAGAAGTGATGTCATGTGTTGCATTGCTTTCTTTGTGTTCTTTCATCTCTGAGCATGCCTAGTCTTGCTCATAAGATTTTTCCCTGTCATACCAGCCAGCCATACATTGATTAAAATCTGGCCAGTTCAGTAGGGACCGAATATATTTTGATCCATGTATGGGCAGGCTAGTTATACAGAAGTCGATCTTCCAGTTGACTTCAGTACAACCAGCCTGTTGGAAATTTGCAGCATGATCAGCACAGCCGGTTATTGCTAGCAGCACTAATCAGTGTATTCTGATAATGGTGAGCTCTCCCCACCATCAGAACACAATACCTCAGCGGGGAGAATTACCCCATCCACCTCAAATGTGTGGATGGGGAAATCAATTCGTTTTTTTTATTCACCTGCAGATTGAACAACAAATAAATGATTGATGCATGGGCTGCCTAAAGATTATACAATTTCTTTCCCTCCAGCACAGGTGGAACGAAAGAAAATAGTTTGTCAGTGTTAATGGGGGAATCCCTCCCACAGTGCTATTGTGTTCTGCCAGTGGTGAGCCTTCCCTGCCTGGGGAACACAATGATCACTGCCGGTGCTATAGCCGTCAACAGTGATTGCATAAAAAAAAATCCCATAGGATGGATCGACTTCAGTACAACCAACCAGCCCATAGATGGATCGAATCTCGGCCGGTCCTTGCTAAACCCGCTGCTGGTACCTGCCAAGATTCGATCCATCTATGGCTGGCTTCAGTCTACCAGGTCCAGTTTAGGTACTTGAACTGCCTGCATTTAGAAACAATACATTTAAAGAGGTAGTAATGAATACATAGCTGAATTAATGTTTTTTTTTATATCTGACGTTTAACTTTAAACCTTGAGGTGCTTTATAGAAGAAGTACATTTTTTACTTTTCTTTCTATGAATTAATATTTTTTAAGCACAATTTTATAATTTAACTAAATAGGATCACTGAGCTAAGTAAAATATGTACTCAGTCCCATTATATTTTACTACTATTGTAAAACGTTTATATTATTTTTGTGAATACCATCAGTAGCTCTTTTACATTGCCATCTTCTAATGTATACCAACTGGCCCTTTAAGGAAAGTCAGGCCACGTTAAATAAACACCAGCAGAAAAGAGCTTAAGTTACATTTCTATAAACAGGAAAGCCCAATCAGCATCCCATTTTATTTTGTAGGTTATTTTATTTAATAAATTACTTTAGATGTCATGATCTTTTTCTTAAGACTAACTTTTTCCAGCTTGGCTATGGTATAGCAATACTGTATAATATTAAAAATATTATTTATACTTAGGCAAAGGAAAGGATAGGGCATACATAATCAAAAGCACAAATAAACCTAAAATGTAAGGCTTGCCTAAACCAAGAAAAAAAAAAAAAATATATATATATATAAATCACATTAACAAGTATATTTGCTTTTGTATATATATATATATATATATATATATATATATATATATTTATATATATAAGCAAATATACTTGTTAATGTGATTTATATATATATATATATATATATATATATATGTTTTTTGTTTTTTTTTGTTTTTTTTATTTGTGCTTTTGATTATGTATGCCCTATCCTTTCCTTTGTCTAAATATAAATAATATTTTTAGTATTATACAGTATTGCTATACCATAGATATATATATATATATATATATATATATATATATATTAGCTATTGCAGGTTGCGAAAGTCATTACATCTTCTTATTGCAATAAATTTGTGTTCAAGTTAGGGAACCCTGCTATGGATTTTTGTGGTATTTTCAAAATGTAATTGTGTTTCATGAATAGTTTTACACTTATCTATGGTACTATTACAGATACTGTATGTCGGATCTAACGTACAATTCTTCATGGTTCACATGAGACAATACATCGCAGTCTGTTACTATTTCCAGAATCTGTGTACATGTTAGCATTGTTGAAGTATGCTCTGTGTACACAATCCTAATTTTAGATCCTTGAAGGTAAGAACAGGGTGGTCATTAAGGTGAAATTTGTCAGACTATGCAAACAAAAATTATTTGTTAGAAATTAACTTAAAGGAATGTTCTTCTGTTGACTTCCTTAATCAGGTAAATGGGAAAGTAAAAAAACAGAAACTGCATCTATTTGTTTAGCATAAACCAACATATACCACTTTGATATACTGTAAAATAAATATTCTTTAGAAATTAAAGAAATGTAATGATGCTATCATGTGGGACACAATTCCCCCCTCAATGCAGATCTGTCACTAATATTGTACATGTCAGTTACATGTTAGGCCTCTTTCACAGGGGTGGACTGATTGGGTCCTCCATCCGTCCGGTGGATCGGATAGAAACGGACATGCAGTCCCATAGAGGAGAGTGGGTTGTGTCCGTGTCTGCTCTGCAGAGCGGACACGAACCTGTCATCCGCCTGCTTAGCAGGGATCCCCAACTGAGCAGGCGGATCCACTTGGACGCTTCATCTGAAAGGGGCCTTACTGTGTAATCTGGTTGAGCCTTTCAATGCTCACAAAAGGGACACACTGAGTTGGACGATAAAGGTGAAAGCAACCACCCGAAAGAGTGTAGACAACCATCCAATATCATACATGTCAGATTTAGCAGATTTGCAAAAAGGAGGCAAGATTTTCTAAACAGCTTCCTGAATAGAGGGAGATTTAAGCCCCTGCTATTATTTAGCATTTAGTTGCTAAAAAATAGCAACTAAATAAAAATAATATAGTATACACAGTATCTCACAAAAATGAGTACACCCCTCACATTTCCTGTAAATATTTTATTATATCTTTTCATGTGACAACACTGAAGAAATGACACTTTGCTACAATGTAAAGTAGTGACTGTACAGCTTGTATAACAGTGTAAATTTGATGCCCCCTCAAAATAACTCAACACACAGCCATTAATGTCTAAATGGCTGGCAACAAAAGTGAGTACACCCCTAAGTAAAAATGTCCAAATTGGGCCCAAAGTGTCAATAGTTTGTGTGGCCACCATTATTTTTCAGCATTGCCTTAACCCTCTTTTTCATGGAGTTCACCAGAGCTTCAAAGGTTGACCAATTTGATGCAGTGTGCAGCGTATGGTCTGAGCAATGTCAGGCTGACCCCCCCACCCCTTCAACTTCTGCAGCAATTTTGTCAGCACTCATACCTCTATTTCCCAAAGACATCCTCTGGATTTAATGCTGGGCATGTTCTGAGTGAAACCTGTCCTGTTAAAATGCTGTATGGTCTTGGCCATCATGCTGCAGCTCAGTTTCAGGGTCTTGGCAATCTTCTTATAGCCTAGGCCATCTTTTTGTAGAGCAACAAATATTTTTTTTTTAGATCTTTAGAGAGTTCTTTGCCATGCGGTGCCCTGTTGAACTTTGTGCCAGGTGCCAGTGATCATTATGAGAGAGCGATAACACCAAATTTAACACACCTGCTCCCCATTCACACATGAGACCTTGTAACATTAATGAGTCACACAACACCGGGGAGGGAAAATGGCTAATTTGGCCCAATTTGGACATTTTCACCTAGGGGTGTGCTCACTTTTCTTGCCAGCAGTTTAGACATTAATGGCTGTGTGTTGAGTTATTTTGAGGGAACAGCAAATTGACACTGTTATACCAGCTGTACAATCACTACTTTACATTGTAGCAAAGTATAATTTCTTCAGGGTTGTCACATGAAAAGATATAAAAAAATATTTACAAAAATGTAAGGGGTGTACTCACTTTTGTGAGATACTGTATAATTGCGACTCAAGTCATATTGTCATTGAATGTTATTAAAAATTACCTTTCCCTTTCAATCTTGGCAGTTTTCTGTAAATTTAATACAATATGGCTACCTGGAGGTGTTCTATATAAAGAATGCGTACAGAACTACCCTCAGAAACATAATTTCCTGCTTGTGTGATTGGCTCACTGATTTTCCCAGAACTCTGCCCAAGATACAAGTGAGATTTCCAGCATCCCCTGCAACAAAAATGTAATTTTTAGTGAGGTACTCCCAGTAGGAAATCACGTCAAAAAAGGATGCAGACCCTGCAATTTTCCTTATTAGAGCCCAGCAGCTGATTTATAGGTATGAAACCACTCCCATTAGATTCACTTTCCACATGGACACAGAAAAACACACAGGGATTTCTTCAGAATATCAAAAGGTAGGAATCTGCAACAAAGTTTGTTAAAATCCTTACAATGTACCTTAATCACCCAGAGGGTTTTTTTTTTTTTTTCTCAACAAAAGTAGAGTTACTCTTTAACTTTAAAGTTTTGCAAACACCAAATGCACACACAATGCTGCCTGTTATTCTCTTTATCTATTCAGTGATTTGAAGAGGACCAGAGATGACAGACAACACGATCAAAACATTTAAAATTGCGGTCATTCATCAAACTGGATTTCTAACATTTTTTTTTGGAGTTTTGGATAGGGAATCGTTCGCAACAGTGGTGTAGCTATAGCTATAGAAGCAGAAGGCTGGCTACTATGGTGTCCCGGGGATGGAAGAGGGCCCCACTAGGGAGCATGTTGAGGCCTCAAATGTAGAAATCAGTGTGCAAAGATAAAAACAGATCCAGTGCTGTATAAATAACCCCCATCCTCTGAAGTCTCTATTCTAGATAAGCTGACTGAATGCACAGAAAAAGTATTTGGGATCATGCGGTTGTTAGTCACAGATCTCCTTTTTACCCCCTTATATATGAGTAGATTTATTGCCTTTAGGGCCTTTGGTCATCCTGACCATCTGTAAATATCAAACTTGTATGCATAGCAAAGTCTTCCCAATACCAAAAAAATCCCCTAATATCTCCTTAGTAGGGATAGACTGATATGGTTTTCCAGGGCCGATACCGATATTTTGGTCACAAAGTATTGGTATCGACCGATATGGGCTGATATTCTGCACATTCAATCACACATCCAATGCAGAGTGACCAGTGCCCCTATCAATGCAGAGTGACCAGTGCCCCCATCCAATGCAGAGTGACCAGTGTCCCGATCCAATGTAAGAGTAACCAGTGCCCTCACCCAATGCAGAGTGACCAGTGCCCCCATCAATGCAGAGGGACCAGTGCCTCCATCAATGAAGAGTGACTAGTGCCTCAAATAATGCTGAGTGACCACTGCCCCCAACAATGCAGAGTGACCAGTGCCCCCATCCAATGCAGAATGACCAGTGCCCCCATCCAGTGCAGAGTGACCAGTGCCCCCATTCAATGCAGAGTGACCAGTGCCCCATCCAATGCAGAGTGACCAGTGCCCCCCATCCAATGCAGAGTGACCAGTGCCCCCATCCAACGCAGAGTGACCAGTGCCCCCATCCAACGCAGAGTGACCAGTGCCCCATCCAATGCAGAGTGACTAGTGCCCCCAACAATTAAGAGTGACCAGTGCCCCCATCCAATGCAGAGTGACCAGTGCCCCCATCCATGCAGAGGGACCAGTGCTCCCAACAATGCAGAGTGACCAGTGCCCCCATCCAATGCAGAGTGACCATGCCCCCATCCAATGCAGAGTGACCAGTGCCCCCATCAATGCAGAGTGACCAGTGCCGCCATCAATGCAGAGTGACTAGTGCCCCCAATAATGCAGAGTGACCAGTGCCCCCATCCAATGCCAAGTGACCAGTGCCCACATCCAATGCAGAGTGACCAGTGCCCCCATCCAATGCAAGAGTAACCAGTGCCCCCATTAAATGCAGAGTGACCAGTGCCCCCATCAATGCAGAGTGACCAGTGCCCCCATCAATACGGAGTGACTAGTGCCCCCAATAATGCAGAGTGACCAGTGCCCCCAACAATTCCGAGTGACCAGTGCCCCCATCCAATGCAGTGTCACCAGTGCCCCCATCCAATGCAGAGTGTCCATGCCCCCATCAATGCAGAGGGACCAGTGCCCCCAACAATGCAGAGTGACCAGTGCCCCCATCCAGTGCCCCCATCCAATTCAGAGTGACCAGTGTCCCCATCCAATGCAGAGTGACCAGTGCATGGGGATTAGAATGCCGCCTGATTACACAGGGCAGGGTTCTTCTGCTTACCTGGCGTGGATGCTGTCATACGAAGTCCCACCTCCTGGATCGGCTCCTATGATAGACGTCACCAGTGTGCTGTCTATCATAGGTAGGAGCCGGTCCAGGAGGTGGGACTTCGTATGACAGCACCCGCGCCGGGTAAGCAGAAGTACCCTGCTCTGTGTAATCAGGCCGCATTCTAATCCCAATAAGTGTATATTGATTGGTTTGTGCAAAAGTTATCGCGTCTACAAACTAGGGGAAAGATTTATGCTTTTATTATTTTTTTTGTTTTTTTACTAGTAATGGTGCCGATCAGTGATCTTTAGTGGGATTGCAGCGGACAGATCAGACACCTATCTGACATTTTTGACACTTTTGGGGGGCCAGTGACATTACTACAGTAATCAGTGCTAAAAATATGCACTGTTACTGTAATAATGACACTGACAGGGAAGGGGTTAACCCAGGGGTGATCAAAGGGTTAAATGTGTCCCTAGGGGATGATTTCTAACTGTGTGGGGGATAGACTTATGGAATGAATACAGGGACCTGTGTTCTTAAACATTCTTATGATAGCAATTGGCAATGCGACAGGTCCACTTTATGAGGGGATCCAGGACCCAAAATCCCTCCTATACACTTAAAAACATTCAAAACATCAAGATCTGTGTTTCTGAGGCTCCGTTCACATGTAGGCGTTTTGGGGCTTTTGGGGAGTTTTTCTGCTCAAGGATCAGCTATCAAAACGCCCAACAAGACAAATTCTATTCATTTCAATGGCCCCTGTGTACATCTGAGCGTTTTGACGCTGAGAGCAAAACGCCCAACGCTCAAAAAAGTACATGAGCTTCTTTTTGGGCAGATTACAGGCATTTTCCATTGGTCTCTATTCAATCTAAAAACGCCTGTAAATCGCGGTAAAAATCGCGGTAAAAATGCGCGAAAACGCTACGCTCAGGTGTGAATGTAGCCTTAATGTTTTCGATCTTCAAAAACTGGCGCCGATAGTTTCAGAGTAAACTGGAAGTGATGTCATCACGTCCAGTTTACTATAATAAAAAGCTGGTGAGCCACTCCAGGTTGCTATTACAAGAGAGCCGATCGCTGGTTCTAAAAAAGGTACCGGGATGATGCCTGCAGCTGTAGACATCATCCCGGTATAACCACCGAAAGTCCAGCAACGTAGCGGAAAGTGGTTAAAGGTGCCACACATCAGGTTTTTTTGGCAAGGTGTATTTTGCTGGAGATGACTAAATGTGCCTATAGAGAAACATAAAGGAGCTTATTGAGGAGATTATTGGAGTGACCCCCAGAGGGGAAAAGCACATTTGGCCTGAATTTTTTAGGTCCACATGCTGAGGTGAGTGCAAAAATATAGCGGTGGTGAGAATCACTTATAAGAAGAGTGAAATCACAAGAAAAAAAATCTCATCACATGATGCAAGAAAGTCACTCAAGATTTGATCATATTGTGATATAATTATTTAGAGATTGTTATTTACTGTATATACTGCACAGGTGTCTAATTCCCTGATTTGAAGAGCGCTGTCTTAAAAAAAAAAATACGTTGATGTATAGTATACAATATTCACACATTTGTTTATTTATTTATTGGCGGTTATTTATTTGATATGGAGAAATGAATTGCATTTTACTTCATTGGAGTTTGTTTATGATTTAAACATTCACACCTAACCTAAGCGTAGCATCTTTGAGCATTTTTCTGGCATTTTAATGCACGAATCTGATGTATTTTTATGCGTGATTTGCGTGGTTTTATGCAACGTTTTTGAGCTTTCCATTTTTTTATTAGCCAATAGAGAAAACTAGTATCTGTTGCATCATTTGTTGCTAGGTTTTTCAGCTTTTTTTAGCTTTTCCATCGGCTTTTATTTCTTTTTTATTATTATTATTATCCATTCATTATTTTTGTTGGTTGTAGTTAGAGTAAGGTGTTAGCAGTTAAAGAAGTGTTCCGGCCTCAAATACCTTTTTTAACTAAAAATACCCCTATAATACTAATCCTTCTCCCTTTACAGAACCACTATTCTCATACTTACAAGGTGTATAGTATTGGATTTTAGTCAAAATCTTACTTTTAAAAACGCTGTCTGGGGGCAGCCATCTTGGATGTGGGCATCTGAAGCCGCAGTGTAATCTGCTGTGTCCTTTTTCCTGATTCTAGGGAGAGTTCTGGGAGTTCTTCCTGATTCCAGCCTCCTGGGAGTGATGACAAATAGGGATGATCGAATGGTTCGGGTCGACCATCGGTTCAGCCCGAACATTGGGTGTTCGAGGTTCGGCCGAATTTAGAACTTCTTGCCCAAAAAGTTCGGAATTCGGCAACCAGAACCACCCAAAATGCAATGCTTCAGGAAATGGGCTTTAAAAGCCCGTGATTGGACCAGAACCATTAGAAAAAGCCAATTGAGGGGGCAGGAGAATGCTAGGAATGTGATTGGAGTGACTAGGGGGTCCCTAGACCAATCATTAGTGAATACGCCCCCCAGTATATAAGATCGCCCCCGCCAAATTCCTAGCATTCTTATACTGGACATGGAAGAGAGTGGAAGAAGTTCTGTTAATTTTACTTTAAAAGTGTCATTTTAGCTATTTTTAGTGTGAGGAAAGGGATATCTAGTGTAGTTAGAGTGCTCCTTTACACTTAAGTTAGCTTCAAAAAATTAGTTTCTGTAGGGAAAGTATGAAGTGCCAGGGTGACCGTAATGTAGTGTAGGGGAAACTGACTGCCATGGCAGGTTGACCGACTGACCAAACCCTTCCATACCAGGGTGACTGTAATGTAGTGTAGGGGAAACTGACTGCCATGGCAGGCTGACCAAACCCTTCCATACCAGGGTGACCGTAATGTAGTGTAGGGGAAACTGACTGCCATGGCAGGCTGACCGACTGACCAAACCCTTCCATACCAGGGTGACCGTAATGTAGTGTAGGGGAAACTGACTGCCATGGCAGGCTGACCAAACCCTTCCATACCAGGGTGACCGTAATGTAGTGTAGGGGAAACTGACTGCCATGGCAGGCTGACCGACTGACCAAACCCTTCCATACCAGGGTGACCGTAATGTAGTGTAGGGGAAACTGATTGCCATGGCAGGCTGACCGACTGACCAAACCCTTCCATACCAGGGTGACCGTAATGTAGTGTAGGGGAAACTGACTGCCATGGCAGGCTGACCGAGTGACCAAACCCTTCCATACCAGGGTGACCGTAATGTAGTGTAGGGTGAACTGACAGTGACTGCCATGGCAGGGTGACCAAACCCTTCCATGTCAGGGTGACCGCAATAGAGAAATGATCATTTCTCTGAATAGCTTCGGAACACCATTATGGCTTCTCACCAGCAAGCATTTTTTATGCTGCAGGGGCTGCCACTGTCAGTGCTTTTTTGAGGACATGTTTGATGTCAGACATGACATCTGAATATGTGTATAGGGGGTATATATACACATATATGTCTGAATATATACCCCTAGACATATATAGGTGTGATAGTAGCAGAAATAAATGCTTGCGCTAATGAAATCATTTACAGTAATATATTTCTGCTACTATCACACCTATATATGTCTAGGGGTATATATTCAGACATATATGTGTATATATACCCCCTATACACATGTTCAGATGTTTTGCTTGCCTCAAAAGAACCCAAACAAATGCCAAAAAAACGCTAGCGTCAAAAAAAATGCCCAGGTGTGTTTTTGCTGGCATTTTTTGGGGGGTTTTGGAGGCAGGCAAAACATCTGAACTTGTGCACAGTACCACTATACACAAGTTCAGATGTTTTTCCTGACTGCAAAGAACCCAAAAAAATGCCTGCTATTAAATTAATAGCAGGCAATTTTTTGGGGTTCTTTGCAGTCAGGAAAAACATCTGAACTTATGTATAGTGGTACTGTGCACAAGTTCTGATGTTTTGCCTGCCTCCAAAAACCCCCAAAAAATGGCAGCAAAAACACACACCTGGGCATTTTTTTTTGACGCTAGCGTTTTTTTGGGCATTTTTTTGGGTTCTTTTGAGGCAGGCAAAACATCTGAACTTGTCTATAGTGGTATATATACACACATACTTATATGTTTATACACACCTAGACATATATAGGTGTGATAGTAGCAGAAAAATATTAGTGTAAATGATTTCATTAGCGCAAGCATATATTTCTGCTACTATCACACCTATATATGTCTAGGTGTGTATAAACATATAAGTATGTGTGTATATATACCACTATAGACAAGTTCAGATGTTTTGCCTGCCTCAAAAGAACCCAAAAAAATGCCAAAAAAAACGCTAGCGTCAAAAAAAAAATGCCCAGGTGTGTTTTTGCTGCCATTTTTTGGGGGTTTTTGGAGGCAGGCAAAACATCAGAACTTGTGCACAGTACCACTATACACAAGTTCAGATGTTTTTCCTGACTGAAAAGAACCCAAAAAAATGCCTTCTATTAAACCGGGAGAGAAGCTAACTACCTGTCCTGAAAGAAAGTGTTCTAATACAAACAATCTTTTTTTTCTGGTTCTGGACATGCTACAGAGCTGAAACTTCACATGCACACCTTTTAGACCCCCCAGATACGAAATCCAAAGTAAAAAAATCAAAAAATCTCTCTCTTTTTTCTTTTTTTTTTAATTTTTTCAATAATTGGCTTTTTATCAAAAATGAAAATTTTTAAGAACTTTTTTTTTGTGTGATGTTGTGTCTGGGGGGTCTAAAAGGTGTACCTGTGAAGTTTCAGCTCTGTAGCATGTCCAGAACCAGAAAAAAAGATCATATAGGTGTTAAAGTTAAAGGAGGCTCCCGACCCACATCCCGGTTCTACTGAAAAATTATCTTTTTTTTCATGGTTCTGGACATGCTACAGAGCTGAAACTTCACATGCACACCCTTTAGACCCCCCAGATACGAAATCCAAAGTAAAAATCAAAAAATCTCTCTTTTTTTTTTTTTTTTTTAATTTTTTCAATAATTGGCTTTTTTTTGTGTGATTAATAGTTAATGGGGCATGACCCAGAACCCTGGGCACTTTTTAGGGGCGTTTATTGGGTTTTAGGGCTTAAAAATGGTGTTTTTTGATTACCGAAGTTCGGGTCCCATTGATTTCAATGGGGTTCTGAAATCCGGGCCAAACTTTCGGGAGGTTCGGATGTTCTGGCCGAACCGAACTTTTCAAAAGTTCGATCATCCCTAATGACAAACAGCTCCCAGGATGCAATGCAAAGGCGGAAGTGATGTTGGTGGCCGCGGCCACAGAGGGGGGAGAAGGAGGAAGTACAATAAAAAATGCCCTGAAAATAAGGTAAGGGACCCCCGAAAAAAATTGAAAATGCCCAATTGTTGATCAGCATAGCGAGCACTCCAGGAATCACTAAAGTTGCAAAATAGGCCGGAACTCCGCTTTAAGGTTAGGTTAGGATTAGGGGTTGGGGCTAGGATTAGGGGTTAGAGTTATTTAATGTTTATTTGCTTTTTTTGCTAGGGTTAGGGTGTTAATACTACTACTACTACTACAACTACTACTACTACTACTAATAATAATAATAATAATAATAAAAATTAAAATAAAAAATGAATAAATAAATGTAAAATAAATACAGAAACACATAAAAATAATCATAAATAAGTAATATATAATGAATAGTAAATGAATAGTATGTAATAATAAATAAATAATTAACCCCTAACCTTAACCCTTAAAAAAATAATACTAATAATAAAATAATAATAAATAACTAAACACCCTAACACAAAAAAATATGGTGATGATGATGATGATTATTATTAATATTTTTTGCTCAGGTTTAGGTGTTTATTATTATTTTATTCCTAGTATTATTATTATTATTAATAATAATAATAATTTATTCAATATATTTTTTTATATTGTGGGTTAATTAATATTTCTGTATGTATTATTACATATTATAAAATTGATTTTATTTATTTATTATTTATGATGATTCTTAGTTATTTGTTTTTGTTTTTTTTTGCATTCATATATTCATATATGATTACACATTGTTATTTTTTTTCTTACATTTTCAGTTTTTTTTTTTTACATTGGGCGCCAATGTGCACAAAAACGCAGCGAATGGCGCATTTCCACTAATTTGTATGGGGAAACAAGCGTGCCAAAAACGCACAAATCTGCTTAATTTAGGTTACAAAAAAGCTCCAGAATTTTTTGGAGCTTCAGGCATTTAGCTTCAGGCAACTTGGACTGGAGATGTGAAATGCTAAAGTATGAATGGGGTCTTAAAAGAGGGTGGCGCAGCAAATATTTGTGTGAATTAGTTATACACGTATATATTTTTTTTAAATTCTGGCCCTATTCTGACCCTACTCTAACCAAAATGTTTTGAATTTTAAAAAGTTTAGGTAATATTTAATAAACTACATAAAATCTATCTTTTCATTTTATTCCCCAAACTCCATGAGCGTCAATAATCAGAATCAGAGTGGATGTAAAGTAGTGCAGTGAGCAGGTAGGTGGTAAGGAAATTACACAGGATGCTGCATGGTTCAGTAAGTAATCAGTATGTTCAAAGTGTAAATAATAATACAGATTTATCAAAATTTGAATATTTTAAAGGTAAAAAAGCTTATGCACTTGTTTTCTAACAATGTAGAAGTGACATATTGCACAGCACTTTATCGCATACATATAACCCTTCACACCAGGTTCTGTTCTCAACAGAGGTTCACAATCTAAGCTATCACCACATTTATAAACACAGAGGGCCATTTGGGATATGTCTTTGGATTGTAGCAGGAAACCACACAAACAGCATGTAGAAATTGATGTACGCCCAGGATACATAGCAACAGGGCACAAGAGCTAACAAGTTATCTACAATGCTGCTTCGTGTAGCCCTTTGAATTTATATTTAATTCCTTAGCTAGACTTCTGCTGAAAATAATTACCGGGACTTACTAATATACTCACGTATACTTGTAAAAATGTATTTTATACAATAGCCATTTGACCTCCAGAAGATTTACCCCCCTTCATGACCAGGCCTTTTTTTGCGATATTGCACTGCGTTACTTTAGCTGACAATTGCGTGGTCGTGCGACACTGCACCCAAATAAAATGTGTCTTTTTTTCCCACAAAAAGAGATTTCAGTTGATGGTATTTGATCACCTCTGCGTTTTATTTTTTATTTTTTGCGCTATAAACAAAAAAAAGACCGACAATTTTGAAAAAAATATATATATTTTTAACTTTCTGCTATCAAACACATCACATCCAAAAACAAAATAAATTTAGGCAAAAATGATATGTATTCTGCTCCATGTTTTTAGTAAACAAAAAATCCATATATGGATTGGTTTACGCAAACATTATAGCGTCTAAAAACTATGGGATATATTTATGGATTTTTTTTTTAAACTAGTAATGGTGGTGATTGGCGACTTATAGCAGGACTGTGATATTGCGGCGGGCTAACGGACACTAGCTGACACTTTTCACAGTTTGCAGAACCAGTGTCACTAATACAGTGCGCACAGCTGCCGCCCTGAAGCAGGAAAAGTGCTAAAGAGCAGTCAGAAAGTGTTTAAAGAAATATTAGATCCTTCGTTTTTAGCACTTTCAGCAGCTAATTTAATCACTTAATGAGTATGCAGCTTTTTTATCTTTTGATCCTTAACTATGTTCTTGTTAAACCTCTTCAGGCTGAGGGAATGCAAATATGCTCCTCGGCTTCAGGGGTTGTTCCGCAGCTAGATGCATCACCCCAATACCATTGTTTAGAGCCAGCAGTCGGGCTTTCTTGTAATAACATTGATGCGGCTGAGTAGTGGCTCCCCTGCTCCTTCTGCGGCTCGCCCGGGCCTCCTATCCCACCGGGAGACCTGAGCGGCCAGCCGACACATCCGAAGACCCAAATGAAGCCACATTCGGCTCTGATCGGGTCTCCGATGTAAAAACCCAGAAGAGATGTCATGACATCACTTCCGGGTACTGGAGCCTTAAAGGTGCCAGATTTAAAAAAAATCAACAGCATTCAAAACAGCCAAACTTGGCATTTTGATTGCTTTTAGGTGCAGAGGAGGGGTTAGACCCCAGATCCCTCCATAAATAGTACCTACCACTGCCTATTACTGTCACAGGGGATGTTTACCTTTCTCGTGACAGCAATAAAAGTGATACTTTTTTTTTTTTTTTTTTTAAAGGACAGTGTAATAATAAAAAAAATAAAATAAAATAATTAGGAAAAAAAAATTTAAAGTGCCCCGTCCCTCCGTGCTTGTGCGCAGAAGCGAACGCATATGCAATTCACGCCCACATATGTAAACGATGTTAAAACCACACATGTGAGATATAGCCGCGATCATTAGAGCGAGAGCAATATTTCTAGCACAATACCTCCTCCGTAACCCTAAACAGGTAATCAGTAAAAAATTTTAAAGCGTCCCCTATGGAGATTTTCAAGTACTGTAGTTTGTCACCATTCCACGAGTGTGCGCAATTTTAAAGCATGACATGTTGGGTATCTATTTACTCAGCCTAACATCATCTTTCACATTATAGAAAAAAATTGGGCTAACTTTACTGTTTTGTTTTTTTTTTTTAAATCATGAATGTGTATTTCTTCCCAAACAGTTGCATTTAAAAAAGACCGCCGCGCAAATACCGTGTGACAGAAAGTATTGCAACAATTACCATTTTATTCTCTAGAGTCTCTGCTAAAAAATATATATAATGTTTGGGGGTTCTAAGTAATTTTCTAGCAAAAAACACAGATTTTAACTTGCTAGCAACATATGTCAGAAAAAGGCTTAGGTTTCAAGGGGTTAAGCTGGTTCCATGATTACTGCCCCATGTTTCCCTGTTTAAGGGTGGCTCCTTTCTCTTAAAGCGGAGTTCTGGCCACAAAAAAAAATATTCAATGAACATACCCCCGGGACAGTCAGGGCTAGTACATTCCACAATGGCTAGCCTCTGATCTGTCCCGGTTCGCACTTACCTGCAAGAAGAAATACTCACTTATAAAATTTCTTCTACAGCGTTGCCATCTCTGTTGTGGGCAGCTGAAGCCAGCGCGATCCTCTTCTGCGTCCTCTTCCGTGTCTTCTTCTCCCAGAATGCACCTGCACCGGCCCCTCTCGTCACTTCCAGTGCGGCGCCGCATTCCTACACAGCTTCTGGGCATGCCCAGAAGCTGTTTAGCAGGGAATGCTGCGTCGCACCGGAAGTGACGAGCGGGGCCGGTGCCGTCGCATTGATTCCTGGGAGTGATGACGTTCAGCTCCCAGTAATCATTGCAAACCGGAAGTGACGGCGAGGGCCGCGGCCACAGAGGGAGGAAGTGGAAAATAGGTGAATATTTCTTTCTACAATTACAAGGTAAGTAAAAAAAAAATAATAATCCTAACTATCCAATTCCTTTTCAGGTGAAGAAGAGCAAGCGGATGGCCACAAAATCGATTAGGTCGATTTTGTGGCTGGAACTCCGCTTTAAAGCATTCTATGGAGCCATGCTTGCATGCAGGGACTAGAGTTGTGTCTACCTACACTGTGTGCATCAATAGAAACACAAAGCTCCATAGCCTAGGATGCTCTGTCCTCCTCACATGAAACAA
This sequence comes from Pelophylax lessonae, assembly GCF_965119305.1. Lineage (NCBI taxonomy): Eukaryota > Metazoa > Chordata > Amphibia > Anura > Ranidae > Pelophylax > Pelophylax lessonae. The sequence continues at coordinate 319,170,937 of NC_138772.1, read as the reverse complement.
CCAAAGGTAAAATTCCCAGTTCAATCTGCTAGCCAGTCTGCTTACCAACCAAATTAACCTGTCTAACAGTTTGCGTCAAAACCTCTCAGAGGAGGGTTGGGCCACCTCCAGGCTCACCTGCCCCATATCTATCCATTCGCTTGCATGTGCTTCCACTGTGAAGGCTCTTATAAATTCATTAGAGTAGGACTACAGGTAATACAGGGAGCCGTGTAGTGGCCCTGCAGCTTTCACATGCGTTTGCAAATGTGTGTTAACTAAACCCCTGTTTTGACGCAAACTGTTAGACAGGTTAATTTGGTTGGTAAGCAGACTGGCTAGCAGATTGAACTGGGAATTTTACCTTTGTTTGTTTCATGTGTGGAGCCCTTCCATGCGTTCTTTGCTATGAAGGCCAGTAATAGGTGGGGGCAGTGGCCATTTTGTTTGTTGCTCTGTCCTCCTCCTCCCCACTCTTTTCTCCAAGCTAACAGACTGGCTAGGGACTGCACTGTCCTTTGTTAAAGTGACACTAAGCAATATCCTTATTATCCAACAATAATCCATACACATTCAATACTTAGTGGCAATGTAATCTACTTCTCGTGTGTTTTTCTGCCTCCTTGTAATGTCCTCCATGAGCTCCCAAACCCCTTTTTTCCCCTCACTTTCATTTGTTTGAAACAAGCAGTGTGCGTTAGTTGCATTCATGTGCACTGCCCTATGAATATGACACATTAAATAGTCCATAGTCCATCTCAGGAGTGAGCAAAAGAGGGTGGCTACGTTCCTACATACAGTGAGACTATGGGAAACATGGGGAACTTTTTATATATATTTTTTTTTAAACCAGGGTTTAGGGTCACTTTAACCACTTGATGCCCGCCATATAGCAAAATGACAGCGGCAAAGTGGTTGCACTATCCTGACTGGCTGTCATATGACGCCCAGGGGGCACGCAGAGTGGCGATCGGTGGTGCGGTGTGTCACTCTGACTCACAGCATCTCCGGTCCTAGTAAAGAGCCTATGACGTAGGCTCTTTACCATGTGACCAGCTGTGTCCAATCACAGCTGGTCACATAGTAAATAGGAAATGCCATTGATCGGCTTTCCACAGCCTGACAGGCTTGAGTAGAGGAGAGCCGATCGGCGGCTCTTCTGACAGGGGGGGGGGGGGTCTGTGCTGGTAATCAGAGCATTGATTACCAGTGCAGACTCTTGGGGGATGCCACTAGAGCCACCAGGGATTGCCCAACCATGGCCACCAGGGATGCCCACTCATGCCACCAGGGATGCCAATCAGTGCTTAGGGAGCCTGCCAGTGTCCTTATCAGTGCCGCTCATCATTGCCATCTATCAGTGCCGCCCCCCAGTGCCCATTTTTGCCATCTATCAGTGCCGCCCACCTATGCCCATCAGTGCCGCCTATCAGTGCCCATCAGTGCCACCTATTAGTGCCCATCACTGCCCCCTATCATTGCCCATCAGTGCTGCCTATCAGTGCCCATCAGTACTGCCTATCAGTGCCCACCAATTCTAAATATCAGTGCTATCTATCAGTGCCACATATCAGTGCTGCATATCAGTGCCACCGATCAGTGCCCATCAGTGCTGCACTTTAGTGCCTCATCATCAGTGCCTGTCAGTGCAGCCTCATCAGTGCAGGAAAAAAATATTTATTTCCACAATTTTATAACATAAATAAAAAAACGTTTTTTATTTTGTTTTTTTTCAAACTTTTCTGTCTTTTTTTATTTGTTTAGCAAAAAAAAAAAAAAACCTTGCGGTGATCAAATACCACCAAAATAAAGCTCTATTTGTGGGAAAAAAATTACATAAATTTGGTTTAGGTACAGCATTGCATGACTGCGCAATTGTCATTCAAATTGCAACAGCGCTAAAAGCTGAAAATTGGCCTGGGCGGGAAGGGGCTGTATTGAAGTTGTTAACTCTTTCCTGTGAAGATGAGAAGTTCTGGAAAGTTCTGGATAAGAAGTTCTGGAAAGTTCTGGATGAGAAGTTCTGGAAAGCAGCAACGAGAGAGCAGGAGTCAGCAGTTTTGAAAGTTGTAAACGGCAAGTGTTTGATGGGGTAAGGATTTTAACAAATAGTGGAATGGGGAAACTGGGGAATGTTTATTTTAGGGAAAATAGCACAAAAATAATAGCATATACATTTTCGACACAAGCCATATTGTAATATAATGTTATTGAAAATTGCCTTTCCTTTTCAATCTGCAGCGCTGTAATTTTATTTAAAATGCAATGCAATATGACAACCTGCAAGCATTGGGTACACAGATGGTGTGTGGAACGCCCCCCAGAAACATAATTTACTGCTTGTGTGATTGGCTGACTGATTTTCCCAGAAGTCTGCACTAAAATACAAGTCGGACTTTGGTCATCCTCACATCCTCTGATACAAGCATTTCAGTTTTGGTGACATACTTCCAAAGGGAAATCACATCTAAAGGGATGCAGACCCTGACCCTTTCCTCATTAGAACCCTTTAAGTGCAGCAGCTGATTGATAATGATAAAAATCATTGCTATTCACATTCACTGTGCACATGGACAAACAAACAGCTATTTCTTCAAGATAACAAAAAGGTAGGAATTTGCAACAACGTTTTTTAAAATCCCTACAATGTACATGGATCCCCCAGAGGGGAATGTTTTTTTCTCAACTAAAAAGGAGTTACTCTTTAACCTCTTGCTGACCACACGCCGCATATATACTGCGGCAGGCTGACTCGGCTGTGGGAAACGACGTATGGGTACGTTGGTTCGCGGGAGCAGTGTTGGGGGAGAGCTCCTTCCCCCACTAGGCAGCGGGGATGCCGATCCACGGGGCCAGCGGCCGCGATTGCAGCCAGGCACCCGCGATCGCTGCCCGCTGAGAGAGAAGAACAGTCGGCTATTGTAAACACAACAGACCGATCTACTCTCTGAAATGACCACAGAGTGCCTGTGATCCTCCTTTATAGGAACACAAGTCTCTGTGGTCATTTCACAAGTCCATCCCCCACACAGTTAGAAAACACCCCCTAGGCTCACACTTAACCCTTTGATCACCCCTGGGTTAACCCCTTCCCTGCCATTGCCATTATTACAGTAACAGTGCATATTTTTAGCACTGATTACTGTAGTAATGTCACTGGTCCTCCCAAAAGTGTCAAAAATGTCAGTTAGGGGTCCGATCTGTCCGCCGCAATGTCACAGTCCTGCTAAAAATGGCAGATCGCCACCATTACTAGTAAAAATAAATAAATAAATAAATAAAAATGACATAAATCTTTCCTCTAGTTTGTAGACGTGATAACTTTTGCGCAAACCAATCAAAATACGCTTATTGCAATTTTTTTACCAAAAATTATGTAGCAGAATACAAATTGGCCTAAAAGGATGAAAAATATTGATTTTTACATTTTTTTTTGGGAATGTTATATAGCAGAATGTGAAAAATATTGTTTTTTTTTTTTCAGAATTGTCGCTCTTTTTTTGTTTAAAGCACAAAAATCGCAGAGGTGATCAAATACAACCAAAATAAAGCTCTATTTGTAGGGAAAAAATGACATTGATTTTATTTGGGTACAGCATTGCACGACCGCGCAATTTTCCGTTAAGTAAGTCAGTGCTGAATCGAAAAAAAATTGCCTGGTCATTAAGGGGGAAAATCCTTCCGGTCCAGAAGTGGTTAATATGGCCTTTCTGATAAAACAAATGAGGTTCTTAACCATTTTTCTGACATTACGGAGAGGTGATAGTTTATCCCACTTATATTATTCCAGTCTAATTAACCTGCGTTTGTCTTAAACAATCAGTAAGTTTAAAGAAAATTAATAAATCATGCAATCCCTTTCTTTTGATGTACCAGCATACTTACAACTTTTTTTTTTTTTAACAGTAAAAAAAAAACTTTATTAAAAGTTTTTTACAACTTTTGTTGTTCAATTTCCTTTAGATTTACCTTCAACTATGTAGTAGAAGGGCCGACCTGACTGCATACAAATTAAAAGTATTTAGGATCGACCTCCTATTATACAGTTTTGGTAAATCTAAAGGAAAGTTATACAAGAAAATTGTATAAAAGTTGTATAGTGTGTAGCCAGTTTTAGACTTACTTACAACTTTTTTTTTTAACAGTAATAAAAACCTTATTAAAAGTTTTTTTGAGATATTAGCTAGAAGAATGCACAAGTTTGAACCACAAATAACTTCCAGTATACAAAAAAGTCGCATATAAAAGACCTAGCACCCGTATAAGTCTCACAGAGATAAAAATTGTATAGGATCTTGCAAGTTGAATTCATTTCAGTATACAATACCAAACTTCCTTACAGCATTTTAGGAAATGATCTGCTTAACCATTGGAAGGATTGCACCATGGACACGCATAGCTATGATTGCATCCGTCCATCTAAGTGAAATCAAATCACAGAAACAAGAATTAGTATAATATAATAGTATAAATGATACAATAGTATAATAAAATAAAAACCACAGACACATAGTGAGAGCATACAGCCTGATAGCTTGCAATATTTTGTAAAGTAAGCGCTAGTAAGAGTCAGAAGAACCAAAATGCTACTTTTAAAAACGTGGGGTGGGGTGGGGGGATCAATCTATTATTTATTCAATGCAGATGAGAAAATACGTTCTGACATCTAAGTATAGGTATTAACAAATTTTTTTCCCCCAGCTTTGTAAATTACCCCAAAAACATTAAAAACTATAAAAATTGGCTTGCAGAACTGTTTGTATTTTACTTTTAGAAAAGATTTCAAACTCATTTCAGATGTATTTTTTCAAGATATCGTTTGTGCAGTCCAGTTTTCTGAAAGGCAGTACATTACATTTAGAAGAAAGGAGAATTATTTATAGTAGAAGTAGTAGATCTTTTTTTTTTTTTTCCTGGGAGTCTCTTTGGGGCCTGCTATAAATTAAAATGCAGTTTTAAAAGTTTGCTGCGACCACAGTGCTGTGTTTACATTCTTCCCAGGCAAGCCTGCGTACTAGTCATTTATATCCTAAACACTTGGATGTAATATGTTTATATAAATGGAAGAATGACAGGCTTTCTGAGTGCAAAAATCTGACTTGGCAAATTAAGTATCCAAAAAGTGATAGCAGACTGCCCTCTAGTGTCCATTTATATATAATAATATGTGGGAAGGTAATGGAAAGTTAAACGAAAGAGTACAAAATACAGTAAGCTATACTTTAGAGCACCCCATGTAAAAGACGCAGGTAGAACTGGGATTTCCTACCTTGCACAGCCAGGCACACAGAATTTTCAGTTTCCCAGAGTCAGAAAACAGTCCAGTCCTTTTTTTTTGTTTGTTTGTTTTTTTTTGTTTTTTTTTAATTATTGAGGGGATAAAACTATGATGGGAAGTAGTGGTATGATGGGTTGCCCACTTCAGACAACTCTTCAGGGACAAATTTCCGATATACAGTCCATATACACTCCTGTGCTTCCTCCAGCACTGCACTTGCTTGCAGAATAAAACACAGACTCAGCTGGGACATTTTAATAATTCGACAAAGCACTCAGCCAAATTAAAGTAAGAGCCTTTTACAGGCAGGGACCCACGGCCCCTTTGGTTATGTTGAAAAGTTCACTGTTTAGCTTACATCCCTGTGGCTACTGATCCTGGCTGGCTGCAGCTGTCCCTTTCACTGGCCCTCTTGGCTACTTCTCCACAGTCCTCCCAGACTAACACTCATCCCACAGTCCTCCCAGACTGCACACTTACCAGTCCACCTGGCTGACTTCTCCTGGAGATCTCCTGGGCATGCTGACTCTCTCCCACTGTCCTCACACCTGCTCCTGTGCCTCCAGGAAGGATTCCTTTGTGTCTTGTAGAGGGTCCCTCCAACACCCAAACACTAGGGGGCACCTTCAAGGATTCTAGGACAATATCCCCCGGACAATATCACCCCGGACAATATCCCCCCTGGACAACATCCCCCGGACAATATCCTCCCTGGACAATATCCCCCTAGACAATAGCCCCCCTCTAACCCTAACCCTCTAACCCTAACCCTAACCCTTTGTCCAGGGGGATGTTTTCTGGGGGGGATATTGTCCCAGGGGATATTGCCCGGGGGATGTTGTCCCGGGGGGATATTATCCGGGGGGGGTGTTGCCCCGGGGGGATTATGTCCAGGGGGATGTTTTCCGGGGGGATATTGTCCCGGGGGATATTGCCCGGGGGCATAATGTCCGGGGGATATTGTCGATAATGTCCGGGGGATATTGTCTGGGGGGATATTGTCCTGATACCCCTTCAAAGGCCACCATCGGCCTCCTAAGCACTCCATCTCCATCTTCCAACTGACTCCCCCTGCTGGAATGACTCCAGAGTATTTAAGAGATGCCCGCCCCCTGCCAGCCCACCTGCTGGGAATTGGCTGGGGCTGTCATCAATACTCCGAACAGCTCCCCCAAGACTGCACCCTCTACTTCTGGAAGCTTCCCCAAGGTTACTGCTTGATGAGTTATCCAGCCTCCATGAGTCACTCATTCCTGACCCAGATTCATCCCAGGGCTGGCTCTTAGCCAGGCCAATTTACCTACTTTAACAACTATGTACATTTATCACACTAGGGGGTGCTACAATACCAATGATTCATTTATTACTCATCTGTTGGGATGATCAAATTACATTTACTTACATGGGCTGCTGTACCTGGGGGAAAGGCAGGAAAAGGGTCCCTGCACCTTTTTTTAAGACTGCAGCTGCAGGGAAGTCACATAGTGCTTTTGCACTTTACAATTTCACACACCCACAAATTCTATTAAGAACACATTTCAGCCCCACATGTCTATAAAGAGCAGTGCATTTTGGCTGCATGTTGTTCCTGGTACATAGGAACAGATGCAATTCCTGCACCCGCAACTACCCGCACAAGTGTGAACCAAACCTTAGGGCTGGTTCAGCGTTCCAGATGCGTTTCTGCATGCACATTTTTTATTAATTCCAGTGCAATTTTGATGCATTTTTAAAGCATTCCAGTGCATTTTCTTCATTTCAATTGGGGACAATTAAGAGCAGGTGCATTCTGGTGGGCCAAACATGAAATTTAATCTAAAGGCTCTAATACAGAATGCCCATTTGCACCTATCTATTTTTATACATCCTAAATGAGTGATGTGCAGCATTCTTACCTGTGCCTCAAAATTGTTCCTGTGTGCCTGTTTTTGCTAAACTACTGCTAATTAAAGATTTTACTTCCTGAACCCGCTATCTGTATCCATTGCTCCTGAACTTACTACCCATTTTGGCCCTCATTCCTCACCTGCCTTGTTCTCGGTTCCTTGTACCCCTACCTTAACCAATTTCTCCTTTTTTCTGTACATAGTTTTCACTTTCATGTGTGTCCACTGGGTTTTGTATTTATGTTATCATTTGTGTTGTGTCCATAATATTTTGTATTTCCTAAAAAACAAAAAAAAAACTAATGTCAGCACTCAACAGGGATGGAATCTACTTGAGTTGGCTCTGATAAAGAGACACTGCCTCGAAAACGCATTAGAGAGTATTGGAGGTTGGTCTTCAAATGAACTAATAGACACAGTGTTCCTCCCAGCCCCCCCCCCCCCCCCCACTAGCCTACCACAGATCTCCCCACACCGCTAGTGCCCACACTCAAATGTCTCCAGAGGGCAATTGTCGGCTGGGTGATGTAGTTGGAATGCTGTAGAAAAGTAGATTCCCCCCTTACCTGAGCACTAAGCATTTAGTGAAGAAGTGTGGAAACTTGTACAGAGCCCAGATGTGCAGATATTGCCCATAAGCAAGAAGTGTCCTTTGCCTGCACTAGTCCCCCTTACCTCTCATGGTCGTCCTGCCCTTACATCAAGGTCTCTATACATTGGGGTCTCCAGAATCCCCTCTTACATCAGGGTCCCCAGAGCCCCCCATCTTACATAAGAGTCCCGCCTTACATCAGAGTTCCCTCCTTTTGCTAGGGAACCCCTCTCCTTACATCAAGGTCCCTAGAGTCACCCCATTTTTAGTGTCGCTAAAGTTCCCTCCCTTATATCAGGGTCCCCAGATTCCCCATCTTACTACACGGTACTCAAAGCAAACCATCTCTCCACTCACATCAAGGTCTCAAGTGCCCCCCCCCCTTTCATTAGTCCTGTTACATCAAGGTACCCCTTTAAAGCACAGGGCTCCCATTATATCATGATCGCCTTGTTTGCCCCACGGTAGATACGCCCCTGAGCCCACTAACAATCAGGTCAGCTGCACTTAGGAACTGAGAGATATTGCCCTTAGTATTTGCTGTCCTTATTGTCAAGATGCTTTTAGGGGAGGCTATTGCACATGTGAAACTGGCATTAGGGAGTAAAGATCTTTGCCGTCAGGTTTTGCGAGATTTGACTGGTGAAAAACCGCTGCGATGCATACAGGTAGCACCTACCTTAGTTGACCAGGGCAGATTTTCTTTTGGAGAAATTTGGCCTCTGGTTAAGGTGTGTTCTGAATTAGCTTTGCCTTCTACATCTCATGGCCATGATGTTTTCACTCCTCCCTTTATTATGCCTCAAGTTAAGTTTTTGGTATGGTTGTTGGAAAATAATACGGCTTCTTTCTTTGAGCACTACCCAGCTTGTTTACAATAGGTGGTGTTAGTTTGTATTACTGATGTGCTTTTTCTAGTCAGAAAAGAGAGCTGTAAAACTAAACCTTGTTCAGCCTCCAAGCCTAGTCAGAGATCCCGAGTTTCAGTTGATTCACACCAATTCAGGTCTGTCTCCAAACATCAAGAACCCCTTACTTTGTTACCCTTAGCAACTACAGCTGCTACTGAGTGTTCCCTGCCTTCTGTAGATCAGTATTCTGTTTTATTTAACAACACCTCCCCTTCATTTAACCCATTGAGGGATCCCCTTACAGTTCCTTCACCCATAACAAATTCTAAGACACCTTCCTCTGTTTCTGCTAACTTTTTCTTTATGCTCCCCGACACTGTTACTCAGGGCTGTGGATAAGGGAAAACCACCTGTACTGTACAGGACCCAGGCCAGAAGGGGGGCCCAGCCAGCTGGGTGAATCAAATGAGGACAGGAAGGTAATCAGCACAACGGGGGTAGGGGGGGTGCATTTACTGGAACCAAACCCCTGTATGGCTCTCTCTGCAGCAGCTGAAAGAGGTGGATCCTTCTTCTCTCCCTCCCACTAAGTTTCAGCTGCTGCAGAGATAGTCATACAGGGGTTCGGTACCAATACATGCTCCCCTGCCGTACCAATCACCCTCCCTGTGCACCATACATTTTCCCCCGCTGCCCAGGCCCACCTGTGTGCCCCCACACTTTTTACAATGCTGCTGGCTTCCCTCCTCTCTTTCCCACCAGCAACTGCAAGGACACAATAGGATCCTTCAGGATGGAGAGTGGGGGAAGGGTCCTGTAAATATGTCACATATATTATTTCTACGTAAGGTTTTCCTGAAAACAGTATAAAATCGAGAAAAGGAACGCCAGCAGAGTAACCAACAGATTGAATAAGAGGATAGATTGATGTTTGATACCTAATCTCATTATTAGAAGAGAATGATGAGGAAGAGACCCCTCCTACTATCTCGAAGAGACCGGCAAGTTTAAAATTAAGGTCAACAAAAATGCCACAATTTTATAAAAATAAATGGCTGAGTCTTTTCCTCGTGTGGTCCAAATGGACCTGAAATCAATTGATTGGACCTGGGGTGCTAAGGACAACCTAACTAGGGACGAATGACAGGCTTTGAAAGAACTAAAAGATGCTAAAAATGCCATATTAAAGAGGGCTGACAAGGGGAGAAACGTGGTCCTGCTCAGTGAAACCGATTACAAAAGTGAAGTTAGAAGACAACTTAGGGACGAAACTACTTATCAACAGTTAAAAAATAATCCATTCCCTGTAGTAGTCAATTGCCTAAATAAAAAACTGGGTTTAGTTAAAGAGGCAGGCCTATTGACAAACTGTGAATTTGATTATCTGAAGGTGGCTGACTTTAATATCCCGACCTTTTATATAATTCAGAAAATACATAAAAACCCAGAAAAACCACCAGGGAGACCGATAGTCTCCGCTGTGAGGGGACCTTTGGAGTGGTTAGGTAGACATCTTGATCTCCTCCTGAAAGATATGGACACTGAATTAGGGTCATACGTGAAGGATACTCGGGATGTGCTACAAAAAATTGATAATCTGAAATTTGAAGAGGACCTGTGACTGGTTGGGATAGATGTGGAGTCCTTGTACACATTTATCTCACATTCCTGTGGACTGCAAGCCATAGAATTCTTCCTGGAGCATCACTTCCCAGAAATGGGCCCACAGAACGAATTCCTCTTAGATCTGCTGTCATTTGCTTTGGAGAATAATTTCTTCCAATTTTCAGATCGAAATTATCAACAGATTAGAGGAACCTCAATGTGGAATGTGGAAAGAATGTGATGTTTACAAATTACCAATGTACCTTAGCCACATCAATACTTGGCTGAGGTACATTGATGACGTGTTGATCTTATGGAGAGGTGACGTTGATACATTACATTCGTTTATCGAAGGTCTTAACAAGAATAATCTTAACCTACTCTTTTGATAAGAAACAACTTATTTTCCTTGATCTATTGATCTCCATGGAGAATGGTGCCCTTATTACCTGTACTTACCGAAGATTCACGGCGTCAAATACTCTTCTCAGTGCAGATAGTCAACATCCACAATGGCTTAAAAATGGGATTCCTGTGGGCCAATTTTTACGTATTAAACATAATTGAAAGCTCAGTGGGATAATTTATAAATCTATATCAAAATGGCATCCATCCCTGAATTGTTACAACAACACATGGAAGGCTTAACCCGACTAAGGGTTGCCTCCAAGAGAAAACGGGGGAATGGGATGTTTGAGATGCATCTCAAATGCATCTCAAACATCCCATTCCCCCGTTTTCTCTTGGAGGCAACCCTGAGTCGGGTTTAGCCTTCCATGTGTTGACGTATTAAACATAATTGTACAAAACAAGACTATAAACAGGAAGAAAAGGACCTGTATATTAGATTCCGCGAATGCGGTTATTCCCATAGACAACTACATAGGGCCAAACAAAATGTATAATGAATTATTTCAGAACAAAAGAATTGCAAAGCAGAGAGATAGGAGACAAGATTGTGTCTGTCTTATCACCCAGTTTGGGGCCCAATGGGAAAAAGTGCGAGGGGTTTTGCAAAACATTGGGGAATCTTGCTAAATAATCCAACTATAGCCAAATATGTGGGAAATACCCCCCAAGATGACAGCCCATAAGGCACCAAATTTGGGTGATATGTTGATCCAACCAGAGTTTGTGAAAACACCTGCTGACCACTGGTTAACAACATACCCTAGGTCCAAAGGGATGTTTCCCCGTGGTAGATGTCAAATATATCCGTATGTTTACCGTACAGCAACTTTCATGGACTCTGAAATTATAAAGGAATATACAACAAAGGACCTCATCAACTGCTCTACAGCTAGTGTCATCTATATGCTCACCTGCCCTTGCAACAGATTCCATATTGGTAAAACCAAGAGACAGTTGCGGATATGGATTGGCTAGCATATGAGGGAGATAAAAGAAAAGGAACTGGAAAAACCTGTAGCAAAACATTTTCAAAAAGTTCATGGAGGAAGCCCAGATTGGATGAAGAGAAAGGGGATTTATGCCTTCACACTTCCGCTAAAGAAAGAAAAATTGTGGATTTATAAACTTGGGGCTTTGGCGCCCCTAGAGTTAAATACTGAACTAAGCTTCCAGATATTTTTACAGGACTAATATAGCAGAAGGGTTGGTTCATAATGGGATATATGGTAAAATGTGAGTTACTCATAGTGAGTTAATGATGTACATATAAAGTAATTCTTTCCTAGATAACAAAAATGTACTGTCTCTCCCAGTCTATTCTCTTTATGTAATTGATAGACTATAACTCTTAATTATCAGAAGAATTTGAATCTTGTATATTTGGCAGAGCTAACAGGGAAAGTATAAGATTCACTTATTGTATGTTAATAGGAGTCCATAGTGAAGTCAAGTGGCCGCCGTTCTTTTGAAGATAGACACCTATATAGATTATCTTTTGATAAGTACACTGTCACTTTAGGAACAAAAGCAAGGAAGCCCCCCCTCCCTGGTATTGCTGCATACTTAAGAAGAATGGGAGAGGAGGCACGTTATCTTGAGGAAACTACGCGTGGACGTATAAAAACGCATTGACGTCCCAGATACGTCACTAGACTCTTGGAAGAGCAAGCCCCTTTGGATCAGCGCAGGACTCGGTACCCAGAAGAACAACTCAGATGATGCGTCATCACTAGCGGTGATCCGAATATCCCACGACACACACGTGGGTTAGCCGAGCGAGGATCTGGGGAGCCTAGCATGTTAGATCCCCTGTCGGCACGGTGTGAGCACTATCACTTATATGTGAATAGAGATTCCGTCTGGCACAAAGTAGATTGGAGCTGGACCAGAGCCGATTTAAAATGACCACCTGCACAAAATAAGACTTTAAAAAAAAGAAAAAGACTGAAAAGTTTAAAAAAAAAAACAAAACTTTTTTTTGTTTATGGTTAGGGTTGAGCGGACACCTAGATGTCCGTGTTCGACGGGTTCGGCCGAACTTTAAAAAAAAGTCCGGGTCCGTGTCCCGGACTTTTACCGAACTTTTCCCGGACACCGAACCCCATTGAAGTCAATGGGGACCCGAACTTTAAGGCACTAAAATGGCTCTAAAACACCAAAGGAAAGGGCTAGAGTGCTGCAAATGGCAGCAAAACGTAATTAAGAGCATGGCAAGTGCTCTGCAAACAAATGTGGATAGGGAAATAACTTAAAACAACAAAAAAAAACAGAAAAATAAAACAATGTTCTTCTTCATCTCTGAAGGACGAGGCCCATATGGAGTAGGAGGGAGGTTGAGGTGGTGGTGGATGTGGCGGTGACATAGGCGTGCGCACAGGGTGTGCTGGGTGTGCCTGGGCACACCCTAATCACCTAGGGCACATAGCATTGCCAGTGAGGAGATGGGAAAGATCTCCCTGGGACCTGCTCTGCTCTATTTCTCCTTGCCTACAGGTACATGGCCCCGATACATTACTCTCCCTGCTGGCAAACACATGCATGTGTATTTCAACTTTGGGGTGCACACCTTAATGCAATAGGCTGCGCACACCTATGGGCGGTGTAGGTGGAAGCGGCGGTGGAGGAGGACCAGGGCCGGATTAACAGCATCATGGGCTTGGTGCTGAGGATTTTGAAGGGCCTTAAGGGCCGTGCCTTGCCATGCACCCAGAGGAGGAAGGGTGCAGCCATGCATGCCTAATTCAACATGGGATGCTGTCTCTGAAGCCCATAAACACATCCATGCATCGCCAACTGTCCCTCCTTGTCCAGCCTTCACGCTGTGTGGGGAGGTTCTGAGGGTGCTGCCTGGGGAAGCGAGCATAGAAGCCAGACTTCTGTGTTTACAAGTGACAGAAGAGCGGTAACAGTGAATATGGCCAACCCGGGGCCTATATAAAAGGTAGGGGCCTGGAGCTGCAGCTCCAATAGCCCCTACATTAATCTGGCCCTGAGGAGGAGGACGAGGTAGCCAACACTGCTTCTTTTCAAAAATTTTAAATGAGGGTACACCCCAAAAGAGTGAGAAAGAGCAAAAATGGAACAATGGGTGGGTAAGGTCGGTATCCATTGCTATTCTGCATAAGGTACGGAAAAGTCCCGTGGGATCCATGCCTGGTTCATTTTAATGAACGTGAGCTTGTCCACATTGTCTCTGGACAGGCGGCTGCGCTTGTCTGTTATAACGCCCCCAGCCGTGCTAAATACCCGTTCAGATAATACACTGGCTGCAGGGCACGCCAGCACCTCCAAGGCGTAAAGGGCAAGCTCAGGCCATGTGCCCAATTTGGAGACCCAGAAGTTGAAGGGGGCAGACCCGTCATTCACTACATGTAGGCGTGTGCACACATACTGCTCCACCATGTTGGTAAAATGCTGCCTCCTGCTAAGACGTTCCATCTGAGCTGCTGGTGCTGCTGTTTGTTGTGGCGTGCTGACAAAGCTTTTCCACATTTCGGCCATGCTAACCCTGCCTTCTGAGGTGCTGGCGGTGCCCTGGTTGCGTTGGCGACCTCCTCCTCCTCCTCCTCTGCCTTGTGCTTCCACTGTGGCCCCGCTGTCAGATGGGAATGCCAGCAGCATGGCGTCTACCAGCGTGCGCTTGTACTCGCGCATCTTGCGATCGCGCTCCAGTGAGTGAATTAAGGACGGTACGTTGTCCTTGTAACGGGGATCCAGCAGCGTGGCCACCCAGTAATCAGCACAAGTTAGAATGTGGGCAACTCGGCGGTCGTTGTGGAGACACTGCAGCATGTAATCGCTCATGTGTGCCAGGCTGCCCAGAGGCGACGAAAGGCTGTCCTCTGTGGGAGGTGTATCGTCCGTGTCCTCTGTATCCCCCCAGCCACGCACCAGTGATGGCCATGAGCTGGCCTGGGTGCCACCCTGCTGTGAACATGGTTCCATCTCCTCCTCCAGCTCCTCCTCCTCCTCATCCTCCTCATCCTCCAGAACTGTGCCCCTGCTGGACAATTGTGTCCCTGGCGTTTGTGTGTGCAGGAACCCACCCTCGGAGCCCCTTGCGAATGACTGCCCTGAAAGCCTTTGAAATGTTACCTCTTCATCCTCCTCCTCCTCCTCCTCATCCTGTGCCACATCCTCTTCCATCATCGCCCAAATTGTTTTTTCAAGGAGGCATAGAAGTGGGATAGTTAAGCTGAGAATGGCGTCATTGCCACTGGCCATGTTGGTGGAGTACCCAAAACAGCGCAACAAGGCACAATATATGCAAATGTCAAATATGCAAACTGTGCCGCAATTTAATGTTTTTTACACCAAAAGGGTGTGTATTGAATAGCGGAATAGGATAAAAAACTGTGTATCTCACACGTACAAACACAGACTAGGCCCGATTAAATTTTTTCCTACCCTAAAGGGAGGATGAGGAAGAGGAGTATGGAACATGCAGCACCCTCAAATCTTCAGAAGTATGAGATGAACCCCAAAAACTTGGAAAGGTGGATCTCTCTCACACGTACCAACACAGACTATCCCCCAATTTAACTGATCCCCAAAGGTTTTTGATTAAATAGCGGAATAGAAAATATGATCCAAAAAAAGTGTATGTATATCACACGTACACAACCACACTAGGCCCCAATTACTATTGTTTGTACCCCTAAAAGGCTAGATGAGGAGTAGGGGGGGTATGGAACAGGCAGCACCCTCAAACCTTCAGAAGTATGAGATGAACCCCAACAACTTGGAAAGGTGGATCTCTCTCACACGTACCAACACAGACTATCCCCCAATTTAACTGATCCCCAAAGGTTTTTGATTAAATAGCGGAATAGAAAATATGATCCAAAAAAAGTGTATGTATATCACACGTACACAACCACACTAGGCCCCAATTACTATTGTTTGTACCCCTAAAAGGCTAGATGAGGAGTAGGGGGGGTATGGAACAGGCAGCACCCTCAAACCTTCAGAAGTATGAGATGAACCCCAACAACTTGGAAAGGTGGATCTCTCTCACACGTACCAACACAGACTATCCCCCAATTTAACTGATCCCCAAAGGTTTTTGATTAAATAGCGGAATAGAAAATATGATCCAAAAAAAGTGTATGTATATCACACGTACACAACCACACTGGGCCCCAATTACTATTGTTTGTACCCCTAAAAGGCTAGATGAGGAGTAGGGGGAGTATGGAACAGGCAGCACCCTCAAACCTTCAGAAGTATGAGATGAACCCCAACAACTTGGAAAGGTGGATCTCTCTCACACGTACCAACACAGACTATCCCCCAATTTAACTGATCCCCAAAGGTTTTTGATTAAATAGCGGAATAGAAAATATGATCCAAAAAAAGTGTATGTATATCACACGTACACAACCACACTAGGCCCCAATTACTATTGTTTGTACCCCTAAAAGGCTAGATGAGGAGTAGGGGGGGTATGGAACAGGCAGCACCCTCAAACCTTCAGAAGTATGAGATGAACCCCAACAACTTGGAAAGGTGGATCTCTCTCACACGTACCAACACAGACTATCCCCCAATTTAACTGATCCCCAAAGGTTTTTGATTAAATAGCGGAATAGAAAATATGATCCAAAAAAAGTGTATGTATATCACACGTACACAACCACACTAGGCCCCAATTACTATTGTTTGTACCCCTAAAAGGCTAGGAGTAAGGGGAGTATGGAACAGGCAGCACCCTCAAACCTTCAGAAGTATGAGATGAACCCCAACAACTTGGAAAGGTGGATCTCTCTCACACGTACCAACACAGACTATCCCCCAATTTAACTGATCCCCAAAGGTTTTTGATTAAATAGCGGAATAGAAAATATGATCCAAAAAAAGTGTATGTATATCACACGTACACAACCACACTAGGCCCCAATTACTATTGTTTGTACCCCTAAAAGGCTAGATGAGGAGTAGGGGGAGTATGGAACAGGCAGCACCCTCAAACCTTCAGAAGTATGAGATGAACCCCAACAACTTGGAAAGGTGGATCTCTCTCACACGTACCAACACAGACTATCCCCCAATTTAACTGATCCCCAAAGGTTTTTGATTAAATAGCGGAATAGAAAATATGATCCAAAAAAAGTGTATGTATATCACACGTACACAACCACACTGGGCCCCAATTACTATTGTTTGTACCCCTAAAAGGCTAGATGAGGAGTAGGGGGAGTATGGAACAGGCAGCACCCTCAAACCTTCAGAAGTATGAGATGAACCCCAACAACTTGGAAAGGTGGATCTCTCTCACACGTACCAACACAGACTATCCCCCAATTTAACTGATCCCCAAAGGTTTTTGATTAAATAGCGGAATAGAAAATATGATCCAAAAAAAGTGTATGTATATCACACGTACACAACCACACTAGGCCCCAATTACTATTGTTTGTACCCCTAAAAGGCTAGATGAGGAGTAGGGGGGGTATGGAACAGGCAGCACCCTCAAACCTTCAGAAGTATGAGATGAACCCCAACAACTTGGAAAGGTGGATCTCTCTCACACGTACCAACACAGACTATCCCCCAATTTAACTGATCCCCAAAGGTTTTTGATTAAATAGCGGAATAGAAAATATGATCCAAAAAAAGTGTATGTATATCACACGTACACAACCACACTAGGCCCCAATTACTATTGTTTGTACCCCTAAAAGGCTAGATGAGGAGTAGGGGGGGTATGGAACAGGCAGCACCCTCAAACCTTCAGAAGTATGAGATGAACCCCAACAACTTGGAAAGGTGGATCTCTCTCACACGTACCAACACAGACTATCCCCCAATTTAACTGATCCCCAAAGGTTTTTGATTAAATAGCGGAATAGAAAATATGATCCAAAAAAAGTGTATGTATATCACACGTACACAACCACACTGGGCCCCAATTACTATTGTTTGTACCCCTAAAAGGCTAGGAGTAGGGGGAGTATGGAACAGGCAGCACCCTCAAACCTTCAGAAGTATGAGATGAACCCCAACAACTTGGAAAGGTGGATCTCTCTCACACGTACCAACACAGACTATCCCCCAATTTAACTGATCCCCAAAGGTTTTTGATTAAATAGCGGAATAGAAAATATGATCCAAAAAAAGTGTATGTATATCACACGTACACAACCACACTAGGCCCCAATTACTATTGTTTGTACCCCTAAAAGGCTAGATGAGGAGTAGGGGGAGTATGGAACAGGCAGCACCCTCAAACCTTCAGAAGTATGAGATGAACCCCAACAACTTGGAAAGGTGGATCTCTCTCACACGTACCAACACAGACTATCCCCCAATTTAACTGATCCCCAAAGGTTTTTGATTAAATAGCGGAATAGAAAATATGATCCAAAAAAAGTGTATGTATATCACACGTACACAACCACACTAGGCCCCAATTACTATTGTTTGTACCCCTAAAAGGCTAGATGAGGAGTATGGAACAGGCAGCACCCTCAAACCTTCAGAAGTATGAGATGAACCCCAACAACTTGGAAAGGTGGATCTCTCTCACACGTACCAACACAGACTATCCCCCAATTTAACTGATCCCCAAAGGTTTTTGATTAAATAGCGGAATAGATAATATGATCCAAAAAAAGTGTATGTATATCACACGTACACAACCACACTAGGCCCCAATTACTATTGTTTGTACCCCTAAAAGGCTAGATGAGGAGTAGGGGGGGTATGGAACAGGCAGCACCCTCAAACCTTCAGAAGTATGAGATGAACCCCAACAACTTGGAAAGGTGGATCTCTCTCACACGTACCAACACAGACTATCCCCCAATTTAACTGATCCCCAAAGGTTTTTGATTAAATAGCGGAATAGAAAATATGATCCAAAAAAAGTGTATGTATATCACACGTACACAACCACACTAGGCCCCAATTACTATTGTTTGTACCCCTAAAAGGCTAGATGAGGAGTAGGGGGAGTATGGAACAGGCAGCACCCTCAAACCTTCAGAAGTATGAGATGAACCCCAACAACTTGGAAAGGTGGATCTCTCTCACACGTACCAACACAGACTATCCCCCAATTTAACTGATCCCCAAAGGTTTTTGATTAAATAGCGGAATAGAAAATATGATCCAAAAAAAGTGTATGTATATCACACGTACACAACCACACTAGGCCCCAATTACTATTGTTTGTACCCCTAAAAGGCTAGATGAGGAGTAGGGGGAGTATGGAACAGGCAGCACCCTCAAACCTTCAGAAGTATGAGATGAACCCCAACAACTTGGAAAGGTGGATCTCTCTCACACGTACCAACACAGACTATCCCCCAATTTAACTGATCCCCAAAGGTTTTTGATTAAATAGCGGAATAGAAAATATGATCCAAAAAAAGTGTATGTATATCACACGTACACAACCACACTAGGCCCCAATTACTATTGTTTGTACCCCTAAAAGGCTAGATGAGGAGTAGGGGGAGTATGGAACAGGCAGCACCCTCAAACCTTCAGAAGTATGAGATGAACCCCAACAACTTGGAAAGGTGGATCTCTCTCACACGTACCAACACAGACTATCCCCCAATTTAACTGATCCCCAAAGGTTTTTGATTAAATAGCGGAATAGAAAATATGATCCAAAAAAAGTGTATGTATATCACACGTACACAACCACACTAGGCCCCAATTACTATTGTTTGTACCCCTAAAAGGCTAGATGAGGAGTAGGGGGGGTATGGAACAGGCAGCACCCTCAAATCTTCAGAAGTATGAGATGAACCCCAAAAACTTGGAAAGGTGGATCTCTCTCACACGTACCAACACAGACTATCCCCCAATTTAACTGATCCCCAAAGGTTTTTGATTAAATAGCGGAATAGAAAATATGATCCAAAAAAAGTGTATGTATATCACACGTACACAACCACACTAGGCCCCAATTACTATTGTTTGTACCCCTAAAAGGCTAGATGAGGAGTAGGGGGGGTATGGAACAGGCAGCACCCTCAAACCTTCAGAAGTATGAGATGAACCCCAACAACTTGGAAAGGTGGATCTCTCTCACACGTACCAACACAGACTATCCCCCAATTTAACTGATCCCCAAAGGTTTTTGATTAAATAGCGGAATAGAAAATATGATCCAAAAAAAGTGTATGTATATCACACGTACACAACCACACTAGGCCCCAATTACTATTGTTTGTACCCCTAAAAGGCTAGATGAGGAGTAGGGGGAGTATGGAACAGGCAGCACCCTCAAATCTTCAGAAGTATGAGATTGTGTTCACTGTACCCCACAAAGATTGAGTTCACTGCACCCCACAATGATTGTGTTCACTGCACCCCACAAAGATTGTGTTCACTGCACCTCACAAAGATTGTGTTCACTGTACCCCCCAAAGATTGTGTTCACTGCACCCCACAAAGATTCTGTTCACTGTACCCCACAAAGATTGTGTTCACTGCACCCTAAAAGGATGTTGTTCACTGCACCCCACAAAGATTGTGTTCACTGCACCCTAAAAGGATGTTGTTCACTGCACCCCAAAAAGATTGTGTTCACTGTACCCCCCCAAAGATTGTGTTCACTGCACCCCACAAAGATTGTGTTCACTGCACCCCAAAAAGATTGTGTTCACTGTACCCCCCAAAGATTGTGTTCACTGCACCCCAAAAAGATTGTGTTCACTGTACCCCCCAAAGATTGTGTTCACTGCACCCCACAAAGATTCTGTTCACTGTACCCCACAAAGATTGTGTTCACTGCACCCCAAAAAGATTGTGTTCACTGTACCCCCCCAAAGATTGTGTTCACTGCACCCCACAAAGATTCTGTTCACTGCACCCCACAAAGGATTTTGTTCACTGCACCCCAAAAAGATTGTGTTCACTTCACCCCAAAAAGGATTTTGATCACTGCACCCCAAAAAGGATGTTGTTCACTGCACCCCAAAAATGATTTTGTTCACTCCACCCCAAAAAGATTGTGTTCACTGCACCCCACAAAGATTGTGTTCACTGCACCCCAAAAAGATTGTGTTCACTGTACCCCCCAAAGATTGTGTTCACTGCACCCCACAAAGATTCTGTTCACTGTACCCCACAAAGATTGTGTTCACTGCACCCCAAAAAAGATTGTGTTCACTGCACCCCAAAAAGGATGTTGTTCACTGCACCCCAAAAAGGATGTTGTTCACTCCACCCCAAAAAGATTGTGTTCACTGCACCCCACAAAGATTGTGTTCACTGCACCCCAAAAAGATTGTGTTCACTGCACCCCAAAAATGATTTTGTTCACTGCACCCCAAAAAGGATTTTGTTCACTGCACCCCAAAAAGGATGTTGTTCACTCCACCCCAAAAAGATTGTGTTCACTGCACCCCAAAAAGATTGTGTTCACTGCACCCCACAAAGGATTTTGTTCACTGCACCCCAAAAAGATTGTGTTCACTGCACCCCAAAAAGGATGTTGTTCACTGCACCCCAAAAAGGATTTTGTTCACTGCACCCCAAAAAGATTGTGTTCACTGCACCCCACAAAGGATTTTGTTCACTGCACCCCACAAAGATTGTGTTCACTGCACACCAAAAAGGATTGTGTTCACTGCACCCCAAAAAGATTTTGTTCACTGCACCCCAAAAAGATTGTGTTCACTGCAGCCCAAAAAGATTGTGTTCACTGCAGCCCAAAAAGATTGTGTTCACTGCAGCCCAAAAAGATTGTGTTCACTGCAGCCCAAAAAGATTGTGTTCACTGCAGCTCACACACAGAAAAATGGATGTGGATCACTGACACCTGCCTATCTCCAATCCCACACCACACAGCAATATCGATTGTAGTTTGTAGAACACAGTTTCCCTAAAATTCAGCAGACTCTGTCCCTAACAGGATTGAGAAGAGATCGTAGATCAGGATTGAGTGCAGATTCACCCCACCCCCCACACAGCAATATCGATTGTAGTTTGTAGAAGACACTGACCCTATAATTCAGCAGACTCTATCCCTAAAATGCCTACAACTCGCCCTGCCTAAACACTCCGACCTGTCCCTCAATTCTATCCGGACACAAATGGTTTTTTCCTGCCTATCTGTCCCTAATCAGCAGCCAGCACATTGATGTGTGCTCTGTCCCTTAGCTAAGCAGCAGAATGACGCTGCTGCGGCGGCTGCCTCGAACTTATAAAGACTTGGTCACATGCTTCAGACGGCCAATCACAGCTACTAAGACATTTGCAGGCATGGCTGGGATGGCTTAAGGCACACCAGTTAAACGATTGTTGATTGGCTGTTGAAAGCCCGCCATGAAAAGAGCGCCAAAGCATGCAAAACCCGGAAATAAAACGACCGAACACGGATTTTTACCCGAACATACAGTAAAGTGTCCGTGTCCGTGTTCGGGTAAAAAAAATCCAATTATTCGGTACGAACACGAATAATACAGTCCGTGTTCGCTCAACACTATTTATGGTATAAAATTTTGTAAATAGATACGTTTTTTCTTGCACTGATGAGGAGGCACTGATGGGGTGGCACTGATGATGAGGCACTAATATGCAGCACTGATGGGTACTGATAGGCGGCACTGATATGCAGCACTGATGGGCACCATGTGGCACTGATAGCACTGATATGCAGCATTGGTGGGCACTGATAGGCGGCACTGATGGGCGGCACTGATGGGCGGCACTGATGGGCACTGATAGGCAGCACTGACGGGCCCTGATAGGCACTAATAGTTGGCACTAATGGGCACTGATAGGTGGCACTGATAGGCGGCACTGATGGGCAATAATGGGAACTGGTGGGCGGCACTGATAGATGGCACTGATGGGCACTGGTGGGCAGCACTGATAGATGGCAATGGTGGGCAGCACTGATGAGGAGGGCACTGAAAGGGTCCCTGAACAATGATTGGCATCCCTGGTGGCCATGGGTGGGCATCCCTGGTGGCCATGGGTGGGCATCCTTGGTGGCCATGGGTGGGCATCCCTGGTGGCCATGGGTGGGCAATCCCTGGTGGCTCTAGTGGCATCCCTTAAGGGTCTGCACTGGTAATCAATGCTCTGATTGCCAGCACAGACCCCCCCACCCTCCTGTCAGGAGAGCTGCCGATCGGCTCTCCTCTACTCGTGCCTGTCAGGCACGAACTGAGGAAAGACGATCAATTTCACTTCCTATTTACTATGTGACCAGCTGAGATTGGACACAGCTGGTCACATGGTAAAGAGCCTATGTCATTAGGCTCTTTACCGGGATCGGAGATGCGGTGAGTCAGACTGACACACCGCACCACCGATCGCCGGGGGGCGCGTAGAGCGGCCTATCCTGCTGGACGTCATATAACGGCCAGTCAGAAAAGAGCAACCACTTTCCGGTCATCATTTTGCTATATGACGGGCAGGGAGTGGTTAATGACATTGTTTTTTTATAGTGGGTAAGGAAAGTTGTTGGTGCATAGTGTGGCAATTATGAGTGATAAACTCTTTTGTAAAGCATTTTGATACAATAAGTACATATTTTATATCCAAACCATTTAGTCTAGTGTCTGCCAAAATAGCCACTTGGTCATCCATTGAGGGAGCTTTACTCCCACTTGGATTCAACCAATTTCCGTTTTTCCTATATATGCGTTGGGTTAGTGGGCAGAACATCAACATGGTGCTTTAGACAAAGGTGTTGTGAATTTTCAAATCATTTCCCCATTTTTTTGTTCTCAGCTGTCAGGTGGGCGAGGGCTGGTTCAACTGGCTGTTGTCTAGCCAGAATTTGTTTGTTCCCTGGCCATTGCCCAGCACTGCTTTTCTGGTTCCCTGGCTGTTGCCCAGTGGGGCTTTGCAGGTTCTCTGCCGGTGCCCAGCAGGGATTTGCTGGTTTCTGGGATGTTGCCCAGTGGGGCTCTGCTGGTTCCCAGGCTGTTGCCCAGCGGAGATTTGCTAGTTCCCAGGCCGTTGCCCAGCTGGGCTTTGCTAGTTCCTGGGCCATTGCCCAGTGAGGCCTTGCAGTTTCCCGGGCCCTTGCCCAGCGGAGCTTTGCTGGTTCCCAGCCCATTGCCCAGCCAACCTATGCTGTTTCCTGGGCCATTGCCCAGCCGGCCTATGCTGGTTCCCAGGCCATTGCCCAGCCACCTCATGCTAGTTCCCGTGCTGCTGCCCAGCTTGACTTGGCTGCTATGTTGGCGGTATACCCAGTCAGCTTTTGAACCCCAGTGGTGGGGCATGGTGGAGTGTCCAGAGGCTGCTCCTTAAGGGAGGGGAACTGTCAGAACCTAAATTACCTGCTGGTAGCACTGTGCTTCCCAGAACAGGAGGTTGCAGTTCCAGTGTTCACCAGCTGGTGTCTCCCAGCTGTCTCCAGTAATCAGTCTCCACATGTTGTTGGTTGCTGGCATCCTGACAAGCCACCAACATACCCTCCACACTCTACTCCTACCCAAAATGTCTGCCATCATACCCTCCACTACTCCTCACTTGCGCAAACAATCCGGCATCATACTCTTCACAATTCTCTCTTGCACATACTACCCACCGCCATACCCTTTGCACTGATCCTGTACATAGTGTCCACCATTAAAGCCTCCTGCACCTGTTTCCAGCACATGCTGCCCACTCCTCATACTCTCTACACTCCTCTCCTGCGCATACTGCTTGTCATCATAGGCCCCACGCTCCTCACCTGTACTTATTAGATTCCTCTCAAACCCCATGTGTTCTTCTCCTGCACATACTGTCTACTCTTATACCATTTCACTCCTCTCCTCTACAAACTGACTGCAGTAATACCCCCTGTACTCTCCCTCCTGCATGTAAAGCCTGGTTTATACTCTCCGCACTCCTCTCTTCCGTATGTTGTCTGCTGATATACGTTCTGCACTCCTCTCCTGCACACACTGCTCACTGCCCTAACCTCCACACTTTCCTATGCATATTGTCGCCTCTCATACCTTCACACTCATCTTCTGCCCATACAGCCCAATCTTTTACACCCTATGCTTCTCTCATTTACAAACTGCTCACTGTCATATGCTCCATAATTCTCACGCACATACTGTCTATTTCATACCATCTGCAATTATCTCCAGTATACACTGTCCAATATTCTCAAACTTGTCAGTTGTGCGATGGGCACAGTTTTACTACTATAGGGACATCAGCACAAAGAAAAGAAGAAAAGCAAAGCAGCTGTTCCTATAAAATGCGTGTGATGTTGATAAAAATAACATTATGAATAATAACATGAAACCACCACAGTCCCCTCATCGAAGAAATCAGCCGCACTGCTCTTGTAACAAATATTTAATTATAAAATACAATCATATGAAAAAACATATAACACCCCTAAAAACAATTACAATTCCCATGTAACTCATAAAGGAGCCCTCTTACCCTCTTTAAACAGTTAAAATTGGTGTAGAAAACCAAAAAGCACATACAATTAGGAATGTTTTTAATACAGTTGTAACAACACTATGAATTGATTGTACTTGTAAAACGCAAAAGGTGCTCTGCAAGGGGAGAAACCGGGTTCTATAAACTTAACACAAATGTATAAAAGTAATAGCACTAGTGTTCACAAGAATAAGCACAAAGTGTGCACTGAACACGTATATATCAAACACCACTATAAACATCCTAACCAATATTGTGCAATTATTGCAACTAACTATATACCAAACAAAAGTGGGAATATCTTCAACATGTTAGTTCTGATGTTTATATCTGTTTTTGGTATGCAGGTGGTTAGTGCACACTTTATCGACATTTTGTTTTGTTTATCCTTGTGAAGACTATTGGTATTACTTTTATATACATTTGTGATACATTAGTAGTAGGTGCCCTTTCAGAGCACATTTTGGGGTTTACAAGTAGAATCAAGTCATAGTGTTATTATAGCTATAAAAAATATTCCTAACTGTATGTGCTTTTTGGTAAACATTTGCAGAATGGAAAAATTAGTTTTGTTTCGTATATTCGTTATTGTGTTTTGTTTCAGAATTGGTTTAGTGTGGTTTCAGAATTAACCATACCAGGCCACATGCCCTCAACATAGCTGGTTTATTAAATAAAAATTGCACTTACATCAAGAGCAATAAATTTGAGCAATATGGGATAAAATCTTGCACATCCCAGTTGATGCCTTCTGAGAGGAAACGCGTTGGATTGGAGCTAGCAAAGTGATCCGAATTAGCGCGGGCCGCACTGCAGGCGACCGTCCAAAATGTTATCCTATATCACTCAAATTCATAGTCCTTGATGTAAGTGCAAATTTTATTCAATAAACCAGTTTTATACTCATTATTGCATTATGAGCATCTTCCATTATCTTTTATAACCACATAATTTGATTAACGAGATTAAGGAGCACCATAAGCCTGATTACATTCCCAGGATCTGGCTGACCACTTGTCTTCAGAGGCGCTTCCACTCACACGCATATGGTTTCTTGGTGGGACCATTTGATTTGGTAAGCGGACAATTTTCACATATAGAGCACAGCGATGACACACTTTCCATTGTGGATTATTTCAGCTGCACTACAAACAGTTTGTTGTATTTGCATGTTGGAAAGTTGGAGGATCATCTTTTCACTAAACACATTGAATTGTGGATCACTGGACTATTTATTAACTTTTTGCGCCATTTATCATTTGTAATTTTTTGTGACCAGATCGTGGCTACTTATTCACAAAAATATATATTTTTAATGTAATTTACTTTACACCATTCTAGGAAACAAGAGTTTCACTTTGCCATTTGAACATTCACTATTGTTTGGTTTTGCTTATTGCACATGGTTTATTACATCTGTTACCTAATCATTTATAGGATAATATCTCAGTCAAAAACAGTGCATCTTATTTATTTTACAAAAATCATAAAAAAACGAACACAACAGGGTGCCTCAATCTAGGTGTAGCAATTAATTAAAAAGAATAAAACACAATAAAAATGCACTCACTAGTTAAAGGTGGATCAAGGCTTGTCATAAACCCATATAGACCTTCAAAGGATCACCGTGAGGCTGCAGACCTCTGCAGGCATGTGGCTAGTTGAAGCAGAGTTATTGATGGAAGTACAGCTGTCAGGCTTCAGGCTGGAACATAGGCGACAGCGGCTTCCGGGTGTAGCAAGATGGCTGCGACTCCAAACAGCACCTCTCTCAACTGGATAATGGTGAGTGACAGGAAATGGAGGGGGCGTGGCCCATTTATTAGATGGTTTGATAAAGGGGCGATCCTGTTGCCCTGAAACATATAACAACATATTCACATGATGCAGCAATATCTCTGCACTTGGGACACCTATCATACCGGTTATTTTTACATACAAATATCTTAAAAAATCATTTTTTCCTGGAGTTGAAGTTTACAGCGTATTTCTACTTTTGCAGCCAAATTGGGATAATGCCTACTTTAAATTTGTTACATGTCCTCATTTGCATAGCATAACTTAAAAGAAAATTTGAAACATGCAGTTTACCATTTTTAGATGATGTTTCCTAGAAACTCAAGTACTGTGATTGCTATAATTAACCCCATCTGTACTATATAGTCAAATCCTAATTATAATTAGTAAACTAGATTTGAACACTGTCTATCCTAACAAGGGGTTAAAGGCTTATTAGAAAACTTTATACCAATAGTATTACCTAATACAGGCTGCAGTTCTTCTCTAAAGACTAACATGTAGTGTACAAATGGATTCAAGCCTTGCCAAAAATAATCTGGTTGACTTGACTTAATGATAGCATATTTTTGCTAGCAAAGAGAAATATTGGCATATAGATGCGTGAGTGTACGCTTGTCCCAATCAGCATCAGCCAATTGAAAAGGTTGTGTGAGGTTACCTCACAGTTTGATCTACAAATTATGTGGATCAATGCCCAGCAATGGGTGATTACAGCCATACAAATTACGCAGGATTAATCTCATAGAATAATCATTTCGTGGAAGCGTTAAATTTAGCAATAAGCCTACAATTTCCCTTGGTGTCTTTGGCAAATTCATCAAAGTCTGAACAAATGTTTCATTTACTTTTAATCATAAATGTTTATGAATTTGCTGTAGAGAGATCATGCCCTCAAAAATGTACTACTATGCGCTTTTCATATAAAGAGTTTGTTGTATGTTTTTTGAATAACAGATATAGAGAAGCTGGAGAAATGTTTAAAGGTCATTGACCAAAGGATGGTCACTTTACAAATTGATTGCAGCCAGGAAGCCAGATTATTTTTCCTTTGCAACACAAATCTCCTAAAATTTTCGAGTAGCCCATTGTAATATTTTCTCACATCTATGCAAGTCTGGCCATTAGAGTTGGCCATGTATAAGTCTATCTATGCAATTAGACCACTGAACAATCCCCTGTTTATGACCTGGACCCAGTTAATCAATTTTCAACACTCTTTCATCAACAGGGATTAATGAATAACCAGAAAGAAATTCTCAGTCCTATTAAATCCCATGTGGTTCAGATGCTGATCTCCTGATTCTTTTGGTCATTTGAAATACATAATAAAGCAATTACACTTATTACATTTGTAAATTCTTTAATACTAAAACATTGGAAATTGCTCCAACCTCCAAGTAATGGCTTATTTGTATCAACACTGTAGCCATCATGGAGGAACTTATCAACATCAGCTAGTACCACATGTCACAATGTCATAAAACATGGACATGCATCTATTCAAATACTCATAGACATACAAATGACTCATGCATCAATCCAATAACTCACCAGTGCTGTCAAAGACAATCTACTCAACCCCAGTACAGTGGTTGTTTCTGGAATGACTTGGACAGAGATCAGCAACTTGGCAGTAAAGCAGCCCATAGATGATTTGATTTTCTGTACTTCCAGCACAGGGTATAGTCGCTGGTAGTAATCTCATGTATAAAATCTGACAGGTTGGTAGTCCATCCATCAATCAACTTGGGTACAATCAGCCTGCCTATAGATGGATTGAATCTCGGCCAGTCCCTGCTGAACTGGCTGAATTTAGATCCATGTATGGCCCGCTTTAGACAATGGGTGATGGATACATACCTTACACGTTACTAGGGTCTGAGGGGGATCATTGCTGCGGTTTCTTTGCCAGAACCTGATCCACCAAGCCTCCCCTCCTTCCCCCGTTCTCTTTTACACAGTCCAACACGTCCCTTTCCTTTCTATTCACATTCAGTTCAGAACACCATCCCCCCTTCCTTAACATGTCATCCATCCAAAGATCTCCGACCCTATGTCTTTAGCTACACTAGCCCCAACCCAACATATTACCTAATACCCCCAAGGTTTCTTCTTTGTAGATTTGAGTTATTACTCATTGGTCCAAATTTCAATTGGACACAAACCAGGTGGAGACCAGCAGTGGTTTGGTACATTCCAGTTGGAATTTGTTACACTGTTACCTTTGGACATTTTCACTAGCCCTTTTATATGAACCTGAACCTCAAAGGATTAGTCTACAGCAGTCTTGGACTGACATCCCTACCTCTTACCCACCCTCCTATACTTTATGTAATCATAATCTGTGTGTTACTATGTAACCTTCTTTTTGTTTCAGAAAGTCTTCTGATAAAAATTGCTTAAAAATGACAAAATTAGCAGTTGATCACCCTCTTCATGACACTGCTTGTTTCAACACGTGGCCACTTTATTATGCCTGAGGCCATGTAACACTGCTAATTTAATTTGCCATAGGATCCTCTAGTGGGTTTAAATAATACGATAAAAAAAAGAAAACAAATACATATGAGTTATGTAAATTTTAATTTACCATTACACATATTTAGCACAGTAAGCGTCACACTCACCTGCTCTCCCTTCCAGCGTCAGGCACTTCAGTCTTCAGTTACCCTTCTATCCTTGTGCCTTCTGTGACCTTTGACTCCTGTGCACTCCATGACCCCAGTGTCTTCAGTATTCCCACAATTCTGTGCCTCCTGTGACATCTAAATCTCCAGAACCTTGCACCTCAGTGCTTCCCATTAACCCTTGCACGTCTTTGTTCCACGGTCAGGGACCTATGTGCATCCAGAGACCCTTGCACCTTTGTGTCTCCTGTGACCCCTGCTCCCCTGAGCTCCAGATACTGTCAACCCCCTGTCTCCAGAAATCCTTGCACTTCCAGATCCTCAGAGACCTCAGGATCCTCTTCCATCTTCTGACCCTCTGATTCCTGTGTATGCTTTGACCCCAGTGTTTATACCAACCTCTGCACTTCTGTGCTTCCTAAACTCTGAGACCCCAGTGTCTCTAGAAACCTCTGTTTCGCAAGCTGCCTGTGTCAAAGCATCCACTGTCTTTATTGACTCTAGGACATCCTCCGTCTCCAGTGACTCCTGGTATGCTGTGTTATTCAGGGACCCTTGAGTATCCAGTATCATCCAGTGATTCCATTGCACCCTGGGAGCCTCCATCACACAAGTGTCTCAAGGCAGTCCATTATAAAGCAATTCTGATAACCAGAAGCATAACTCATGGGTGGTATAAAAACGTGCTACACCCCATTATTAGTTACAATCACAAAATACCTAAGCACTTGGGTTTTTAAAGCCGGCCATACATGGATTGAAATTTCTCAGTTTCAACAGGGATTCTGTGGGCAGGCTGAGTGCACCCAAGTCAATATATCGATCGACTTGGGTACAACCAGCCTGTCGGATTTTTTTAAATGTGATTACTGCCAACAGCTATAGCAACTAGCAGTGATCATCACCTTTAGCCCGCCCGTGCAACCCCCCTACCCCCCCCCCCCCATGGTGAATGGAAAGAAAAGATAGACAAGTTATCTATGGGCTGCTTTAGGAACCGGATAGTAAACAAATCACAACTGTATATATCAACATACATACTTTTAAATAATAAAAAAAAGACATTGTACATAAAACACGTATTATTAAAAAAGGATTCTGATAATCATTGATATAGGTGTATCCAAAGCAAATATACAACCCTCTCCAAGTGAAATGCATAGAGCTCATTGGTGACTGTAGGTCAGAAATATTGGATTTTTTGGTGAAAATTAACAGCCTCTAATACCAGAGTTGTGTGTAAAGTAAGCCATAGATGACCCTTTACCTGCTGTTGAATACTCCATGACCTTCAGAAGCTGCCAGTGTGTGTACTCTTGTCTGATGCCCTGGGATTACTGCCCTATGAACTGTTTTCCTTTGGCTGCTGCCTTGTGAATGGATGTCCAGTGACTGTGTTTATTGCCCTGCATCACTATTGTTTGTGGCTTGTTCTCCTTGGATTGCCCTTTGTGCACCTGAACTTACTGGTTGTTGTACCATATTGTCCCTCAGGACATGCTCTTGCTGTGTCATATTGCTACCCTGTTTGCTACCCTGTGTACTATTTGACCTTGTTGTGTCATAATGCTACCCCATGGACTCATTCTCCTGTGCCATATTGCTGCCCTGTGGAATTATTTCTTCTTACTGTGCCATATTGCTACCATGTTGACTATTTCTTCTTGCTGTGCCATATTGCTACCCACTCCTGTATATCCAAGCTACCCAATAAACACCTCACACGTCTGGTCTTGAGTGATTTGCCTCTGTGTGCTCTCTCTCTCTCCTCATTCCTAGTTTGTCCCAGTGACCCTTCTTTTCTCCTCCCTCTTTCCAAAGAATCTATTTGTCCACAGCATTATACAGTTGCAAGAAAAAGTATGTGAACCCTTTGGAATGATATGGATTTCTGCACAAATTGGTCATAAAAAGGTGATCTGATCATCATCTAAGTCACAACAATAGACAATCACAGTCTGCTTAAACTAATAACACACAAAGAATGAAATGTTGCCATGTTTTTTTGAACACACCATGTAAACATTCACAGTGCCGGTGGAAAAAGTATGTGAACCCCTAGACTAATGACAACTCCAAGAGCTAATTGGAGTGAGATATCAGCCAACTGGAGTCCAATCAATGAGATGAGATTGGAGGTGTTGGTTACAGCTGCCCTGCCCTATAAAAAACACACACCAGTTCTGGGTTTGCTTTTCACAAGAAGCATTGCCTGATGTGAATGATGCCTCGCACAAAAGAGCTCTCAGAAGACCTACGATTAAGTATTGTTGACTTGCATAAAGCTGGAAAGGGTTATAAAAGTATTTCCAAAAGCCTTGCTGTTCATTAGTCCACAGTAAGACAAATTGTCTATAAATGGAGAAAGTTCAGCACTGCTGCTACTCTCCCTAGGAGTAGCCGTCCTGTAAAGTTGACTGCAAGAGCACAGCGCAGACTGCTCAATGAGGTGAAGAAGAATCCTAGAGTGTCAGCTAAAGACTTACAAAAGTCACTGGCAAATGCTAACATCCCTATTAGCGAATCAACAATACGTAAAACACTAAACAAGAATGGATTTCATGGGAGGATACCACAGAGGAAGCCACTGCTACCCAAACAAAACATTGCTGCACGTTTACAGTTTGCACAAGAGCACCTGGATGTTCCACAGCAGTACTGGCAAAATATTCTGTGGACAGATGAAACCAAAATTGAGCTGTTTGGAAGAAACACACAACACTATGTGTGGTGAAAAAGAGGCACAGCACACCAACATCAAAACCTCATCCCAACTGTGAAGTATGGTGGTGGGGGCATCATGGTTTGGGGCTGCTTTGCTGCGTCAGGGCCTGGACAGATTGTTATCATCGAAGGAAAAATGAATTCCCAAGTTTATCAAGACATTTTGCAGGAGAACTTAAGGCCATCTGTCTACCAGCTGAAGCTCAACAGAAGATGGGTGTTGCAACAGGACAATGACCCAAAGCATAGAAGTAAATCAACAACAGAATGGCTTAAACAGAAGAAAATAAGTGGCCCAGTCAGAGTCCTGACCTCAACCCGATTGAGATGCTGTGGCATGACCTCAAGAAAGCGATTCACACCAGACATCCCAAGAATATTGCTGAACTGAAACAGTTCTGTAAAGAGGAATGGTCAAGAATTACTCCTGACCGTTGTGCACGTTCGATCTGCAACTACAGGAAACGTTTGGTTGAAGTTATTGCTGCCAAAGGAGGTTCAACCAGTTATTTAATCCAAGGGTTCACATACTTTTTCCACCTGCACTGTGAATGTTTATATGGTGTGTTCAATAAAAACATGGCAACATTTCATTCTTTGTGTGTTATTAGTTTAAGCAGACTGTGATTGTCTATTGCTGTGACTTAGATGATGATGATCAGATCACATTTTATGACCAATTTGTGCAGAAATCCATATCATTCCAAAGGGTTCACATACTTTTTCTTGCAGCTGTATATGGTCCATTGGGGGACAGAGAAGTTGGTTACCTTAAATTATAATGCAATAAGCTTGGACAGGGTTGTATATTTGCTTTGGGTACACCTTTATCAATTATTATTCAGAATCCTTTTTAATAATAGCTGTTTTATGTACACTTTCTTTTTTAGATTATGTAAAAATAAAATGATTAATGTTGATATATATTTGTGGTTTATCTGACATCTGGTGCCTTAAAAACCCCAGTGCTTAAGGGCTCTTTTACACAGGCGGGCCGTTCAGATCCGCCTGTCCTTTTTTTGGTGGATCTGAACGGTCCCCCCATGCATCCCTATGGGGCATCGGATGTCAGCGGAGACATGTCCACTGACATCCGATCCCTCTATTTTTCCCTATTTTTCATCCGTCCAGCGGATCGGATGGGATCGGATGAGGACAGACCGACGGTCCGTTCCCATCCGATTCCCCCATAGAGATGCATGGGGAACTGACAGCTGTGTCTCCGCACACAGCACGGAGAACAGCTGTCATCCTCCTGCTCAGCAGGGGATTGGCAGATCGATCCCCCGCTGAGATAAACGGAGTCCGTCCGACGGACGGAGTGTGTGAAAGGGGCCTAAGTGTTTTGTGATTGTAACTAATCAAAGGGTGTGGCACCTTTTATACCACCTGAGATTTGGATTTATGCTTCTGGTTATCAGACTTGCTTTATAATGCCCATGAATAAAACAAACAAAAAAGTAATGGCCACACTCCAAATATTTCAAAATATGGGCAAATTTTACTCAAGACGCACAATAAATCTCCCCACTAGAAGTACACCAACATTTTACCAATTCACATGACTGCAGTTTACTCCCAAATTTCTATCTATTATCTACACCCTAAAAGAGACTAGAAGTTATAAAACGTACACATTTTCTTCCCATTCTTCCCATGTGAAGTTTGAATGTTGCATAGCTGTTTGTATTTCATTTTGGCAATGTTTGTGCAGTATATGATTAACTATCCATTGGAGAGTTGTACCTGCTGAATTTTATATAAGGAATTAAAAAAGTAATACGTTAATATTGTTTTATATTGTTATTATCCACTGCTTTCATACATTATTTTCTGCTGTTTTACCCCTCTATTATCAAAAATAATCATAAGCAAAGACATTGAAATGAGAGAGGAAAATTTGCCAAGGGTGACAGCATAAGGTTTGAAATAAATGTGTGCAAAATGAAATTCGCTTAGCAGTCTTTTAGGAGGATGACTGCATACCATTGCAGGAAATCATAAAGCAACATGGCTGTTGCTACCCTTATTGGACTCATTAAAGCCAAAGTAATATAGCATTTCAAGCTGCTTAAACCACATCTAAAATTGAAAGCAATAACACAGTTATAAAGATGACATATTGTATAAAGGTATGTCTGATTTATCATAAAGTATCTGGAGAGGATCAGCTTAAACATTACTGACATCATTCCTAATATTATTTTATACAGTCACTCAGTAATCAGACTGGGTGTGCACCATTTCAATCTATACAAGTAACAAAGTAAAACATGCTTCTGGCATCTCTTACCCAGGGTTGAAAAAAAAAAACAAAAAAACAAAGCTGAAGTTATCAAACTATTATTCATGAATCATGAAAGAAGCTACTGTCTTTGTTCATCTTGATTTTTAAAGGTATCCTCTACTGAGGAAAATACAGAAGCTGCTATTGAATACTTCTTTCTGAGAATGCTAGTGTAGCCGGGAGCAGACTACAATTATCTGACAATGCAGACTTATTCTCTGCTCTCTCAGACTGTCTCTGTGCTCCCCTTGTGTTGGTCTTGGGTTTCATGCATCATACTCCTGAGGCTGGAAGAAAAGCATTGTGGGAAGTGTAGTCTTCTGGAAGGATATTACCGCACTGCTGTTTATGAACTACACCTCCCAGCAGGCCATTTGCTCCAGGGGAGAATTGTAGGAAAGACTATAAAGCAGTGATGGCGAACCTATGGCACGCGTGCCACAGCTGGCACGCAGAGCCCTCTCTGTGGGCACGCGAGCAGTCTGGTGATCGCAGGTAGAGGGAGATCCAGAAAGAGTCCAGGTACATGGGGGCGGGAGCGCGGCAGCAAACAGCGGCGAGGTGTGGGAATCTATCTGCACAAGGCGGGTGAGTGGGCGGTCCCGTAGCCTCCACAAGGTAGGTGAAGAGATAGGCCGGAGAGCCCGAGAGGGAGAAAAAAAGCATCACTACCTCCTTGACTCCCGAAGAGGCGAGCAGCAGGTGCAGCATCCCAGGGCCCCCCAGAGCCTGAACTCATCAAACCTCCCCTCTGCTAAAACACCAACAGTAAGACCAGGAGAACAGGCTGACTGGGAGCCTAGAAGACGAGGACGGGCGGGAGGCACAGGCTACAAGGGAGCCGCTAGAAGGAACAGAGCAGAGAGCACACAGAGACTGACATGGAAGGTACCAGACATGATCATACACAGACCTGCCTGCAGACAGAGACTGGGGGGGGGAGAGCAGCTACTGCAAATAGGGACAGAGCCAAGAGTCTCTCTCTCTCTCATCTCCCTCCTCACTCTCCTCTCTCTCTCAGCCCCTCCTGTAGGGGGGGGGGAAGAGCAGCTACTGCAAATAGGGACAGAGCCAAGAGTCTCTCTCTCTCTCATCTCCCTCCTCACTCTCCTCTCTCTCTCAGCCCCTCCTGTATTTCTGAGCACCCCCTCCCAACTCTCTCAGCCCCCTTCTCTCTCTCTATCAACGCACCATCTCTCAGTCCCCTTCTCTCTTACATGCCTCCCTCTCTCAGTTCCCCCTCTCTTTCTTACAGCCCTCTCTCTCTCAGTCCCCCCTCTCTTTCTTACAACCCTCTCTCTCTCAGTCCCCCCTCTCTCTCTCTTACACCCCTCTCTCTCACAACCCCTGAGCAGTCTGAGCAGTGCTGGGTGTCACTGCTCACCCTGGAGGATGGGGATTTCAAAGTGCACAGGTGAGAGGGGAGCGATCGCTGCACCTGCCGGGAAAGGCAGGATCTCCTAGAGGGGCCATTACTGTAGCAAGTCATGTGTAATCTCCTCCCAGAGATCAGACATATGGTGGGGTGAGTGGAGTTCTTTCCTCCCCCCTCCTCCTGGATGCAATCACATGACCTCTGGCACATTGCTCTTGCATCTGTTGCTATAAAGGGATCTGCTGACCAGGCCCATGTTCTCTTGCTTCCAGGGATCCATCGTGTGTGCATCGGTCCACCACAGAGAGAAAGGACTGTGGCCTACTGCACACCACCCAGCTGTCTGCAGACTCAGCCCAGAGGGGACAGATGACACACACTACATCGCGGACATCCCTGCAGCATCGATGATCAAATCTGAGTTGGCAGGACTCACTGAATCAGCAGAGCACAGCCATCTCAGTGTCTCACAGCGTGGAAAGTTGACTTTGCCTGTTCTCCCAGAAGTTATAAGAGGGACATCAGGATTGGTGAGAGAGAACCTGCTCAAAGTCCAGTTGTCAATTGCTACCGCATCTCTTGAACACTGTACACAGACACCCTACATTTGGATTAGTTAATGGATCATCATTAATCAAAACCAGCTACCTTGTATTGCTTGTCTCACACTGTGCTACATTTGGGAATCATTTGTTCTTTGAGCTCCATCTGCCGGTGAAGATAACAGCAAGGCCTTGCATTCTGAACATTGCTGTTTTATTGCTTTTAAAGGGGACATGCTAGTGGTATCTAGATTACCTCATCTCTCATTAGGATATAGGTACTGTAGGCCAGCCTGGGATTCCCCTTTAGCAGGAGTATTTCATATAGCAATTTATAGCTTTCTGGGAGATTCATTCGCTTACTGTACGATACTGAGTATATTTTTGCATTTGCTTGTTACTAAAACTGTTTTTTTAACTGTTATTTAGTGTTATTTCAACTGAGCCTTGACGGTTTACCCAGGGCCTAGTTGATTAATACTTCCTTTAAGCCTTCTTTTTGAGTAAAATAAATCTATAGAGGTAAAACAGATCTGCATTGTGTCAGTGTGTCATTTAAAGGTATACACAACATGTCTGCACCTGAAGTGTCAGGAGGGCTGGACAGTTCACAGGGTCAAAGAGGCACAGAAGAACATACAACTACAAGCAACCCCCAAGGGGGCAGTGATACACTAGTTGTGGGGCTCTCTCTGACTTCAATACTTTGAGACACTGACCAAGAACAAGCATGCACCAAAGGAAATTAAAATGATCTCATCATTTCTGATCTGCATACTTACGCTGAACCACTGAACTTGATTTTTTTTTTTACCTAGAATAAAACCTAGGCAACTAACATTTTCAAAAGAAAATGTAAGCAATGGCAGTCTACTTATTTCTCGACGTACAAGCTTTGGTTAACCACTTCAGGTCCACCCTATACCATATTTACTGCTACAGGGCGGACCTTCTGTGCAAAATCACATATATATACATGATTCTGCACTTTCACCTACAGAGGGCGCGGCAGAAGCTGATCTGTGGGTGCTGGGCACTGAATGTCCACCGGTAAAACACAGAATGGGGAGCTGCCTATGTACACAAGGCAGATCTCTGTTCTCACACAGGTGAAGGGATTGATTTTGTGCCCCCGCAAAGCAGGGAATAAAATTAATCTCTTCCCTTAGTAAAAGCAGCACACACATGTCCCAAAAAATGGCTAGGCATACAGTTAACCCTTTGAACGCCCTAGATGTTTAACCCCTTCCCAGACCGTGTCCTTAGTACAGTGAAGTGCATATTTTTTGCACTAATCATTGCATTAGTGTCACTGGTTCCTGCAAAGTGTCAAAAGTATCTGTTAGTGTCCGATTGTTCGCCACAATATAGCAGTCCCACTATAAGTTGCTGATCGCCGCCATTACTGGTATAAAAAATAAATAAATAAAAATGTTATAAATACATACCATAGTTTGTAGAACACAAGAGGTCAGAGTGGGTCAGAGTGGGACATCGCTGTACTTACTTGGCATAGTGAGTACAGCGGCTCCAACTGAAGCTGAAAAAGCACAAAAAGCTCAAAAACGCACACACAAAAAAAGAAAAATGAGCTTAAGGGGAGGGTTTGTAAAAAAAAAAAAAAATGCTTATGCTCAAAAATGCTCAAATAAGCTCAATAAAAGCAATGCAAAGGAGCACAAAAAAACACAACCTTCTTCAGAGGAATAAAAGCTCAAATGCCTGTAAAAGCAGTTTTTTATTTTGAGCTGCAGTGTGCAGTAGCCCATTGAAATGTCCCATTTCTTCTGCATTTTTCATTGTTTTGTAAGTACATTTATTACAACTTGAAGCTTTACTAAAATAAACATATTAAACAAGAAAGACACATATTTTTCTAATATTAGTTAAAATGTAACATCCAGTGAGAGAACTAAACAAAAAGAAAAAAATTTATCTAAAAACCAAACCTAGCTGTGGTGTGGAAAGGTAAGAACGCTGGTCAAGCTTTTGATGTTGTGTGTCCCTGCTGGGGATTTTCACTCTCACTATTTGTCCTGATGACCATTCTTACTGGGACAGAAAGTTTTGGGAAATCTAAAATTTAAGAGTTGTCACCAGAACAGTATGTGAGGGAAAATCTTGCACAGGAAGCACCTGTTTTAGTGACAACAATCTAGGAGGGGGTTTTCCTGATTTAAGAGTCATTCCTCTTGCTTCCTGTTGGTTTTCAAAGGCAGTAAGAAAGGAAATCTTCCTAATGAAACCTCTTCATCCAGAACCCCAAACCATGTCATAGCACTATACTATATATACAGTACCTTTAACCACTTAAGCCCCGGAGGATTTGGCTGCTAAAGGACCAGGGGTTTTTTTGCGATTTTTTACTGCGTGACTTTAACGGACAATTGCGCGGTCGTGCGACGCTGTACCTAAACGAATTTGACGTTCTTTTTTTCCCACAAACAGAGCTTTCTTTTGGTGGTATTTGATCACCTGTGCGATTTTTTGATCACGCGCTATAAACAAAAAAAGAGCGTAAATTTTGCAAAAATAACAATATTTTTCACATTTTTTTATATGAAATTCCCCAAAAAAAAAAGTAAAAATCAAAATTTTTTAACATTTTTCGGCCAATTTGTTTTATGCTACCTATGTTTGGTAAAAAAAATCGCAAAAAGCGTATTTTGATTGGTTTGCGCAAAAGTTATCGCGTTTACTAACAAAGAGAAAGATTTTTGTCATTTTTGGTGTTTTTTTTTTTTAACGCGTAATGGCGGCGATCTGCGATTTTTTTTTCGGTACTGCGACATTGCGGCGGACAGATCGGACCCTTGACTGACATTTTTGACACTTTTGGGGTTACCAGTGACATTACTGCAGTAATCAGTGCTATACATATGCACTGTTATTGCAAAAATGACACTGGCAGGGAAGGGGTTAACTTTATTGGACAGGGAGGGGTTAAGTGTGTCCTAGGGGCGTGCTTTCTACTGTGTAGGGACATTGCTATTGGTGTAAAAGCAAAGATCAACCGTTCTACATAGTAGAACGGTCAGATCTTTACTTTTACACAGGGAGAACTGACAGGCAGCTTGTTTACACAAGCTGCTCTGTCTTTCTCCCTTCACAGGAGCGATCGCAGTGTGACTGGCGGACATCGAGTCCGCCGGTCACACGCACTGACTTGCCTGTGAACGAGCCGCGGCGGGCGCGCGCCTCGGCGGGCGCGCGCCCGCTCGCTATAGGCTCGCAAGTCAGTGACAGGCGAGTGACGTACCGATACGTCACTCTGCCTGGCCGGGGCTGACCGCCGCAGTATATAGTCGTGCGGCGGTCGGCAACCGGTTAAAAAGTATTTATGCCCCTTGAAATTTTCCAAATTTGTTTAGGTTACAACCAAAAAAATAAATGTATTTTATTGTTATTTTGTGTGATAGTCCAACACAAAGTGGCACATAATTGTGAAGTGGAAGGCAAATGATAAATGGTTTTCAAAATGTTTTACAAATAAATATGTGAAACGTGTGATGTGCATTTGTATTCAGCTCCCTTTACTCTGATACTCCTAACTAAAATCTAGTGGAACCAATTGCCTTCACCTAATTAGTAAACAGAGTCCACCTGTGTGTAATTTAATCTCAGTAGAAATACAGCTGTTCTGTGAAGCCCGCAGAGGTCTGTTGGAGAACTTTAGTGAAAAAACAGCATCATTAAGTCCAAGGAACACCCCAGACAGGTCAGGGATAAATTTGTAGAGAAGTTTAAAGCAGGGTTAGGTTATGTAAAAATATCCTAAGCTTTAAACATCTCACGGAGCACTTTTCAATCCATCATCCGAAAATGGAAAGAGAATGGCACAACTGTAGACCTACTAAGACATGGCCGTCCACCTAAACTGACAGGCCGGGGATTAATCAGAGAAGCAGCCAAGAGGCCCATGGGAACTCTGGAGGAGCTGCAGAAATCCACAGCTCAGGTGGTAGAATCTGTCCAGACGCCAACTATTAGTTGTGCACTCCACAAATCTGGCCTTTAATGGAAGAGTCGCAAGAAGAAAGCAATTGTTAAAAGAAAGCCATAAGAAGTCTCATCTGCAGTTTGCAAGAAGCCATGTGGGGGACACAGCAAACATGTGGAAGAAGGTGCTCTGCTCTGATGAGACAAAATTTGAACTTTTTGGCATAAAATCAAAACGCTATGTGTGGCAGAAAACTAACACTGCACATCACCCTGAACACACCATCCCACTGTGAAACATGGTGGTGGCAGCATCATGTTGTGGGGATGCTTTTCTTCACCAGGTACAGAGAAGCTGGTCAGAGTTGATGAGAAGATGGATGGAGCCAAATACAGGGCTATCTTAGAAGAAAACCTGTTAGTCTGCAAAAGACTTGAGACTGGGGCGGAGGTTCACCTTTTAGCAGGAAAATGACCCTAAACATACAAGAGCTACAATGGAATGGTTTAGATCAGTGGTCCTCAACCCTGGCCTACAGGGCCCACTAACAGGCCAGGTTTGCAAGATAACTGAAATACATCCCAGGTGATCTCATTTGCTGCTCAGTGATTGCAGTACTCTAGTCTGCATCTCCCCATGGTAATACTTAAAATCTGGCCTGTTAGTGGGCCCTGAGGACCGGAGTTGAGGACCACTGGTTTAGATCATACTCATGTGTTAGAATGGCCCAGTCAAAGACCAGACCTAAATCTAATTGAGAATCTGTGGCAAGACTTGAAAATTGCTGTTCACAGACGCTCTCTATCCAGTCCGACAAAGCTTGAGCTATTTTTCAATGAAGAATGGGCAAAAATGTCACTGTCTAGATATGCAAAGCTGGTAGAGACCAGTGTTGCTCATCTTACTTTAAAAAAGTAATTAGTTACAGTTACAAATTACTTCTCCCAAAAAGTAATTGAGTTACTGACTCAGTTACCACATTGAAAAAGTAATTAGTTACTCAGCAAAGTAACTGCGACTTTTTTTTTTACCATTTTATAATGCAATTATTGATCTTTAATAGTGGTGGCGGTGTGGCACACTGTGGGGGTCTGAGTCCTCCTGACTGTGTGAGTAACTGTATTTTTTTTTTCTTTTTTTGGTACCTGCTGCCTGGAGTGGCTGGCTGGTGGTGTGGCACACTGGTGGTGGTGGTGGCAGTTTGGCACACTGGTTGTGGTGGTCTGGCACACTGGTGGTGGTGGTAGTGTGACACACTGGTGGTGGCGGTGTGGCACACTGATGGTGGTGGAGGTCTGAGTCCTGACTGCTGACTGTGACTGAGCCTGTGACTCTGAGGTTTTTGTTTTTTGGTACCTGCTGTGGTGGTGTGGCCTGCCCAGGCACTAGCACACTGTGGTCCGGGTCCATCTGGCTCCGTCCTCCTCCAGGCCTGTCTGTCTGCGTCTGTCTCTTCTCTTCTGGGCTGGCTGTGTGCGGTGGTGGACTGGTGGTGGACTTCCTGCTGTTCCCTCCTCCTCCTCACCATGCCCCCCTCCTCTGCAATCCCATGTTCTCCATCCCATGTCCTCTTCCTCCTTCATCCCATGTTCCCTCCTCCTCCTCACCATGCCCCCCTCCTCTGCAATCCCATGTTCTCCATCCCATGTCCTCTTCCTCCTTCATCCCATGTTCCCTCCTCCTCCTCACCATGCCCCCCTCCTCTGCAATCCCATGTTCTCCATCCCATGTCCTCTTCCTCCTTCATCCCATGTTCCCTCCTCCTCCTCACCATGCCCCCCTCCTCTGCAATCCCATGTTCTCCATCCCATGTCCTCTTCCTTCTTCATCCCATGTTCCCTCCTCCTCCTCACCATGCCTCCCTCCTCTGCAATCCCATGTTCTCCATCCCATGTCCTCTTCCTCCTTCATCCCATGTTCCCTCCTCCTACTCACCATGCCCCCCTCCTCTGCAATCCCATGTTCTCCATCCCATGTCCTCTTCCTCCTTCATCCCATGTTCCCTCCTCCTCCTCACCATGCCCCCTCCTCTGCAATCCCATGTTCTCCATCCCATGTTCCCTCCTCCTCCATCCCATGTCAATAGACTTGTGATGTGATGTGATGGAGATCTGGCGCTGGGGGAGTGGCAGGAGGAGAGGATTGGATGAGACCCCCAGGTGCCCCCCCTAGTTTCAAACCTGTTCCCAGGCATCAGGAGCTGTCCTATGGCCGTGAGACCCTCTAGCATTTCCACTCCACCGCACTTCCTGATTGTAAAGACAAGCTCCTCCACCAATTAGATGCCTCGGTCGGTATGCAGTCCTGCTGCGATTGGTGGAGGGGAGGTGACAGGAAATCCAGCCTTCAGGCAGCACATAGAACTATCTCTGGCGTGCGGGACGTCGGGGCTCCTTGAGAGGAGGAATTACAATTACATCTACTGCCATCTAGTGGCGGTAGATGTAATTGCGGTAACGCAGCCGAAAGTACCGGCAGCGGCGTTACAATGAGAGGTCAGATTACTCGTTACCCTCAAAAGTAACTGCGTTTACTTAAAAGCAGTTACTACCAACACTGGTAGAGACATACCCAAAAAGACTTGCAGCTGTAATTGCAGCAAAAGGTGGTTCTACAAAGTATTGGCTCAAGTGGGCTGAATACAAATGCACACCGCACTTTCACATATTTATTTGTAAAAAATGTTGAAAACCATTTATCATTTTCCTTCCACTTCACAACTATGTGCCACTTTGTGTTGGTTTATCACATAAAATGCCAATAAAATACATTTACATTTTTAGTTGTAACATGACAAAATGTGGAAAATTTCAAGGTGTATGAATACTTTTTTAAGGCACTGTATATGGAACAGAACCAATCCAAGTGTGCACACACAGTATATCTCTTTCACAAATTACATCCAATAGTCTTATAATTGATGGAAAACAATAGAGAACATTAAAAAACAAACAGGAAAAACAACAAAATATTGGTAGATGGTAAAAAAAAAAAAAAAAAAAAACACAATTCATCTCAGAATTGAAATGTCTAAAAGTCACTGAACTTTAATGAGAATCAGTCTTTCTGTGTGACTAGATTAATACTAACTAAAAAGAAAGCATCCATCTTAATAAGATTATTAAGGAGAACATAGTGTTATGGAAAAAGTTAGCTGTATACAGTATATACATATATATCATACACATTTGTTCCAAAGGTTTTTAATGCTTAGCTTTATCACAGCATCATTTTGGGTACTTTAGCACCACCTAATGGAGAAGCAAAGTTACTGACTCTTAGCCCTTTTGAAAAGGATCAGTAAGTCAATTAAATTTGATTTGATTACTGTAAATCATCAGTTACATTTTCAAATACAGATGAGAATGTCACAATTTTACCAAAACAGGCAATATCTCAGATATGGCTAAGTTCAAAAAGTAGAATGAAAGAGGAATAGTAAGTTATAAAATGTATATTCTAATTCTCAAATGTGATCACATCAAATTCAAAGATGCTACCTTAAAAAATAAAGAGGTGGATTTTCTAAAAGAGAAGTGATTGATCACTTAGCAAATTGATTGTTACGTTAGCCTAGTAAATAAAGTGAAGGTTTCACATGGAAAGGAGATTCAAAAGAAATCTATAAGAACATTTTTCAATGGCACCTTATTAGATGATTGAAGTATAAACAGTCTCACCTTATTTCTTGAGAACATTCTCTAGTCCTTTAGCAAATCAATCCCAATATGTTTTTATAAGGCGAAAGAACAAAGAAAAGTGCTGAGTATTAATCTAGTGCATGTAAATTGAATTAAAAGGTGAAGTGCAGCCAAAGCTCGTTTCGCTGTACTTCTCCTGTGGATCACAGGAGAGCAGTTCGTTCTCCACACCTGTGACCCATTTTCAGCAAACAGCGGGCTGGAGCCCGCTGTTGGCTGATGTCACAGAGCTGGGCCAGGCTCGGGCAAGATCACAATAATAGAGTCAAGATCTGCCCAGTGCCCACATGCCACTATTATCAATCTCCCACATTACAGTTTGCAGCCCCCACACCCTAACACCCCCACACTACTGTGCTTAGCTCCCCCACATTATTGTTCTCAGTCCCCCACCTAAATGTCCTCAACCTCCCACATCACTGTCCTTAGCCCCCCACTTTAATATCCTCAGCCCCCCCCCACATTACAGTCCTCAGTCCCCCACTTTAATATCCTTACCCCCCCCCCACATGAATAATCTCAGTTCCCCCCCACTTAATGTCCTCAGCCCCACCCCCCAACATTACTGTTCTAAGCCCTCCCCCACCTCAGTCTTCAGTCCCCCCACATTTAGTCCTCAGCTTCTTTTCACATCAGTCCCACTTCACACTTGTGTCCTGTCCTCAGCTCCTTTTAACTGCCCCCCCCCCCCCTTTAT
Source organism: Pelophylax lessonae (assembly GCF_965119305.1). NCBI lineage: Eukaryota > Metazoa > Chordata > Amphibia > Anura > Ranidae > Pelophylax > Pelophylax lessonae. The sequence continues at coordinate 319,126,272 of NC_138772.1, read as the reverse complement.
CCTAGAAAACAATCACTTGCTTGTTAACCTTGAGCAGCTCCTACCCTCCATCCAGAACTGTCCTGACTCCCACGGTCAGCTCTGTGAGGATGACAGCGTGATGGCTGGACCACGGAGGTCCATTTGGGACAGTGACTCTGTCTGCATCCAGGCTGTGGTACGCCATTTAGTGATGCCTGATCTAGTGGAACAACCCTATAATTTACAAACTGTTCAAAGTTAGGGTCCTTTCACATAACCATCCTCTAGTCCAAGTGAATCTGAATCGGAACAGAATGGAATGAATGTCACTTGATATTTGTGCCCCTCAGTTTTTTGCTGTATTTCACATCTGGATTTTTGTAGACCCATGTTTGGTCTATGTGCAACTGGATGAAAACAGACTTGCATCTGTTTACAACAGGCTTTCTCCAAACCGTCAGGTTTGCGTCCGGAAAAACGTAAAAGGACACAGGGGTGGACTTACTAAAATTGGAGAGGGCAAATCTAGTGCAGCTCTGCATGGTAGCCAGTCACCTTCTAACTTCAGCTTGTTCAGTTAAGCTTTGACAAAAAAGAACTAGAAGCTAATTTGTTTCTATGCAGAGTTGCACCAGATTTTGCACCAGTTTTAGTAAATCAACCCCATTGTCCTTTTCCTTTTTCTCTAAACATGGACAGGTACAGAGGTAAACGGATGTAAAAGGTTGTGTGTTCATTTATTATACACCTGCCTGCCCAAAGACTTACATGTAGCTTCTGTTCACGTCCACCTGAAAAACTGACCCAGGGCTTTTTTACAGCCGGAACGTGGCAGAATGGAGTTCTGTTACCTCCGGCAGCTCTTTCCTCTCAAGCCTGTCACTTAACACAGAAGCCGGCAGATGAAGTTTTCTGTTCTACTCACTTCCTCCACCGCCTTCTGTGTATTAATGCTGGCACCCAAGGCACCTGCTGCCACTGTCAGCATTTCTTTAATGGGGGATTGCGGAGGCAGCTTCTGTCCCTGCGTGCTGCCTATCAGATTTGTGTAGAACAGAGCTGAGTGAAGCTATCTAAAACTCCTCCTCGGTTCTGTACTACACAGATCTGACAGGTGGAGCTGCACAGAGGAGACTGTGGGAAAAAAAAGTCCAACCTGTATAACAGAATGGAGCCGGCGGCACCGCTCTAATGCAACTTTGAAGAAGAGGTGAGAGAGCTACAGGAAGAGGGGTGGAGGGGGCTATTTTTTAGAGAGACAGCTGTGGAAAAGCTGTGAATGTTCTGCAGAGGTCAAAGCAGGAGGGATGGGGCGGGGGTTGGTAGATTGTTCAAAATGAAAGCTGTGGGTGGGGGGATTTGCACAGCGTTATAAGAGCTGTTGGGGGAGCTGGCGGTGCAGGGGTGAAATTTGGGGGGGAGATGACATGTTGACAGAAGGTAAAAAGGTTGTTGAGGAGGGGGGACACATGCTAAGGTGAACTGTGGAATGTGGGGGGGAGAGGGTGAGCTGTGGATGGGGGTTAACTGTAAATGGGGGGGGGGAGGGTGACCTGTGGACAGACGGGAGAGGGTAAGCTATAGACAGGGGGGAGCTGTGGATGGGGGGAGAGGGTGAGCTGTGAATGGGGGGAAGTGGGTGAGCTGTGAATGGGGAGGAGTGGATGAGCTGTGGATGGGGGGGAGAGGGTGAACTGTGGACCAGGAGGGGAGAGGGTGAGCTGTGGACCGGGAGGGGAGAGGGTGAGCTGTGAATGGGGGGAAGTGGGTGAGCTGTGAATGGGGAGGAGTGGATGAGCTGTGGATGGGGGGGGAGAGGGTGAACTGTGGACCGGGAGGGGAGAGGGTGAGCTGTGGATGGGAGGGGGGGGGGAGGATGAGCCGGTGCACATGCTCTGAAGGGATGACATACTTGTGCCGTCTTTTCAGTGCTCCGTGCCACAGTCAATCAGATGGCCGGAGCACGCAAACCCAGAAGGAAGACCGGGTGAAGTCAGAGGCTGTCAGAGGTGACAGCGCGCCACTTGAAGGCTGCATTCTAAGGTAAATACTTCATAATGGGTTAGTATGCGATGCATACTAGCATATTTGCCCATTGTCTTTTTAAAGGGTGGGCTTTACTACCACTTTATTCCTCTGGGTTATGCAGTGAAGTGTGTTGCTACAACGTAATACCTTGCTGTTATGGAAAAAAGTGTGTATCACAGTTAACCCTTGGGGTTGTGAAGTGGCCATTTCGAGTGCAGAGGGGTGGTGGCAAGTGATAACTGCAGGTTGAGATGGCCAGGCATGGGGCACTCTACTGTGCTGCTGGGTCCTTATCAGAGGGCCTGCTGCAGTATAGAATCCTCCTAGGGACTGAGCCTGGAACCACATGAATACAGGGCCCCGTGGCTCCACTCTGTGCCTTTCAGGCTGGAAAACAGTAAGCGTACAAAGGGTGTGCTGAAGAGCTTGTAGAGGAGGATAAGTGTTCAGCATTGTCTCTTTAAAAATGCCTCTGTAGCCAGGGTATAAGACGCTATCCTTCTCTGTGTAGGGCCTGGTGAAGTAGTATGGCCTCTGGTCACAAGATGGTGCTAACTCACACACGAGTAAACATAAAACATTGTCATGTGGGCTTCATGCCTATTTATATTTAAACCACTGGCCAGTGAAGAACCAGTCTGCCAATGTTGGGACCCTTAAATTATTAGTAGAAGTGCACGCTCTAAAGTTCAAGTGATTTGTAGTCCAAGGGGAAAGAGCAATCACTGTCCTTGATGACAGAATTTCCCATCAGGCAGTAATATCAGCAACTATGGCCAATTTCCATTACTTTATTTGTTACAGGTATTTACAGAGCATCGATAATGTACCCAGCACTTTACATATTGTACATTCACATCAGTCCCTGCCCTCAAGGAGCTTACAATCTAAGCCAGCCTTTTTCAACTAGGGTGCCTTGAGGTCTCTTCAGGGATTCCTTTGCAAAATGATATATTGCGCAAAAATTGTATACAAGCCGGCGTGTGAATAAAGCCTGCCTTTTAGTTTTCATTGTGCACATCACAATATTCTAGCTGTCAGCAGGGCTTATGCTTAACTATTTTGCGCCCTAGGCAAGACTAACACCCCCCCCCCCCACACACTGCCACGGGGGGGGGGGGTGTTGGCACTAGTCTTGCCTAGGGCTCTGGTGACTAAAAAAGCTGATGATAAACTTTTTTGTGCCGGCTTGTAGTAGCATTTTAGTAGCTTTTAAGAGCATTACCGTTTTAGTTGCGTTTTTACATTACATGAAGAAAAAAAATGCTTGAAAAAAGGAGCGTTTTAGTAGCGTTTAGATGCGTTTAGCTTTTTTCTGCTGGAAAAATGCTCCAAAAACTCTGCAAAAACAATTTGTTTTCTGCTCCTAGATGCTGAAGCTCAAAAAACACTAATAGCCTAAAGCAGTGTGCATAGACACACACAGGATAACACTATTCCACTTCTAGAAAAATGCTAATAACAGCTACTAGGAGCTTTAAATAAACGCTAGTGTGTATGGAGCCTAAAAGTAGAATTAAAGGCAAAACTTTATTTTTCATTTTGGATAGAGTAATGGAGTGTTATTACTCCTGTAAGGTTTTTTTTTTGCCATCTGTGTCCCATTGGGGAGATTTCTCTTTAGTTCCTGGTCCATAGCCAAACAGGAAGTGAGAGGAAATCCATGCAAATTAAGGGAATCTCTTGGAGACCCCAGGTCTTTAGAACTAGAGTGCCCATTGGAAGATTTCCCCATTATTACATTTCTGGGGAAAATGTGAGATTTTTCTTTACTTTCACTTTAAATGATAGTGTAAAACAGGACAAATAGAGAGGGTGATTCTCCATGATGGGAACACAGGCAGCAATAAAAAACTGACAGGTGTTCTAATCCATCTCTCTGTCAGGTGTATTGGGATGATTAAAAATAATAGAAAAAAAATGGATTTAAAAAGCCATGCATATTCCATCTTATGCATATATAGATTTTGAACAGCACAGCTTCCATTTTGTTCAAGGTGAATGAAAGTTCATATATGTTCATTTGCAAAATGTCTCTTACAAGAGAGAGTAGAATTTCAACAGAGGTCTTTGTATCTATGTAGTCATAAATAAGAGGCCTTTAGACATCTTTTCAGATAAGACATAATGGTAATGCCAGTCTGTCTGTAAGTATTTAACAATAACTATAAGTGTTAAAGATGCATTATTATGTGTGAGAAGATATTAGCAACAATTATGTCATTATATTATGTAAGGTATATACATATATATTTAGAAATTGTTTGTCTACCATATGTTGGGTTTATATTCTTGCTAAATAACAAATCTTACTTAGACGTAAGAGTGAATACTAATTACTTCATTTTAAGGCATGTGGTAGGAGTGTTTATATAAGAATTGCTTTGGACTAGGCTAAGTGATATAAATTCTACAGGCCAGACAATATGTCTGACAGTAATGGCAGAATTCAAATAATTAATGGACTTTCACTATCAACAGGTCAAAGGTCATCAGATAAGAATATATTATAATTGTTCCTAAACACCAAATCTAATGAACGGTACAATACTGCTCCCTTTGGACACACTAATAAATGCAGTCTTGGGATAATTCAGATATTTCCAATATAAAAATATATATTGTATTAAAAATATAATTATTGAAATGGCATTACTTGCCAGGGTGAATGATGGAGATTAGATGGACATTTATGTATGTACTGGGAGTATGGACACATTTTTATGTTGTGTTTTATAGTTAATCTTAAATATAGAGAAATCATTCTTTAATTTTATTATACAAAATATTGAATTATCAGGAGAGGTGTGACTATGACCTCACCAGTTAAGGTATAGAATATCCCAACCAATGGGGATAATGTTTCATCCCTCTGGGTTTAACTTATGGTAATTTTAATAGCCCTTTGTTCATACCATATAAAAGGAAGAACCCAGAGATGAGAGAGACACACATTACATTGCCCAACATACAATACACATACATCCCACACAGTACTACATCCCTCGATATACTCATCCAGACATACTCCATCTTGCTCCATCATTCATCTAAAACTTTGAGGGACGCCAAACGAAACTCCTCCCTCACTGTCCACCATCTTAAGAAAGGCATCCATCTTAGGACTCTGGTAACGACCATTTGAAGCTAGCAGCCATCTTAAGTGTGGTAAATATAATCTTGCTATGTTATTTGATTTTATTCAATATTGTTTATTTCCTTCCTTATATGTTTTATATTGCATATTTAAGGGTAATAAGATTACAATCCCAGCCATATAAACCATAGTAGATTTTTCTCTAAAAAGCTGATTTTTGTTTTTATACATTTTTATATCAGATTTAGCGCATTATTTGCGATTTTAAGTCTTCCGTTTTGCATGGCTTATTCTCACTCCATCTGCAGTGAAGTGACTTTCGGCTAAGCGATTCGCAGACAATTGTGATCTGTTTATATAGAACACATACCTATGGTTTATGCTATACCTGGAGAAATGGTAACCTTGCTTTCGTTTTGCTTTCACTTTGTTTCACTTTCAATTTCATTATTGAGCTAAACATCACATTGCATTAATTGTTTGAAGCTAGTATTTCATGTAGAGTTATCTTTTTGTGTCATTTTAAATTTGATCATATATTGTGATTACATGTCTTGTGAATAAATATTTTATATATATTCCATACTGTAGACTGTACTCACTAAGATTGGTATATGCTTTTAAAAAGAAATTAATCAATTAAAAAGAATTCACTACATATTGATTTGTGGAAATAAGTGAAGATTCTCCTTCCTCACAGATCTTTGCTTAACATAAATAGACACTGTTATATTCAGAGCAGTATAAATATTCTGACATAATGAAGTACGAGCGCGAGATATTATTAAATATTCTTACATCTACTCTATCTAGGGTTGCCATCTGTCCGGGATTCACCCAGACAGTCCAGGTTTTGAATCATGTGTCTAGGTTTCAGTCCGCCTGAAACCCTGACACATTATTCGCTGATACTGAGGTGTCCCAAATTATGGAGGCCTCTGTGGTGGGGGTGTCCCCTCCCCCATACTGTCCAGTGCTCTCCCCAGTGCTGTGTGAGTTGAGCTGTAGAAGGGCAGCTCTGTGGGGAGCCTTTCTCTCCTCCCCATATCTATTTACTATCTGGGCTGAGTGTACTTTCCTGCAGCTAGACACAAGCTCTCCTGTGTGGGGCTTCTCAAGGAACAGAGCTGCTAATTGGGGACCTCAGTCTAGTCTCTCGTGTAGTCAGTCGTAGGAATAGGTTATATGAAGATGGTATGCCCTCAGTAGCCTGCAAATCTGATAGCTTAATTTCTATTTGTGGTGTGTCTGTGGGTTGCCTTAAACCTTTTTGGCAGTTTTTTTCGTAATTAAAAGGTGAGTAAAAGAGTTGTTGAACACACAGTCTCACTTCGTGAGCAGTTTGGATGGGGTTGGGTTCAGCAAAGCTGATGGTTTTTAGATGGAGTTCCACTGCCCTGCTGACAGCTGACACCACCCTCTGCCCTACTGACACTGTCCACTGCCCTTCTGACACCGTCCACTACTCTACTGACACCGTTCATTGCCCTAGTTACACTGTCCATTGCGCTACTGACACCATCCATTGCCCTACTGACACCATCCACTGCTCCACTGACACCGTCCATTGCCCTACTGACACTGTCCACTGCTCCACTGACACCGTCCACTGCTCTACTGACACCATCCATTGCCCTACTGACACCGTCCACTGCTCCACTGACACCGTCCACTGCTCTACTGACACCATCCATTGCCCTACTGACACTGTCCATTGCGCTACTGACACCATCCATTGCCCTACTGACACTGTCCATTGCTCTACTGACACCGTCCACTGCTCTACTGACACCATCCACTGATATACTGACTGACACTGTCCACTTTTAAGGTAGGCTAAGTTCAAATGTTTACAGTGACATTGGTTTTAGTAATGTAAGCATATATTATGGGTACAAGAATGTTTTTGTTTTATGTAACTATGCCCTTTATAGCCCCCCACATGCATTTTGGCCACACCCACTGTGCACCGCAGTGCGCTATGCCTGCTGCATTTCTACTGTCCTTGGGACACTCAAAGGTGCCCCAGGTATTTAACAATGATATAGTGTATACTACAAAAATAATTGCTGTGTGTCGCTAAAGTGTTCAGGTTTGGCATGAAGAAAAAGTGGCAAACCTACCTCTATCCAAAACTAGGGAAAAAATAAAAAAATGTTGCATTTTTTCCATGTGCCATAGTGATTCTTCCCACCTTCCAGGTGTCAAAGTGATCCTTACTTCTTGCCTTCCATGTGCCATAGTGATCCTTCCTTCCTGCCTTCCATTTGCCATAGTGATCCTTCCTTCCATGTGCCATAGTGATCCTTCCTTTCTTCTATGTACCTTAGTGACCCCTCCTTCCTTTCTTCCATGTGCCATAGTGATCCTTTCTTCTATGTAACATAGTGATCCTTTATTCCTGCCTTCCATGTACCACAGTGATCCTTCCTTCCTTTCTTCCATGTACCATAGTAATCCCTCTTTCCTTTCCTCCATCCACCATAGTGACCCTTCCCTCTCTCCCTAAGGGTTTATTCAGACTGGAAAACAGTGCAGGAAAGGGGCATTCTGTATGCATTTCTCACACAGCATGCAACCATGCTGCCCTTGTGAGACACACGTGGGTGCCATTAATTGTTAATGGCAGTGTGTTTGTGGCCACCAAATCGCATGGTACTGCAGTGTTATGCGGTTTGGTGTGGTAAAATTTGAAAAAGTAGTACTTTGTAAAGCGTCCCTATTCACTTGAATAGGTTGTGGTTAGAGGGCAGTAGTGGCCACCAATGCATTAACCCCCGTTGCTGCCTCTTGGCGAGGTGGTTAAACCTTGTGGTTGAGCCATGGTTTTACCACCCCTACAACCACTAGCGGGAAAGAACCCTAAGTGTTATGTTGCATATTTCTGACATTTGAGATAAGATTTCCTTCTGATGTACATTTGTTCAAGCAATGCTGCTCTGTATACAGCAACTAGGCTCAGCTTCTGTTTTATCATCCCTCTTTAAGCCACTCCCACTTAAGCCCACAGGGGCAACTTGACCCTGACCATCATTTGCTACTATGTGCTCCACATACTGTAGTACTTATTCTATGGCTCCATCCTGGGTTCCTTGGGTCCTTCTTATTCCTCTATAAGCTCTCTTTCAAATTTCAGTGTATACAAAACCATGTGTATTGGAAGTCATTTTCTAAATGATTGTGTTGATATGTGTCCCCGAGACTCCAGCTTGTGGCAAAGCAATCAAAGCATACTTTATAGGTACAAGGAAGCCCAGGTTTTGTTTACTCACAGCCCTCAAGCCCCTCCCACTATCATATTTGGTCACGCCCACTCTTTGCCGTGGCGCGCTATGCGTGGCAGGTCAATTTCTCCCTAAAATTTCTCTCACTCTCAAGTTCAAAAGTTGGTAGGTATGCATCACTGCTAAGACAAATGAGGCTGTTGAAAGAATTAAAAGTGCTTTACCATGTGTTCCACCAGATCCAGGATGTTCAGCTTCTCTTCTGCTGAGCTCTCCTCCTCCATAGCTCACTTCTGCTAAGGCCCTGAGAAGTGTGTGTGCACCAGAAAAGAAGTGCCGCCCACGGGATGTGACGACATATGCGGTAAATAACTGCAGGGTTCTATGCCTTAAATATTGCAAAACACAAAAAAATACCACATTTATTATTTTAGAAGTTAATGGCAAAAAAATGTTTGAAAAACGCTGAACATTATTTTACTGCATTTCTTAAAGCGATCGATATGGCTTTGATAATGGAGCCAAAGGTTCCAAGTCATAGCGCAGCCAAATGCACAGCCAGTGTTCTGATATTCTACCTCTGTTATGTGGTATGGGAATGTGCACATGCGGACAACGGAAGGGATAAGAGGACAATGGAAACTTTGGCATATGTAACAATATAAAGCACTGATCTCCCTGTGCTACATTTCAGCTGACAGCCGCTTCTCCTCCTTTCCCTCTCGCGGCTGTCAGCTGAAAAGTCATACAGGAAGATCTGTGCCCACAGCTGTCCCCACCGCCACACCGATCATTCCGGACTGTCCTCCATGTCCTCTTCCTCCTTAGGCCGCCGTGTCCTCCTCCTCCCACCCCCCTGTGTCCTCCTCTTCCTTCAGCCCCTCTCCGTGTACTCCTCCTCCACATCCCCTTCTCTCCTCTCCTGCCGGCTGCTGTAGGGGATGTTAGAATGGAGAGCGGAGGAATGACATATTTATCTGCCCCTTCCTTTTCTGCATAGAACATAGTGAGCGATTGCTACCGATCGTTCCTGCGTCCTGTGATAACCAAGCAGGGTAAACTGTGTTTACTATGCCTCAGTTTATGAATGAATGGGAGACCCTGTCTCCTGTCTATTCATTTTCAATGCTGAGGCTGCTGAGAAAGGGACTGGAGAATCTGTGTTCTCAGTCCCTTTCTCTGTCTCAAAGGGGAAATGTCGGGGGTCTGTTTAGACCCCTGATATCTCACCAAAGTCTCTCAACAGGACTGAGAAAAAAGGAAAAAAAACAATAAATATTAACAAAAATAAACTGAAAAAAAAATTATAAAAAAATGAAATAGTAAAAAAATAGAATTTAAAATAAAAAACTACTGACACCATCCCCCCCCCCCAGCCCTGCCAACACTGTTCACTGCCCCAACCCCCTCCCCCCCCCCCCCAAAAAAAAAAAAAAAAAAAAAAAAAAAGCATTGTGAAAAAAGAATGAGAAGACAAATTCAATTGTAAAAAAAAAAATAAATCCATAAAAATAAAAAACTACTGACACCATCCACTGCTCCATTCACACTGTCAATTGCCCTACTGACACTGTCCAATTTTTTTAAACAATTTATTACAATGTTTAATTATTATTATTTTTACAATTTGGTTTTTTTTTACAGGACAGGGAAGCCTGCAGTGCTGCAAGAGGGGGGCAGCACAGTTTTTTTTTTTTTTTAGGTAGCGTTTTTTTTTTTTTTATTATTTTTTTTTTTGTGTTGACTGAGTTGAGATTTAGGGGAATGGGTACCTTTGATCCTTGTTGGGTAGCAGCAGGGAGATCTCCAATGGTAGGGTCCACTGGGTTCAAATATATGTGACTTTGTTTATTTATATGTGTGTATATATATATATATATATATATATATATGATTTTAAATAGAATGTAATGTTTTGGTTTTGTTTTTTAAAGTTAAATTAATGAAACAAATTAATGAAAAAAAAAACTTTGAAAGGGGATCACACGAGAGGGGGGGGGGGGGGGCTTGGAAGCAGGCAGAATAGGGAGGGGGATCGTTGTTGGAGAAGATGCCCTGTGTCTCTCCCTGCGGCAGCTGAAAGCTGGCAGGAGGGGGAGAAACTGACTTTCAGCTGCTGGAGAGAGTCTTCCTTCTGTAATTGCCCCTCCAACCAACCAATTTCCTGTGCTGTTGGGGCCCCTATGTGTGCCTGGGCCCCCTACAGGAGGCCTGGTGGTCCCCCCTATCAGCGGCTCTGCATACTACCCCCCTCCATACACAGAGCACTCCTCTCCTGCACATGCTACCCACCTCCATACACTCTGTACTCCTCTCCTGCACATACTACCCACCACACATCTCTCCTGCACATACTACCCACCTCCATACACTCTGCACTCCTCTTCTGCACATACTACCCACTACACTCCTCTAATGCACATACTACCCACCTCCCTACACTCCGCACTCCTCTCCTGCACATACTACTCACCTCCATACACTCTGTACTCCTCTCCTGTACATATTGCTCACCTCCATACACTCCGCACTCCTCTCCAGCACATACTACCCACTTCCATACACTATGCACTCCTCTCCTGCACATACTATCCACCTCCATACACTCTGAACTCCTCTCCTGCACATACTACCTACCACACTCCTCTCTTGCACATACTACCCACCTCCAAACACTCCACACTCCTCTCCTGCACATACTACCCACCTCTACACTCAGCACTCCTCCCCTGCACATACTACCCACCTCTTCACTCCGAAATCCTCTCCTGCACATACTACCCACCTCTACACTCCGCACTCCTCACCTGCACATACTACCTACTTCCATATGCTCTGCACTCCTCTCCTGCACATACTACCCACCACCATACACTCCATACTCCTCTCCTGCACATACTACCCACCACCATACACTCCATACTCCTCTCCTGCACATACTACCCACCGCCGTGCACTCTGCACTGTACATTCCCTATTTAACATTACCGCATTCTGATGTAAGGCATCTCAGACTCTATAAAACCACACCCCCTTAAGCTACGCCCACTATTTAGTGCAATTTAAGCCATGCCCAAATTTAGCCACACCGCACTATGCAAGCCACTTTTATTTTTTCCCTAGGGCCCACTTTTTATCTTGCAACGCGGGCCCACTGATTTCATGATACGCCCCTGACTGTGCCCCTTTCATTCACAACACATAAAAAAACACTCAGTGACCAAATGTGAGTAAATCAAGTCCATTCATAGAGTGGGTATAATTTCATTAAGAGAGTTTAAGATTTATAAGTCCTTGAATTAGTGTACCAAAGTCTTGATGTTCACTATTGGGCTCATGACTCCAACCACCAAAGATACACCTGGTGAATACTGCTCCCATTTGACATCTCACTCACCAGAAATGGCTGTAAAAATAGCAGTTCATTAATATTGCAGACATTAATCCATCAAGAGGTTGATAGTTCACAGCATAATGATCATAATACGCTAAAACTATTGTATGTTCCACACATGCCTGTGTATTCTGTGTCTGTAGGGATGGAGCATGCCTTCCAGGCATTCCTGGAATGTCATTCTGGATTCCCTTCTGTAATATCTATCTACCTAATTGTATGCTGGCCCTAAAAACATGTGAAGCTCCATACCTACAGACACAGAATACAGAGGCATGTGTAAAACATACAATAGTTGTTTTTATTTCATGATAACCATTATGCTGTGGACTATCAGTCTCTTGATGGTATAATGTCAGTAATATTGATGAACTGCTATTTTTAAATGCGATGACTACAGTTTTCTTTTTTAGGATTTCTTCCCTTTTTTTCACCTGGTGATCCTGCCAGTAAGTCTGTTGGTTCTTCAACAGAGTAAACTGGTGTTTTTACCCCCCCCCCCCCGCCCCAGGATAAGAGTGTGTGACCCTCTGCTTGGCCGAGCGTGAACATATTCTTTTCCAACTTCCTTTTTGCTCATTGAATGCAGTTATTGCACTGCTCCTCTCATTATTTTGCTGTCCTGCGAGGACACATTCGCCATGTGAAGCAGAATGTCCTGCTTTGCCGGACCCCATTGGTCCCCTTCTTTCAGTTTCTATGTTTTTTCTGCTATGTTTTACAGGTGAGACTTTTTTTGGGCAAGATGCTTACTATTCTACAGACCTGCACGGCCTACCTGGACCTGAATGTTTCCAGCCACGTCTGCCGGATGGCACTACCTGCTGCTGCTGATTCATGGCCTGTACTTTTTGGCCCACCGTGGTGGGCAGTGATGTGGTATATGTGATGTGGTATATGTGTCTTACTGGGGGGAGTCCTGCGGGGTTTCCCCTCAGGAGGTCACCAGTGGATAATTACTTTATAACTGCAACATGTCTTTAGCCTCTAATCTTAAAGGTACTGACTTGGAATGTGCGGGGTATGGCGGATGGTGTCAAAAGAAGGGCAATTTTCAGTTATTTTAACAGATTGCGGCCCGACATAATATGCCTTCAGGAGACTCACTTGCTTAGCACCACTACACATTTATTGAAGTCTAGAGCCTATCCAGTGCAGTATAATTCGGTTTGCTCCTCTTACTCTAGAGGGGTAAGTGTCCTGGTGTCTAGGGGAGTGACGTTCTCATGCTTGCAACAATGGTTGGATGAACATGGGAGATTTGTGTTTTTACTATGTAAAGTCAACGGGTTCCTATGCCTATTGGCATCTGTGTATATCCCTCCACCCTTCTCGCATGAGGTCCTAAGGCTGCTAGCACAGATTTTGGCCCCCCACCCTGCCACCCCAATTTTAGCCATGGGAGACTATAATAATTTCCTTGACCCTTCCTTAGATAAGTTTAGTCCTGCCACTAGGGGTCCCCCCCCCTCAGCTTCGCGCCCAATGGCATTTGCTAAACTATTGTTGGAATTGGGCCTCAGAGATGTTTGCAAGGGTTAGCCACGTCACTGACAAATGATATTCTTGTCACTTGGCCACTCATGGTGGTCTCTCCCGTATTGATCTTGCCTTGGGTAATGACAATTTACGACCGTTTGTAGCTGATTCGGCATATGAGCCTCGGCTGGTGTCTGACCACTCCCGTCTCTGGGTCCGGATCTCTGTTGCTGGAACAGCAACTCACCCGTTGTGGCGGGTGAACCCTTTTTGGTTGAACCTATTTCCTGATCTGGATCATATTGTGGCTGAATTGGCGGATTTTTACCGCATTAACATGGACACGGCCCCGGTACCCACTGTGTGGGAGGCACTCAAGGCTTTTCTTTTTTACCGGTGTCAAGCGAAGGTCTGCGGAGTGGGAGGCCACCGTACGGGGCGATATGCAATGCAGGGAGGAAGCTTTGATCCGTGACATGACCCCCTCTGCTCATAAGGCATGGTTGGAGACTCAGGCCCTTTATAATTCGGTGGTTTTATCAGCTGCTGAGAAAAATGCTATTTTTTACAACAAACCTACTTTGAGGAAGGGGAAAACACAGGTCACATGCTGGCCATGATAGTGAGGGCCCAGCAAGACCCAGGGTCGGTGGCACCCATCATGGCCACGACAGGGACGGTGGTGACATCTGCGGAGGAGGTAGTCAAGGTCTTTCGTAATTTTTATGCTGACCTGTACCGGTCGAGGTGTGGGGGCGAGCCATCTGATATGTCCTCCTTGTTGGACAGGTGCTCTCTCCGCTGCCTGAGTGATCAGGACAGGATGTCTCTGAGCGCTCCCCTGACGATGGATGAACTTATTGATGCCCTGGCACAGGCCTCTAATGGTAAAGCCCCTGGGGTGGATGTAAAATATGGCAAGGTCATTCTTCCTCCCCTACTGGCCACCATGCAGAATATTATGCGCACTGGCACCCTCCCGGATTCCATGAGTGAGGCTATTATAGTGGTATTACTTAAGCCTGGGAAGGACCCCTTGCTCCCTGACTCCTATCGACCTATCTTCCTCCTCACTACTGACATAAAACTTTTGGCCCGCATTTTAGCGAATAGGCTGTCCAAGGTTATTACTAAGCTTGTCCACCCAGATCAGTCAGGGTTCATTCCGGGGAGGTCTACTGCTCTTGACATTAGGAGACTGTTCCTTAACCTACAGATCCCTGTTGACAACCCGGGTAATAGAGCTATTCTATCACTGGACGCGGCCAAAGCGTTTGACAGTGTGGAGTGGCCCTATCTGTTGGAGGTGCTCTCCTCGTGCACCTCCCACAGAACAGGAGACTGTCCTCTCCGTTCCCACTGTCGGGGTAATCGGCAGGGCTTTCCCCTTTCTCCCCTATTATTCACGCTGGCCATCGAGCCACTCGCGGCCCTTATTAGGTGCAGTCCGGAGGTGGTGGGGTTCCGCAGGGGTGAGGTTGAAGAGTGGGCGTCCCTTTATTCGGATGATACATTACTGTACTTGGGGGATACTGCTGGATCCCTGGACGCTCTCATGCGAATGATTGAGATCTTGGGTCTTTCTCCGGATTTACCATTAATTGGGATAAATCTATTTTGATGCTGCTCCCGAAGGTCTCATCCCCTATGTTGGGGAGGCTGCGTATGCAAAACACTTTTCGTTACTTGGGTATAATGATTTCCCCGACCCCTCTCAATATTTGGATTTGAACTTGTTGCCTCTTCTTGACAAACAACGCACAAAGGGTCGCTGCTGGTGCAAGCTCCCCCTGTCTATATAGGGCAGGGTGAACTTGATAAAGATGATCTGGGCCCCACAGCTGTTGCATATCTTTCATATTTCTCTGGTGTGGATACCACAGCGTTGGTTCCGGCGGATGGAGTCCCAATTTTGGCATCTTGTGTGGAAGAGGCAACAACCCAGGAATAAATTATCCACCCTCCAATTCCCCAAAGAGGGGGGGGCGGCTTAGTGTTACCTCATCAAAAATTGTATTTTCTAGCGGCACAGTTCCAACATCTAGCGGGCTGGGGATCCATAGGTCTTCCAGATCCCTTGGCTATGTTACTGTCTGGTCCGAACCCCTCCCTTTCAGTAGCATCTCATTTGGAAATGGGCCTCCCGGCGCTTCCGGGTTCAACGCCTACTTCGGTTTTGTTGCGACGAGTGTGGAGGGATCTGAGGGCCTTCTCTCATACCGTGGGCTTCCTAGACTGTACCCCCCTGTGGGATAACCCATTATATCCAGAAATAGCCGAGTTACAAGACTCTTTGGGGTGGAGGGGACTTGGGCATACTTTACGTGACACAATTATTTTCGGGCACCACCTTTAAATCTTTTGACCAACTGAGAGCTGATTTCCAGCTCCCTAGACACCACTTCTATAGATATCTGCAGCTGCGGCATGGGGTGCAGGCTCAACAACAATTATTCCCACTCTGCAGAGCCGACCCCACACTGACAGATTCTGTGCCTCAGGTGCAGGAGAGGAGAGGGATGATTTCTTGCAAGTATCAGTGGCTCCTCTCATGTACCAAGGACCCGGCGACCCTGCGGTGCCGGACATCATGGATGGAGGACTTGGGACCCATAGATGGGGATCAGTGGGATCAGGCTTTGGAAGTTCTACCTACTGTGTCGCTGTCTGCATCTCATAAACTGTCACAATTGTTTATCCTCCATAGAGTGTATCGTACTCCAGAGCAATTGTTTAAATGGGGGCGCCGAGACTCCCCCCTTTGTCCAAAATGTGACCGGCACAGGGGGATTTTATTCACCTGTTGTGGAGATGTCCGAAACTGACTAGATATTGGACCCAAGTGGTGCAGTGTGTCTCCCGGGTTTCCCATACTACGCTAGCTGCTGATCCTCTGGTGTGCCTGTTGGGCATACTGGACTCTGAACCGTACCCACCGGGCACATACACCATGGTCCAATGCTTGTTATATTTGGCTAGGAAAGTTTTAGCTAGTTATTGGATGAGCTCTACGATCCCCGCGGTGACACAGTGGATTACTAGAGTGAACTCGATTCTGTTACGAGAACAATTAGCCTACCACCATAAAAACGCACTTAGAAAGTTCTATACAGTTTGGCAGGATTGGTTGGATAGTCCGGGCTTAGCCCCGGCACAATTCCTGATGGATAGAATTTTGCAGGTCTAACTCAGGATGTTCTTCTATGCATCTGGTCTCTGGGAGTCTCTCGCCTGTTTTTTCTTTCCTTACTTGTAGCTTTTCTCTTTCTTTTCCCCTCCCCCTTTACTCTCTATTCCTTATTTCTCTCCCCCCCCCCCCCTTGTGTTTTATTTTTGTTTTTTTTCCTATTGTTTGTTATCTTTGTGATCTGGGTCGTATGACCACTTATTGCACTCGTAGAGAGCATATGGTACACACTTGTTGTTTACTTACGGGGACTGGATTATAGTGCCTTTGAAAATGAGCCTCTTGACCGGTGTTGTGCCGAAATCGTTTTCCCCTTGCTTTCGGCTGTGATCAAAACTCCACCCCTCCAGCCCGATGCAATCCAGCCCTCCCAGCTCTGCCTCTCCAGCCGATCATTACTCCCCCTGATTGTCTCTCCGTGGAATCTATTTACAAAACATTACAGCCTGATCCCGCCCCCGTGTGCGCCCCCGATGCAGCCATTCAATTTATGGATAATAGTGAAACATTAAACACACGTATATGAGAGGATATAATGGCACACATACATGTTACATGTATGTGAAGATGAGAGGCTCTATTCAATGTAAATCCCATCACTAGAAGGCAGAAAATGATCACACATACATGAATGGTATACAAAGTGTTGTCACACTCCCTGGACTCTCTCAGTAACTCTGCTGCTGTCAGATTTGATTTCTCCAGCTTTTCAAGGGTTAATCCCTTCATGTCCTTTTCTGACATTTGCTGCTTGCAAGAAAACATCTGTATTTTTGGCTAGAGAATTACTTAGAACCCCAAACATTATACAGTATATATATATATTTTAGCTTAGATAATAAAATGGCGGTCGTTGCAATATTATATGTCGCACAGTATTTGCATAGCGGTCTTTCAAACGCAATTTTTGTGAATAAATACACTTTCATGAATTAGAAAAAAACAAAACTGTAGAGTTAGTCCAATTTTTTGTATAATGTGAAAGATGATTTTACACCAAGTAACTAGATACCTAAAATGTCACGCTTTAAAACTGCACACATTAGTGGAATGGCGACAAACTACGGTGCTTAAAAATCTCCATAGGCGACGCTTTAAAAAATTGTAATGGTTACCAGTTTGGAGTTAAAGAGGAGGTTTAGCACTAGAATTATTGCTCTCACTCTAATAATCGCAGACAATACCTCATGTGTGGTTTGGACACTGTTTACATATGCCGTTGCAAATTAACTGCTTCCGGACCAGCCGCCACATTTTCTCGCGGCAGGCTGGCTCTCCCACGCGAACCGCCGTAGTATTACCGCAGCGGTCCTGGGAGCGGTCCTGGGCGCATGTGCCACCGACAACGCGATCCCGCACCCATTGTCCTCCCCCTCAGCTCGGCTACGGGTCCTGTGGCCGCAATGGCCGCCGGGAACACCGACGATCGCTGCGGAGAGTGACAGAAGGTGGTGTGTCGTTGTAAACACGGCACACCGCTCCTCTGACACTGACAGAAGCAGGGCTCCTGTCATCCTGTGATTTCGGATCACAGGAGCCCTGTTTCTATGTTCACTATCTGCCCCCCACAGTTAGAATAACTCCCAAGGTGCACATTTAACCACCCCTGGTGTTAACCCCTTCACTGCCAATGCCTTTATTACTGTAACAGTGTACCCCTCAAAAGTGTCAAAAATGTTAGTTAGGGTTCTGACCTGTCCGCCGCAATGTCACAGTCCCGCTAAAAATCTCAGATCGCCGCCGTTACTAGTAAAAAAAAAAAAATAATAAAAATGAAAAAATATTTCCCCTAGTTTGTAGACGCGATAACTTTTGCGCAAGCCAATCAAAATACACTTTTTTGATTGTGAATGTTATATAGCAGAAAGTGAAAAATGCTGCTTTTTTTCAAAATTGTCGCTCATTTATTCTTTAAAGCACATGATCAAAAAATTGCACAGGTGATCAAATACCACCAAAAGAAAGCTCTGTTTGTGGGACAAAAAGGACATAAATTGTATTTGGGTACAGCGTCCCATGACCGCGCAGTTGTCAGTTAAAGTAACGCAGTGCAGAATCACAAAAAGTGGCCTGGTCATTAAGGGGGAAAATCCTTCTGGTCCAGAAGTGGTTATATATGCATTCGCTTCTGTGCACAAACATGGAGGGATGAGGCACTTTATCATTTTTTTTTTTTTTTTTTTTTACACGGTCCCTTTTAACAAAAAAAAAATGTTTGGATCACTTTTATTGCTGTCAGAAGGAATGTAAACATCCCTTGTGACAGTAATAGACAGTGACAGGTACTCTTTATGGAGGGATCTGGGGCCTAAAAGACCCCAAACCCCTCCTCTGCACTTAAAAGTATTCAAAACACCAAGTTTGGCAGTTTTGAATGCTGTAACTTTTTTTTTTAAATCTGGGGACTTTAAGTCTCAAGTAACTGAAAGTGATGTCATGACATCGCTTCTTGGTTTCCACATGGGAGACCCAATCAGAGCCCAATCTGGCATTGTTTGGCTCTTTGGCCAGCCGGTGGACATGCCAGCTGGTAGCTCGCTTCCCCCAGTGGGACTGGAAATGGGCAAGCTGTGGAAGGCCGTAGGGGGGGGTTGTCCCCTCCCATTCCCTTTAATAACAACCAAGCGGCTACTCAGCCACATCAGTTATTATTTCAGGAAAGCTAACCGCCGGCTCCAAACAACGGTACCGGGGTGATCCGTGTAGCTGCAGGCATAACCCCGGTACAACCCCTTAAAACCGAGGCTCATATTTGCAATCCCTTGGCGTGGAGGGTTTAAACCAATTTGGACCTGCCCTCCCCTTACCTGAGTGGCCATCACTTGTGCCACCCCAACTAAAGTATGCTCACCCTTTTTCCCCTTCCCAGGACTCATTCTGGAGAAGGAAAACAGGGAAACTCAAAGAAACATTTCTGCTGTCAGATCTGGTTTCCCACCCAATAGAGCTTCCTTGGCATTTGATGGGTGAAAAACACTTGTATATGGTTTCCCTGACTGCTCCATACTCCATATAGACCATCCTCACTCTTCCTTCTTTCCCTGGACCCTTTCTATCCAGGGGAAACCGATTCTGTTAACAGGCTGTCTATTGCTATCAGACCTAGTTCCCCCCCCACCAATAGAGCTTCCATGGCACTTGATGGGCGAAAAACACTTGCATATAGTTTCCCTGACTGCTCCATACTCCATATAGACCATCCTGACTCTTCCTTCTTTCATTTCTCCCTTTCTATGCAGGGGAAACGGATTCTGATAACAAGCTGTCTATTGCTATCAGACCTAGTTTCCCCCCCCCCCCCCCACCAATAGAGCTTCCATGGCACTTGATGAGCGAAAAACACTTGTATATAGTTTCCCTGACTGCTCCATACTCCGTATAGACCATCCTCACTTTTCCTTCTTTCCCTGGACCCTTTCTGTCCAGGGTAAACCGATTCTGATAAAAAGCTGCCTATTGCTATCAGATCTGGTTCCCCCCCCCCCCCCCCCCACCAATAGAGTTTCCATGGCACTTGATGGGTGAAAAACACTTGTATATGGTTTCTCTGACTGTTCCATACTCCCTATAGACCAGGCATGTCCAACCTGCGGCCCGGGGGCCGCATGCGGCCCAGAACCGCAGGCAATGCGGCCCACTGCCCCCTGACAATTTTTTTTTTTTTTTTGCTGGGGTGGAAGGAAGTCGAGTCGGGGCCACGGCCACAGCGGTTTCCAACTAACTGTAGACAGAGGCCGCCTTGGTGGGGAGGGGAGGAGGGGGGGGCGAGCGCCGCTAGATTACAAACATAGGGGGGATTCTCCTGCTTACCCAGTGGCCACTGTCATACAAAGTCCTGCCTCCTTGACTGGCTCCTGTGATAGACAGCACATTGGTGATGTCTATCATAGGAACTGGTCCAGGAGGCAGGACTTCGTATGACAGCGGTCGCCGGGTAAGCGGGACTTCCCCGCTCTGTGTAATCCAGCGGCTCTCCTCTCTTTTCAATGCAGACTGCATTGGATGGGCACGCACTGGTGAAGCTGCACTGTATGGGCACTATTTAGGCTGCATTGGATGGGCACGCACTTGGCTGCAAGTGCCGTGTGATCTCCCGGCTGCTGCAGGAGACTTAGGATGTCAGCAGTCAGTGACAGAGCCGCTGCTTCCTGTATAGTTCCGGCTCTGTCACAGGCGGAGTGATATGAAATGCACTCCGCCTCCGCCTGTGACAGGAGCCATACAGGAAGCAGCGGCTCTCCTCTCTACTGCAGCCGCTGCTTCCTCCAGCAGTACCCGCATTAACAGCAGTACCCCCCAGCAGTCTACACAATTTTTTATTTATTTTTTATTTTCTTGCTTATCTACCTTAACTATAGTATATATTTTATATGCGGCCCGAGAAAATTTCTCTACACTCAATGTGGCCCAGAGAAGCCAAAAGGTTGGACACCCATGCTATAGACCATCCTCACTCTTCACTCTTTCCCCAGACCCTTTCTGTCCAGGGAAACAGACTATAGCAAGCTGCCTATTGCTATCAGATCTGGTTCCCCCCCCCCCCCCAAAATAGCTTCCATGGCATTTCAAGGGTTAAAGTCACTTCTATATGATTTCCCTGACTGCTCCATACTCCATAAAGACCATTCACACTCTTCCTTCTTTAATTCGTCCCTTTCTATCCAGGGGAAACCAATTCTGATGACATGCTGCCTATTGCTATCAGATCTGGTCCCCCCCCCACCCCCCCCCCCCCCCCATGTAGCTTCCATGGCATTTCAAGGGTTAAAGTCTCTTCTATATGATTTCCCTGACTGCTCCATACTCCGTAAAGACCATTCACACTCTTCCTTCTTTAAAGCGGAGTTCCACCCATTTTTAATAGGTTGGAATACATACAGTGGGTACGGAAAGTATTCAGACCCCCTTAAATTTTTCACTCTTTGTTATATTGCAGCCATTTGCTAAAATCATTTAAGTTCATTCTTCTTCCTCATGAATGTACACATAGCACCCCATACTGACAGAAAAACACAGAATTGTTGACATTGTTGCAGATTTATTAAAAAAGAAAAACTGAAATATAACATGGTCCTAAGTATTCAGACCCTTTGCTCAGTATTTAGTAGAAGCCCCCTTTTGATCTAATACAGCCAGGAGTCTTTTTGGGAAAGATGCAACAAGTCTTTCACACCTGGATTTGGGGATCCTCTGCCATTCCTCCTTGCAGATCCTCTCCAGTTCTGTCAGGTTGGATGGTAAACGTTGGTGGACAGCCATTTTTAGGTCTCTCCAGAGATGCTCAATTGGGTTTAAGTCAGGGCTCTGGCTGGGCCATTCAAGAACAGTCACTGAGTTGTTGTGAAGCCACTCCTTCGTTATTTTAGCTGTGTGCTTAAGGTCATTGTCTTGTTGGAAGGTAAACCTTCGGCCCAGTCTGAGGTCCAGAGCACTCTGAAGAAGGTTTTTGTCCAGGATATCCCTGTACTTGGCCGCATTCATCTTTCCCTCGATTGCAACCAGTCGTCCTGTCCCTGCAGCTGAAAAACACCCCCACAGCATGATGCTGCCACCACCATGCTTCACTGTTGGGACTGTATTGGACAGGTGATGAGCAGTGCCTGGCTTTCTCCACACATACCGCTTAGAATTAAGGCCAAAAAGTTCTATTTTGGTCTCATCAGACCAGAGAATCTTATTTCTCACCATCTTGGAGTCCTTCAGGTGTTATTTTAGCAAACTCCATGCGGGCTTTCATGTGTCTTACACTGAGGAGAGGCTTCCGTCGGGCCACTCTGCCATAAAGCCCCGACTGGTGGAGGGCTGCAGTGATGGTTGACTTTCTACAACTTTCTCCCATCTCCTGACTGCATCTCTGGAGCTCAGCCACAGTGATCTTTGGGTTCTTCTTTACCTCTCTCACCAAGGCTCTTCTCCCCCGATAGCTCAGTTTGGCCGGACGGCCAGCTCTAGGAAGGGTTCTGGTCGTCCCAAACGTCTTCCATTTGAGGATTATGGAGGCCACTGTGCTCTTAGGAACCTTAAGTGCAGCAGAAATCTTTTTGTAACCTTGGCCAGATCTGTGCCTTGCCACAATTCTGTCTCTGAGCTCTTCAGGCAGTTCCTTTGACCTCATGATTCTCATTTGCTCTGACATGCATTGTGATCTGGAAGGTCTTATATAGACAGGTGTGTGGCTTTCCTAATCAAGTCCAATCAGTATAATCAAACACAGCTGGACTCAAATGAAGGTGTAGAACCATCTCAAGGATGATCAGAAGAAATGGAAAGCACCTGAGTTAAATATATGAGTGTCACAGCAAAGGGTCTGAATACTTAGGACCATGTGATATTTCAGTTTTTCTTTTTTAATAAATCTGCAACAATGTCAACAATTCTGTTTTTCTGTCAGTATGGGGGTGCTATGTGTACATTCATGAGGAAGAAGAATGAACTTAAATGATTTTAGCAAATGGCTGCAATATAACAAAGAGTGAAAAATTTAAGGGGGTCTGAATACTTTCCGCACCCACTGTAGATCTATGTAATCCCCTTTAAAACGGCTTTTACCAATGGAAACTTTTTTTTTTATTTTTTGCTAGTAAATACCTTAATTTCTGCTTTATTCCTCCTCTCCTCACTTCCGGGTCCGATCGGCGATGACGTCATTCGGCGATTCGCAGTGTCTGCTGGGATGTATTCTATTCCAGAAATCTCGCAGTAGCTAAACTGTACTGAGCCGTGCCTGCCCCGCCTCCGCCCCGCCTCCTCTCATTGAGTTGTATTGTATGCAATGTATTAAGGCTAAAGTGAAATGTGCAAAGGGGGTTGAAACGGCGCTACCTGAAAAGTGATTGAGTGCTGATTGTAGTGCAATAGTGTGCAGATGCCCTTTAAAAAGGGGAGGGTGACACCGGCAAATAATAAATATGTGAATACTGATTATATTTTCAAAGGGTTAAAAACCACACATTTCCTTATCAGTAACCACAACCGATATGATCTGTTAGTGTGTGGTGAGTTTTATCTGTAAATAATAATAGTGCCAACAAGTGAGCAAATATTATAGTGGGTTTATTCCAATAGTGATACAGTGCAATTCGAACAATATATAATATATAAATCCCTGGTAGTGAAGTGATGGATATATGTAACCAAAGTGAATATTGAAGTGCTGTATTCCTTAGAGGTGTAGGTGCTGTAGTACCCCCGATGACCACTAGGTGAGGTATATACGACCTGTTCACATGAAGTGGTCCCAAGAGGGGTAGATCGTGGGGTCCTCTCTTTATCCAGCAAGGCACCGACTGGTAATCTGACGAAAAGAAAGGAGAGGGGAGCCCCATCAAGTAGTTTGCAAAGTTATACCAATATAGAAAGTAGTAATAACTCACGGTGAAGCTGCCTCGGATCAGTGTAGAGCAACGCCGGGAAGCTTCCGCGTTCCACGGCTGCCAAGTCCGAGACCGGAAGTGACGTAATGACGCAATGGACCCGATATATTGTTCGAATTGCACTGTATCACTATTGGAATAAACCCACTATAATATTTGCTCACTTGTTGGCACTATTATTATTTACAGATAAAACTCACCACACACTAACAGATCATATCGGTTGTGGTTACTGATAAGGAAATGTGTGGTTTTTAACCCTTTGAAAATATAATCAGTATTCACATATTTATTATTTGCCGGTGTCACCCCCCCCCCCCCTTTTTAAAGGGCATCTGCACACTATTGCACTACAATCAGCACTCAATCACTTTTCAGGTAGCGCCGTTTCAACCCCCTTTGCACATTTCACTTTATCCTTAACCCTTCGGGGTTTGGTTGTTGGCTGCTTACACCTTTGCACCCGTTTTACACTGTTCTACCTCATACTCCATAGCGCTGGTCACCCTTGCCTTTTACTCAATGTATTAAGGCTGTTCTCTGCCCCGCCTCCGCCCCGCCTCCTCTCATTGAGTTGTATTGTATGAATGCTTCCGGCGGGGCAGAGAACGGCCTTAATACATTCATACAAAACAACTCAATGAGAGGAGGCGGGGCGGAGGCGGGGCAGAGAACAGCCTTAATACATTGCATACAATACAACTCAATGAGAGGAGGCGGGGCGGAGGCGGGGCAGGCACGGCTCAGTACAGTTCAGCTACTGCGAGATTTCTGGAATAGAATACATCCCAGCAGACACTGCGAATCGCCAAATGACGTCATCGCTGATCGGACCCGGAAGTGAGGAGAGGATGAATAAAGCAGAAATGAAGGTATTTACTAGCAAAAAAAAAAGTTTCCATTGGTAAAAGCCGTTTTAAAGGGGATTACATAGATCTAAAGTTCCAAAAATGGGAGGAACTCCACTTTAAGTTGTCCCTTTCTATCCAGGGGAAACCTATTCTGATGACAAGCTGCCTATTGCTATCAGATCTGGAACCCCCCCCCCCCCCCCCCCCCAATATAACATCCACAGCACTTCAAACTTTAAAATCACTTCTGTATGGTTTCCGTGACTACTATACTCTTTGGATAATTCATCCTCACTCTTCCTTCTTTCCCTGGAACCTTTCTGTCCAGGGGAAACAGACTATTGGGTCTATTGGTGAAGCTCTGTGGGGTGGGGAAACCAGATCTGACAGTAATAGACGGCTTGCTATCAGCATCGGTTTCCCCTTGACAGAAAGGGACAAATGAAAGAAGGAAGAATGAGGATGGTCTATACGGAGTATGGAGCAGTCAGGGAGACCATATACAAGTGTTTTTCACCCATCAGGTGCCATGGAAGCTCTATTGGGTGGGGAAACCAGATCTGATAGCAATAGACGGCATGTTATCAGAATAGGTTTCCCCTGTATAGAAAGGGAAAAATGAAAGAAGGAAGAGTGAGGATGGTCTATACGGAGTATAGAGCAGTCAGGGAAACTATATGAAAGTGTTTTTCACCCATCAAGTGCCATGGAAGCTCTATTGGGGGGAAACCAGATCTGATAGCAACAGACAGCTTGTTATCAGAATCGGTATCCCCTGGACAGAAAGGGTCTGGGGAAAGAAGGAAAAGTGTGGATGGTCTATACGGAGTATGGAGCAATCAGGGAAACTACATGTATGTGTTTTTCACCTATCAAGTGCCATTAAAGCTCTATTGGTAGGGGGGGGGGGGGGGGGGGGCAGATCTGATAGCAATAGACAGCTTGTTGTCAGAATCGGTTTCCCCTGGATAGAAAGGGACAAATGAAAGAAGGAAAAGTGAGGATGGTCTATAGGGAGTAGGGAGCAGTCAGGGAAACTATATGCAATTGTTTTTCTCCCATCAAGTGCCATGGAAGCTATATTGGGGGGGGGGGGGCAGATCTGATAGCAATGGATGGCATGTTATCAGAATCGGTTTCACTGGGATAGAAATGGACAAATTAAAGTAGGAAGAGTGAGGATGGTTTATACGGAGTACGGAGCAGTCAGGGAAACCATATACAAGTGTTTTTCACCCATCAGGTACCATGGAAGCTCTATTGGGTGGGGAAACCAGATCTGATAGCAATAGACGGCATGTTATCAGAATAGGTTTCTCCTGGATAGAAAGGGACAAATGAAAGAAGGAAGAGTGAGGATGGTCTATGTGGAGTATGGAGCAGTCAGGGAAACTATATGCAAGTGTTTTTCACCCATCAAGTGCCATGATGCTCTATTTGGGGGGGGAAACCAGATCCGATAGCAACAGACAGCTTGTTATCAGAATCGGTTTCCCCTGGACAGAAAGGGTCTGGGGAAAGAAGGAAAAGTGTGGATGGTCTATACGGAGTATGGAGCAATCAGGGAAACTACATGTATGTGTTTTTCACCTATCAAGTGCCATTGAAGCTCTATTGGGGGGGGGGGCCAGATCTGATAGCAATTGACAGCTTGTTATCAGAATCGGTTTCCCCTGGATAGAAAGTGACAAATGAAAGAAGGAAGAGTGAGGATGGTCTATGCGGAGTATGGAGCAGTCAGGGAAACTATATGCAAGTGTTTTTCAGCCATCAAGTGCCATGGAAGCTCTGTTGGGGGGGGGAACCAGATCCGATACCAACAGACAGCTTGTTATCAGAATCGGTTTCCCCTGGAAAGAAAGGGTCTGGGGAAAGAAGGAAAAGTGTGGATGGTCTATACGGAGTATGGAGCAATCAGGGAAACTATATGTATGTGTTTTTCACCTATCAAGTGCCATTGAAGCTCTATTGGGGGGACCAGATCTGATAGCAATAGACAGATTGTTATCAGAATCGGTTTCCACTGGATAGAAAGTGACAAATGAAAGAAGAAAGAGTGAGGATGGTCTATAGGGAGTAGGGAGCAGTCAGGCAAACCATATGTATGTGTTTTTCACCTATCAAGTGCCATTGAAGCTCTATTGGGGGGGACCAGATCTGATAGCAATAGACAGATTGTTATCAGAATCGGTTTCCACTGGATAGAAAGTGACAAATGAAAGAAGAAAGAGTGAGGATGGTCTATAGGGAGTAGGGAGCAGTCAGGGAAACTATATGCAAGTGTTTTTCACCCATCAAGTGCCATGGAAGCTATATTGGGGGGGACCAGATCTGATAGCAATAGACGGCTTGTTATCAGAATCGGTTTCCCCGGGATAGAAAGGGACAAATTAAAGAAGGAAGAGTGAGGATGGTCTATACGGAGTATGGAGCAGTCAGGGAAACCATATACAAGTGTTTTTCACCCATCAAGTGCCATGGAAGCTCTATTGGGTGGGGAAACCAGATTTGATAGCAATAGACGGCTTGTTATCAGAATAGGTTTCCCCTGGATAGAAAGGAACAAATGAAAGAAGGAAGAGTGAGGATGGTCTATGCGGAGTATGGAGCAGTCAGGGAAACTATATGCAAGTGTTTTTCACCCATCAAGTGCCATGGAAGCTCTGTTGGGGGGGGGGGGGGGAACCAGATCCGATAGCAACAGACAGCTTGTTATCAGAATTGGTTTCCCTTGGACAGAAAGGGTCTGGGGAAAGAAGGAAAAGTGTGGATGGTCTATACGGAGTATGGAGCAATCAGGGAAACTATATGTATGTGTTTTTCACCTATCAAGTGCCATTGAAGCTCTATTGGGGGGGGGACCAGATCTGATAGCAATAGACAGCTTGTTATCAGAATCGGTTTCCCCTGGATAGAAAGTGACAAATGAAAGAAGGAAGAGTGAGGATGGTCTATAGGGAGTAGGGAGCAGTCAGGGAAACTATATGCAAGTGTTTTTCACCCATCAAGTGCCATGGAAGCTATATTGGGGGGGGGGACCAGATCTGATAGCAATGGACGGCTTGTTATCAGAATCGGTTTCCCCGGGATAGAAAGGGACAAATTAAAGAAGGAAGAGTGAGGATGGTCTATACGGAGTATGGAGCAGTCAGGGAGACTATATGCAAGTGTTTTTCACCCATCAAGTGCCATGGAAGCTCTATTGGGGGGGAAACCAGATCTGATAGCAATAAACGGCTTGTTATCAGAATCGGTTTCCCCTGGATAGAAAGGGACAAATGAAAAAAGGAAGAGTGAGGATGGTCTATACGGAGTATGGAGCAGTCAGGGAAACTATATGCAAGTGTTTTTCACCCATCAAGTGCCATGGAAGCTCTATTGGTTGGGGGAAACCAGATCTGATAGCAATAGACGGCTTGTTATCAGAATAGGTTTCCCCTGGATAGAAAGGGACAAATGAAAGAAGGAAGAGTGAGGATGGTCTATACGGAGTATGGAGCAGTCAGGGAAACTGAATACAAGTGTTTTTCACCCATCAAGTGCCATGGAAGCTCTATTGGGTGGGGAAACCAGATCTGATAGCAATAGACTGCTTGCTATCAGAATCGGTTTCCCCTGAATAGAAAGGGACAACTGAAAGAAGGAAGAGTGAGGATGGTCTATACGGAGCATGGAGCAGTCAGGGAAACTGTATGCAAGTGTTTTTTCACCCATCAAGTGCCATGGAAGCTCTATTGGGGGGGGGGAAACAGATCTGATAGCAATAGACGGCTTGTTATCAGAATCGGTTTCCCCTGGATAGAAAGGGACAAATGAAAGAACGAAGAGCGAGGATGGTCTATACGGAGTATGGAGAAGTCAGGGAAACTATATGCAAGTGTTTTTCACCCATCAAGTGCCATGGAAGCTCTATTGGTTGGGGGAAACCAGATCTGATAGCAATAGACGGCTTGTTATCAGAATAGGTTTCCCCTGGACAGAAAGGGTCTGGGGAAAGAAGGAAAAGTGTGGATGGTCTATAAGGAGTATGGAGCAATCAGGGAAAATATATGCAGGTGTTTTTCACCTATCAAGTGCCATGGAAGCTTTATTGGGTGGGGAAACCAGATCTGACAGCAATAGACGGCTTGTTATCAGAATAGGTTTTCCCTGGATAGAAATGGACAAATGAAAGAAGGAAGAGTGAGGATGGTCTATATGGAGTATGGAGCAGTCAGGGAAACTATATGCAAGTGTTTTTCACCCATCAAGTGCCATGGAAGCTCTATTGGGGGGAACCAGATCTGATAGCAATAGACGGCTTGTTATCACAATCAGTTCCCCCTGGATAGAAAGGGACAAATTAAACAAGGAAGAGTGAGGATGGTCTATACGGAGTATGGAGCAGTCAGGGAAACCATATACAAGTGTTTTTCACCCATCAAGTGCCATGGAAGCTCTATTGGTTGGGGGAAACCAGATCTGATAGCAATAGACGGCTTGTTATCAGAATAGGTTTCCCCTGGATAGAAAGGGACAAATGAAAGAAGGAAGAGTGAGGATGGTCTATACGGAGTATGGAGCAGTCAGGGAAACTATATACAAGTGTTTTTCACCCATCAAGTGCCATGGAAGCTCTATTGGGTGGGGAAACCAGATCTGAAAGCAATAGACTGCTTGTTATCAGAATCGGTTTCCCCTGAATAGAAAGGGACAACTGAAAGAAGGAAAAGTGAGGTTGGTCTATACGGAGCATGGAGCAGTCAGGGAAACTGTATGCAAGTGTTTTTCACCCATCAAGTGCCATGGAAGCTCTATTGGGGGGGGAAACAGATCTGATAGCAATAGACGGCTTGTTATCAGAATCGGTTTCCCCTGGATAGAAAGGGACAAATGAAAGAAGGAAGAGTGAGGATGGTCTATACGGAGTATGGAGCAGTCAGGGAAACTATATACAAGTGTTTTTCACCCATCAAGTGCCATGGAAGCTCTATTGGGTGGGAAAACCAGATCTGATAGCAATAGACTGCTTGTTATCAAAATCAGTTTCCCCTGGACAGAAAGGGTCTGGGGAAAGAAGGAAAAGTGTGGATGGTTTATAAGGAGTATGGAGCAATCAGGGAAAATATATGCAGGTGTTTTTCACCTATCAAGTGCCATGGAAGCTTTATTGGGTGGGGAAACCAGATCTGACAGCAATAGATGGCTTGTTATCAGAATAGGTTTTCCCTGGATAGAAATGGACAAATGAAAGAAGGAAGAGTGAGGATGGTCTATATGGAGTATGGAGCAGTCAGGGAAACTATATGCAAGTGTTTTTCACCCATCAAGTGCCATGGAAGCTCTATTGGGGGGAACCAGATCTGATAGCAATAGACGGCTTGTTATCACAATCAGTTCCCCCTGCATAGAAAGGGACAAATTAAACAAGGAAGAGTGAGGATGGTCTATACGGAGTATGGAGCAGTCAGGGAAACTATATGCAAGTGTTTTTCACCCATCAAGTGCCATGGAAGCTCTATTGGGGGGGGGGGGGGACCAGATCTGATAGCAAAAGACGGCTTGTTATCAGAATCTGTTTCCCCTGGACAGAAAGGGTCTGGGGAAAGAAGGAAGAGTGAGGATGGTCTATACGAAGTATGGAGCAATCAGGGAAACTATATGCAAGTGTTTTTCACCTATCAAGTGCCATGGAAGCTCTATTGGGGGGGAACCAGATCTGATAGCAATAGACTGCTTGTTATCAGAATCTGTTTCCCCTGGATAGAAAGGGACAAATGAAATAAGGAAGAGTGAGGATGGTCTATACGGAGTATGGAGCAGTCAGGGAAACTGTATGCAAGTGTTTTTCACCCATCAAGTGCCATGAAAGCTCTCTTGGGTGGGGAAACCAGATCTGATAGCAATAGACGGTTTGTTATCAGAATAGGTTTCCCCTGGATAGAAAGGGACAAAGGAAAGAAGGAAGAATGAGGATGGTCTATACGGAGTATGGAGCAGTCAGGGAAACTATATTCAAGTGTTTTTCACCCATCAAGTGCCATGGAAACTCTATTGGGGGGGGGGGGGGCGGATCTGATAGCAACAGACAGCTTGTTATCAGAATCGGTTTCCCCTGGACAGAAAGGGTCTGGGGAAAGTAGGAAAAGTGTGGATGGTCTATACGGAGTATGGAGCAATCAGGGAAACTATATGCAAGTGTTTTTCACCTTTCAAATGCCATGGAAGCTCTATTAGGTGGGGAAACCAGATCTTATATCAATAGACGGCTTGTTATCAGAATAGCTTTCCCCTGGATAGAAAGGGACAAATGAAAGAAGGAAGAGTGAGGATGGTCTATACGGAGTATGGTGCAGTCAGGGAAACTATATGCAAATGTTTTTCACCCATCAAGTGCCATGGAAGCTCTATTGGATGGGGAAACCAGATCTGATAGCAATAGATGGCTTGTTATCAGAATAGGTTTCCCCTGGATAGAAAAGGACAAATGAAAAAAGAAAGAGTGAGGATGGTCTATTCGGAGTATGGAGCAGTCAGGGAAACTATATGCAAGTGTTTTTCACCCATCAAGTGCCATGGAAGCTCTATTGGTGGGGGGGGGGGGAACCAGATCTGATAGCAATAGACAGCTTGTTATCAGAATCGGTTTCCCCTGGATTGAAAGGGACAAATTAAAGAAAGAAGAGTGAGGATGGTCTATAGGGAGTGTGGAGCAATCAGGGAAACTATATGCAGGTGTTTTTAACCCATCAAGTGCCATGGAAGCTTTATTGGGTGGGGGGAAACCAGATCTGATAGCAATAGACGGCTTGTTATCAGAATAGGTTTCCCCTGGATAGAAAGGGACAAATGAAAGAAGGAAGAGTGAGGATGGTCTATACGGAGTATGGTGCAGTCAGGGAAACTATATGCAAATGTTTTTCACCCATCAAGTGCCATGGAAGCTCTATTGGATGGGGAAACCAGATCTGATAGCAATAGACGGCTTGTTATCAGAATAGGTTTCCCCTGGATAGAAAAGGACAAATGAAAAAAGAAAGAGTGAGGATGGTCTATTCGGAGTATGGAGCAGTCAGGGAAACTATATGCAAGTGTTTTTCACCCATCAAGTGCCATGGAAGCTCTATTGGTGGGGGGGGGGGAACCAGATCTGATAGCAATAGACAGCTTGTTATCAGAATCGGTTTCCCCTGGATTGAAAGGGACAAATTAAAGAAAGAAGAGTGAGGATGGTCTATAGGGAGTGTGGAGCAATCAGGGAAACTATATGCAGCTGTTTTTAACCCATCAAGTGCCATGGAAGCTTTATTGGGTGGGGGGAAACCAGATCTGATAGCAATAGACGGCTTGTTATCAGAATAGGTTTCCCCTGGATAGAAAGGGACAAATGAAAGAAGGAAGAGTGAGGATGGTCTATACGGAGTATGGTGCAGTCAGGGAAACTATATGCAAATGTTTTTCACCCATCAAGTGCCATGGAAGCTCTATTGGATGGGGAAACCAGATCTGATAGCAATAGACGGCTTGTTATCAGAATAGGTTTCCCCTGGATAGAAAAGGATAAATGAAAGAAGAAAGAGTGAGGATGGTCTATTCGGAGTATGGTGCAGTCAGGGAAACTATATGCAAATGTTTTTCACCCATCAAGTGCCATGGAAGCTCTATTGGGGGGGGGGACCAGATCTGATAGCAATAGACGGCTTGTTATCACAATCGGTTTCCCCTGGATAGAAAGGGACAAATTAAACAAGGAAGAGTGAGGATGGTCTATTCTGAGTATGGAGCAGTCAGGGAAACCATATACAAGTGTTTTTCACCCATCAAGTGCCATGGAAGCTCTATTGGGTGGGGAAACCAGATCTGATAGCAATATTCAGCCTTGTTATCAGAATAGGTTTCCCCTGGATAGAAAGGGACAAATGAAACAAGGAAGAGTGAGGATGGACTATACGGAGTATGGAGCAGTCAGGGAAACTATATGCAAATGTTTTTCACCCATCAAGTGCCATGGAAGCTCTATTGGATGGGGAAACCAGATCTGATAGCAATAGACGGCTTGTTATCAGAATAGGTTTCCCCTGGATAGAAAAGGACAAATGAAAGAAGAAAGAGTGAGGATGGTCTATTCGGAGTATGGTGCAGTCAGGGAAACTATATGCAAATGTTTTTCACCCATCAAGTGCCATGGAAGCTCTATTGGATGGGGAAACCAGATCTGATAGCAATAGACGGCTTGTTATCAGAATAGGTTTCCCCTGGATAGAAAAGGACAAATGAAAGAAGAAAGAGTGAGTATGGTCTATTCGGAGTATGGAGCAGTCAGGGAAACTATATGCAAGTGTTTTTCACCCATCAAGTGCCATGGAAGCTCTATTGGTGGGGGGGGGGGGGGACCAGATCTGATAGCAATAGACAGCTTGTTATCAGAATCGGTTTCCCCTGGATTGAAAGGGACAAATGAAAGAAAGAAGAGTGAGGATGGTCTATAAGGAGTATGGAGCAATCAGGGAAACTATATGCAGGTTTTTTTCACCCATCAAGTGCCATGGAAGCTTTATTGGGTGGGGGGACCAGATCTGATAGCAATAGACGGCTTGTTATCACAATCGGTTTCCCCTGGATAGAAAGGTACAAATTAAACAAGGAAGAGTGAGGATGGTCTATACGGAGTATGGAGCAGTCAGGGAAACCATATACAAGTGTTTTTCACCCATCAAGTGCCATGAAAGCTCTATTGGGTGGGGAAACCAGATCTGATAGCAATATTCGGCCTTGTTATCAGAATAGGTTTCCCCTGGATAGAAAGGGACAAATGAAACAAGGAAGAGTGAGGATGGACTATACAGAGTATGGAGCAGTCAGGGAAACTATATGCAAGTGTTTTTCACCCATCAAGTGCCATGGAAGCTCTTTTGGGGGGGAAACCAGATCTGATAGCAATAGACGGCTTGTTATCAGAATCGGTTTCCCCTGGATAGAAAGGGACAAATGAAAGAAGGAAGAGTGAGGATGGTCTATACGGAGTATGGAGCAGTCAGGGAAACCATATAGAAGTGCTTTTCACCCATCAAGTGCCATGAAAGCTCTATTGGGTGGGGAAACCAGATCTGATAGCAATAGACGGCTTGTTATCAGAATAGGTTTCCCCTGGATAGAAAGGGACAAATGAAAGAAGGAAGAGTGAGGATGCTCTGTACGGAGTATGGAGCAGTCAGGAAAACTATATGCAAGCGTTTTCACCTATCAAGTGCCATGGAAGCTCTATTGGGAGGGGGGGGGGGACCAGATCTGATAGCAATAGATGGCTTGTTATCAGAATCTGTTTCCCCTGGACAGAAAGGGTCTGGGGAAAGAAGGAAGAGTGAGGATGGTCTATACGGAGTATGGAGCAATCAGGGAAACTATATGCAAGTGTTTTTCACCTATCAAGTGCCATGGAAGCTCTATTGGGGGGGAACCAGATCTGATAGCAATAGACAGCTAGTTATCAAAATCGGTTTCCCCTGGATAGAAAGGGACAAATGAAAGAAGGAAGAGTGAGGATGGTCTATACGGAGTTTGGAGCAGTCAGGGAAACTGTATGCAAGTGTTTTTCACCCATCAAGTGCCATGGAAGCTCTATTGGGGGGGACCAGATCTGATAGCAATAGACAGCTGTTTATCAGAATCGGTTTCCCCTGGACAGAAAGGGTCTGGGGAAAGAAGGAAAAGTGTGGATGGTCTATACGGAGTATGGAGCAATAAGGGAAACCATATAGAAGTGTTTTTCACCCATCAAGTGCCATGGAAGCTATATTGGGGGGGGACCAGATCGGATAGCAATGGACGGCTTGTTATCAGAATCGGTTTCCCCGGGATAGAAAGGGACAAATTAAAGAAGGAAGAGTGAGGATGGTCTATACGGAGTATGGAGCAGTCGGGGAAACCATATACAAGTGTTTTTCACCCATCAAGTGCCATGGAAGCTCTATTGGATGTGGAAACCAGATCTGATAGCAATACACGGCTTGTTATCAGAATCGGTTTCCCCTGGATAGAAATGGACAAATGAAAGAAGGAAGAGTAAGGATTTTCTATACGGAGTATGGAGCAGTCAGGGAAACTATATGCAAGTGTTTTTCACCCATCAAGTGCCATGGAATAAGGATGATCGAACTTTTGAAAAGTTCGGTTCGGCCAGAACATCCGAACTTCCCGAAAGTTCGGCCCGGATTTCAGAACCCCCATTGAAATCAATGGGACCCGAACTTCGGTAATCAAAAAAACACAATTTTTAAGCCCTAAAACCCAATAAATGCCCCTAAAAAGTGCCTAGGGTTCTGGGTCATGCCCCATTAACTATTAATCACACAAAAAAAGTTCTTAAAAATTGTCATTTTTGATAAAAAAGCCAATTATTGAAAAAAAAAAAAAAAGAGATTTTTTGATTTTGACTTTGGATTTAGTATCTGGGGGGTCTAAAAAGTGTACATGTGAAGTTTCAGCTCTGTAGCATGTCCAGAACCATGAACAAAAAAAAGATAATTTTTCATTAGAACAGGGATGTGGGACCCTCCTTTAACACCTATATGATCTTTTTTTCTTGTTCTGGACATGCTACAGAGCTGAAACTTCACAGGTACACCTTTTAGACCCCCCCCCCGACACAAAATCACACAAAAAAAGTTCTTAAAAATTGTCATTTTTGATAAAAAAGCCAATTATTAAAAAAATTTAAAAAAAAAGAGAGATTTTTTGATCTTTGGATTTAGTATCTGGGGGGTCTAAAAAGTGTACATGTGAAGTTTCAGCTCTGTAGCATATCCAGAACCATAAAAAAAAGATAGTTTGTATTAGAAAACTTTCAGCACAGGAGGTTGGCTTCGCTGCTGTAACACCTTGCCGGTTTCAAAGCAGGCATTTTTTTGGGTTCTTTGCAGTCAGGAAAAACATCTGAACTTGTGTATAGTGGTACTGTGCACAAGTTCTGATGTTTTGCCTGCCTCCAAAAACCCCCAAAAAATGCCAGCAAAAACACACCTGGGCATTTTTTTTTTGATGCTAGCGTTTTTTTTGGCATTTTTTGGGGTTCTTTTGAGGCAGGCAAAACATCTGAACTTGTGTATAGTGGTGTATATACACACATCCATATATTTATATACACACCTAGACATATATAGGTGTGATAGTAGCAGAAATATATGCTTGCACTAATGAAATCATTTACAGTAATATATTTCTGCTACTATCACACCTATATATGTCTAGGTGTCTATATAAATATATGTATGTGTGTATATATACCACTATACACAAGTTCAGATGTTTTGCCTGCCTCAAAAGAACCCCAAAAAATGCCAAAAAAACCGCTAGCGTCAAAAAAAAATGCCCAGGTGCGTTTTTGGTGGCATTTTTTGGGGGTTTTTGGAGGCAGGCAAAACATCAGAACTTGTGCACAGTACCACTATACACAAGTTCAGATGTTTTTCCTGACTGCAAAGAACCCAAAAAAATGCCTTCTATTAAACCGGCAAGGTGTTACAGCAGCAAAGCCAACCCCCTGAGCTGAAAGTTTTCTAATACAAACAATCTTTTTTTTTATGGTTCTGGACATGCTACAGAGCTGAAACTTCACATGTACACTTTTTAGACCACCCAAGTCTGAAATCCAAAGTAAAAATCAAAAAATCTCTTTTTTTTTTTTAAATTCTTTCAATAATTGGCTTTTTTTTTTTTAAAAATGACAATTTTTAAGAACTTTTTTTGTGTGATTTTGTGTCTGGGGGGTCTAAAAGGTGTACCTGTAAAGTTTCAGCTCTGTAGCATGTCCAGAACCAGAAAAAAAAAGGATTGTATGTATTAGAAAACTTTCAGCTCAGGGGGTTAGCTTCTCTCCTCGGTTTTCACACCTTGCCGGTTTCAAAGCAGGCATTTTTTTTGGGTTCTTTGCAGTCAGGAAAAACATCTGAACTTGTGTATAGTGGTACTGTGCACAAGTTCAGATGTTTTGCCTGCCTCCAAAACCCCCCAAAAAATGCCAGCAAAAACACACCTGGGCATTTTTTTTTTACGCTAGCGTTTTTATGGCATTTTTTTGGGTTCTTTTGAGGCAGGCAAAACATCTGAACTTGTGTATAGTGGTATATTTACACACATACATATATTTATATAGACACCTAGACATATATAGGTGTGATAGTAGCAGAAATATATTACTGTAAATGATTTCATTAGCGCAAGCATATATTTCTGCTACTATCACACCTATATATGTCTAGGGGTATATATACAGACATATATGTCTATATATATACCACCTATACACATGTTCAGATGTCATGTCTGACATCAAACATGTCCTCAAAAAAGCACTGGCAGCGGCAGCCCCTGCAGCATAAAAAATGCTTGGCTGGTGAGAAGCCATATGGGTGTGCCGAAGCAATTCAGAGAAATGAT
This sequence comes from Pelophylax lessonae, assembly GCF_965119305.1. Taxonomy (NCBI): domain Eukaryota; kingdom Metazoa; phylum Chordata; class Amphibia; order Anura; family Ranidae; genus Pelophylax; species Pelophylax lessonae. The sequence goes on along the minus strand of NC_138772.1, from coordinate 319,089,264 downwards.
CATTTCTCTATAGCGGTCACCCTGCTATGGAAGGGTTTTGTCACCCTGCCATAGCAGTCACTGCCAGTTAACCCTACACTACACTACGGTCCCCTTACACTTAACACTTTCCCTACAGAAACTAAATTTTTGAAGCTAACTAAAGTGTAAAGGAGCACTCTAACTACACTAGATATCCCTTTCCTCACACTAAAAATAGCTAAATGACACTTTTAAAGTAAAATTAACAGAACTGCTTCTACTCTCTTCCATGTCCAGTATAACAATGCTAGGAATATGGCGGGGGCGATCTTATATACTGGGGGGGCGTATTCACTAATGATTGGTCTAGGGACCCCCTAGTCACTCCAATCACATTCCTAGCATTCTCCTGCCCCCTCAATTGGCGTTTGCTAATGGTTCTGGTCCAATCACGGGCTTTTAAAGCCCATTTCCTGAAGCATTGCATTTTGGGCGGTTCTGGTTGCCGAATTCCGAACTTTTTGGGCAAAAAGTTCTAAATTCGGCCGAACCTCGAACACCCAATGTTCGGGCTGAAACGATGGTCGACCCTAACCGTTCGATCATCCCTACCATGGAAGCTCTATGGGGGGGGGGGGGGGGACAGATCTGATAGCAATAGACAGCTTGTTATCAGAATTGGTTTTCCCTGGATAGAAAGGGACAAATGAAAGAAGGAAGAGTGAGGATGGTCTATACGGAGTATGGAGCAGTCAGAGAAACTATATGCAAGTGTTTTTCACCCATCAAGTGCCATGGAAGCTCTATTGGGGGGACCAGATCTGATAGCAATAGACAGCTTGTTATCAGAATCGGTTTCCCCTGGATAGAAAGGGACAAATGAAAGAAGGAAGAGTGAGGATGGTCTATACGGAGTATGGAGCAGTCAGGGAAACTATATGCAAGTGTTTTTCACCCCTCAAGTGCCACGGAAGCTCTATTGAAGGGGGGGACCAGATCTGATATCAGAAATGTTTCTGTGAGTCTCCCTGCTTTCCTTCCCCAGAAGTCCTGGGAACAGGAAAAAGGGTGAGCATACTTTAATTGGGGTGGCACAAGTGATGACCACTCAGGTAAGGGGAGGGGGTCCGAATCGGTTTAACCCCTTCACGCCGAGGGATTGCAAATATGAAGCCTCGGTTTCAAGGGGTTATATTAAGAAAAATAGTGTAGCGCTAAAAATGTGTGAGCAAATGTGCACAAAGTAAAACGTGAACAATCAAACCAAAGTGCAAAAAAATGCAAAAAATCAAAGTCCAGAGTGTCCATAAAGTGTAAACTGTGACTTGAAAAAGGTGTTGACTCCAGCATGTGAAATAACTGTAACAAACGATAAATCCCACACCAAAGGAATCAAGATGTGCTCACCAGATGGTATGGACCCAAAGTACCATACAGCAAATGGGTCATACATGCTGTATATGTAGATGTCCTCGGTACCAAATAGGCAGGAACCTCAGCAGCGTCTTTGGATCACAGGTGGTGATGAATATCTTCCAGACCGGTCCGCACGGGAATGCCTAAGAGTCCCCACTCATGGGAGATTGTGGGCAATACCGTATGGGCAATTTATTGGAAGATAAAGGAATACACTTACAATTTCACAGGTGGTAAGAAGCATTCAGAAAAGATAGGCACTCATGATACGCCTAACGCGTTTCCTTAAAAATAACATCCTCAAAGGAATCAGGCTAATTCCTTTGAGGATTTTATTTTTAAGGAAACGCGTTAGGAGTATCGCGAATGCCTATCTTTTCTGAATGCTTCTTACCATCTGTGAAATTGTAAGTGTATTCCTTTATCTTGTGCACACGCGCCCAGGACCGCTCCCTCGAGCCGCGGTAATACTACGGCGGTTCGCGTGGGAGAGCCAATCTGACGCAGTAAATTGTGGCGGCTGGTCCAGAAGCAGTTAATTTGCAACGGCATATGTAAACGTTGTTCAAACCACACATGAGGTATTGTCTGCGATCATTAGAGTGAGAGCAATAATTCTAGTGCTAGACCTCCTCTGTAACTCTAAACCGGTAACCATTACAATTTTTTAAAGCGTTGCCTATGGAGATTTTTAAGCACCGTAGTTTGTCGCCATTCCACTAATGTGTGCAGTTTTAAAGCGTGACATTTTAGGTATCTAGTTACTTGATGTAAAATCATCTTTCACATTATACAAAAAATTGGACTAACTCTACAGTTTTGTTTTTTTTTCTAATTCATGAAAGTGTATTTATTCACAAAAAAATTGTGTTTGAAAGACCGCTATGCAAATACTGTGCGACATATAATATTGCAACGACCGCCATTTTATTCTCTAGGCTAAAATATATATATATATATATATATATATATATATATATATATATATATATACTGTATATATATATAATGTTTGGGGTTCTAAGTAATTCTCTAGCCAACAATACAGATGTTTTCTTGCAAGCAGCAAATGTCAGAAAAGGACATGAAGGGGTTAGCCCTTGAAGAGCTGGAGAAACCAAATCTGACAGCAGCAGAGTTACTGAGAGAGTCCAGGGAGGGTGACAACACTTTGTATACCATTCATGTATGTGTGATCATTTTCTGCCTTCTAGTGATGGTATTTGCATTGAATAGAGCCTCTCATCTTCACATACATGTAACATGTATGTGTGCCATTATAGCCTCTCATATACGTGTGTTTAATGTTTCACTATTATCCATAAATTAAATGGCAGTGTCAGGGGCGTGCACGGGGGTGGGATCAGTCTGTAATGTTTTGTAAATAGATTCCACGGAGAGACAACGGGGCGAAGTAATGATCGGCTGGAGAGGCAGAGCTGGGAGGGCTGGATTGCATCGGGCTGGAGGGGCGGAGTTCCGATCACAGCCGAAAGCTAGGGGAAACTGGTTTCCTTGGGGAAACTGATTTCGGCACAACACCGGACAATGGAACCACATGATTCTGTATACTTATTTGCTATAGTGTAATTTAAAATACTGTCAGTGAGTTCTATTGTATGTATTTATGCCGCCTGTTTATGCATGCATTCTGATGTGTGTCCTCTGTAAAGGAAGCTTGTAATGTTATCTCTCCTAAAATTACTGTATTTCTTGTACTGTTTATGCTGTTTGTTTGTTTTCTTATAAACTTTGGATTAAAAAAAAAAAAACTTTAATCACCCTTGAGATGTTTAACCTCTTCCCAGCCAGTGTCATTAGTACAGTGATAGTGCACATTTTTTGCACTGATCACTGTATTAGTGTCATTGGTTCCCACAAAGTTTCAGTTAGCATCAGACTTCCTATCCTATCCTATAGTGGGACTATCACAGTCCCACTATAGTCGCTGATTGCTAGTATAAGGGCTCTTTCACACGGCCGCTCCGCTGTTCTTATCCGCTGCGGGACTTTTTTTTTTTTTTTTCACGGAGCGGATGACACTTGTGTCATCCGCTCCGTGTGTCCGCATATCATCCCATCCATTTGCGGATGATATGCGGACATAATGTAAGTCTATGGGCATTATGGATGTCAGCGGATGACACCGCTGACATCCGATTTTCCTTCTTTTCCATTTTTTACACGGAGGAAAAATAGGGTTCTGTTCCGTTCCAAAAAACGGAACAGAACTAAAAGGAAGAAAATCTGATGTCAGCGGATGGTATTCCGCTGACATCCGCAATGCCATTGACTTACATTATGTCTGCAAATCATCCGCAAAAAAAATAGGATGATTTGCGGACAAGCGGCAGTGTGAAAGAGCCCTAACAAAAATAAATAAATATAAAATTCCAGTATATATAGTTTGTAGATGCTACAATGTTCACGTAAACCAATCAATATGCGCTTATTGGGATTTTTTTTACCAAAGACATATACTGTAGCAGAATTCATATTGGCCCAAATTTATGAAGAAATTAAACATTTTTTTATATGTTTTCTTTTTCAAGATTTTCAGTCTTTTTTCATTTATAGCAAAAAAAATAAAAAATACAGCGGTGACAAAAAAACACCAAAAGAAAGCTCTATTTGTAGAAAAAATGATATAAATGTTATTTGGGAACAGCACTGCATGGTCACGCAATTACCAGTTAAAGTAGCGCAATGTCAAAAATCAAAAAATGGCCTGGTCACGAAGGAGGGTAAATCTTCTGGAGGGCAAGTGGTTAATAATACTTGCAAATAAATGACTACCAGGAATGTGGGCACAACAATCTTTTATTTATTTTTTTTTTCTGCAAATAAGTGACACTGTTCGTTTCTAGATTTTAAAATGGCTGTTGGGGGCCCTGTTCAAATTGGGGCTTAAGTGCAAATAAACAATACGGGCGACATATGCACAACAATATTTTGTGACTTTTTTTTGGGGTATAAATTACACTATAAGGTTGATTTCTAGATTTTAAAATGACTGTCCTGTCCAAAGTAGAGCTTAATGCAGTATTAAAACCAAAAACAAGAATTTATTAAATTGCAAATCATCAATTTGTAGGTGTGGTGGCTCATTAGTTTTCTTTTTAGGCTTTTTTCTTTTATTTTCATAAGGTGATCCAGCCAGTGGGTCTGTTATTTTTGAACTTACATTAGCCATTTAACACTGGCAGGGGTGCATACAAAGGTCTTAATGTATTAATGTAAAACCTTTATTCAAAAAAAAAAAAAATGTTAGCTGAAGTTCAGGTAGTCTTGTTAGTCAAGTCCATCTAAAGCTGCTAGTCTAATGCCTCGATTGTTGGCCGTGAATTTTCGGCCAACGTCCGATCGGCCGATTGACAGCTTGTTAGTATAAAGCTTGCGACAACCGACTCCGACTTTTCGGCCGAACAAAATCTGGTGTGCAGGCTATAACATTTTTGTTGCCCGTCAACAGAACGGCCGATTTTCCATCAGTCAGTACAGATTTCGACAGACAAAAATCTGATGAGCAAGACTGGGCATGCTCAGAGAAGAAAAAACACACGGAAAGTAAACCATCACATGACATCACTTCTGAAGTTGGTTTTTGTTGGCCGAGAAAATTTGTGTGCAGTCTAGAGTACATTTCAACCAACACAACAACACTGGACAAAAGACGGCCGATCGGTCGGCCGATAATCGTTGCATGTGTACGAGGCTTAACACTATCCTCTCCCCAGACTGACAATGCTGCTGTCCAAAGGTCTATCATTTCTACTTCATCCAGTATGCAGACACTCTAATGCTGGCCATAGAGTAGCCGAAAAATCGTTCGAAAATCTGTCATTTGGTCTGTTCGATCGTTTTTCGTCCAGTTAATGGGCACAAATAGAAAACCGGTTTTAACTTTTCAGAGCTGAAAAATCGAAGGAACAGTTTGGAAAATTCTGCCGAACGAACGATAAATTGAAAGCTTAATGTGTTTCTTGCCCAAACTGTTTGAACTAGGCATATGTGACAAAATAAAGGAGAAATGGATTCATTTATATTGTGAGGGATTAGCTCGGTGGCGGGCGTGGATGACCCCTTTGGGGGGTCATCCACGCCCGCCACCGAGCTAATCCCTCACATATGGTGGAGGTATGCAGTGGGCAGAAGCAGAGATCCCTGCAAAGAAGTGCATATGCTTGATGAACTTTGTCTGGTGCATGAGATTGCACAATCTATGTGTGCAGGAGAGAAGATCCTGAAAGAGAAAAAAACGTGTTTTAAAGAGACAGCGGTCTCAAAATTTTTGATGAACTTTGTTGTGTCTGGTGCAAGGGACTGCACAAACTGTGTGCGCAGGAAAAGAGATCTTGCAAGAGAGAGAAAAACTACATGTGTTAAAGAGACAGTGGTCTGAAATTTTTTTGCTGGACTGTGAAAAATTTGTTTGTGGAGTTATTGAAGATGGGGCGATCAAAACGCCTGAAAAATGCAAAGATAGATGAAATGAGAGACCGGATTCTATGGATGGAGGGGATGTTACCGTCTGAACGAGCCCCATCCATGCCTAAAGAATGTCTACTAAAGAGGAAGGTTGTTGTCCCTAGCAACACTGATGAAACTGCTATGGAGACGCAGTGTGCTCAGATGAAAAGTAAACTCAAAATGGGGGAGATGCTGAAACAGCGGAGCTTTACAGCTCAACAAAAGGCTCACCAAGAGAGCATGGCAGGCTGAAAACAGACGCCAGCAGCCAATGGAGGCCATCGGTTTGGAGGAAACCGAGTATGTGTGCAGGGCTGAGTTGGATGCCTTGCAACGGAAAATGGAAGAAAAGGAACAAGCCTTGGAATTGCTTAAGATGGAGCATAGAAACTTGCAGGAAACGAATGAACTACTCAAGTCTCATGTGTCACAGTGGGAAGAAACCACTGCTCTTCTTTTGGTCGAGTTGCAAAAACGTCAAGACACTATAAAGGAGAAAGATACCATCCTCATGGAAAAGGAAATTGAAATTCAGACTTTGCAGAAGCAAAGTATGTGTGAAAAGTTGGAAGCTACAAAAATAGACCTGCAGGGGGCGCAGGAACAGAATGTTGCTCTGAAAACGACATTGTCTCTCAGCGACAACGAGAAAAGTGAAAGAGAGGCTAAATTACTGAGTACTGTGTATGAGCTCACCACTTTGAGCAATGTGGTAGATGAATTACGTGCAGACTGTGAAAGTTGGAAAGGTGAAGCCCAACGTTTCCAGCAGCAGTTAAAGGAGAAAGAAGCCTGTGTGGCAGAATTGCAGTCTCATTCCCAGAAACTAGCCAATGAGGTGAAGGCTCTTATGCAGGGAAAAGGAGATTCGGAACACAAGAGAAAAAAAATAGAGGCACAGCTGCAGGAATCGCAAGTCAAGGTGTCAGAAGGTGACCGAGTGTGTGCTAAGCTGTCAGAGAAGGCAAACCGACTGCAGGTTGAGCTGGACAATGTTACAAATCAGCTTTCTCAAGCAGACAGCAAATCCAGAGAAATTGCAGAAAATTTTTCTATCTTGGAATCGCAGCTGCAAGACACGCAGGAACTCTCACAGGAAGAGAGGTGTCAAAGGCTGAGTTTTAGCACAAAGCTCAAACAAATGGAAGATGTGAAAAATGGCTTCCTGGAACAATTAAAAGAGGAGGAGGAAGCAAAGAAAAACCTATCAGAGCAAGTCGCAACATTGCAAGCTCAGATAGCGGATATGAAAAAACGCATGGAAGAAAGCATTGGTTCATTAGAGAGTGTTGAAGATGTGAAAAAGAAGTTTGATCAGATGCTTGGTGAGGAGAAGACTGTGTCTGCAAAATATGCAGAAGAACGCGACCGTGCAAAAACGGAGGCGTGTGATAACGAGAGCAAAGCCCTGTTCTTGGCTCGCTCCTTGGAGGAAGCTCTAGAGTGTAAGGTTGAACTAGAAAGAGTTAACCAACAGCTGTGTACAGAAATGGAAGAATTGGTCAGCTCCAAGGATGATGTTGTGAAAAGCGTTCAGGAGCTAGAAAAGTCAAAGCGAGCCTTAGAACAGCAAGTAGAAGAGATGAAGATTCCGTTGCAGGAACTGGAAGAGGAATTACAGGCAACAGAGGATCTGTCCCAAAGAGGGGATAGTGTGCCTGATGCAGTTTTTAAAAGGATCAGTGTTTTGGGGTCTGTCCTGAGTGAGCCTCAGAAAAGTGATGACATGTGGCTTGAATCACCCCTTTGGAATAAACCGTTCCTTCAAAAACTTCAAGCATTGGAAAATGTATCATTAGAGCTTCAGCAAACAAAGGAGCTGTGTAAGAAATGTGATGATTTCTCAGTTCAGGCTGAAAACCTAGTGGAGAAAACTAAAGCGGAGAGAACTAAAGCAAGTGATATAAATCTGGGAGAAAAAAGCAAACGCCGCCTAGTGGAGAAAACTAAGGCTGTTGGTGAAAACGTGAAGCAAATGAATAAGTGCCTTCCAGGGAATATTTCCAAAATGGAACTGGTGAAAGACAGGTGGCAGAAGTTTGATCGTGATCTTGAGATGCATTCCATGTGGAATTCAGATAGAGAAAAGGAACTAGGGGACCTTGAGCGGTCAAATAGTTAGGCAGAAAGTGCATTGAAGAAACCTGTAAAAGAATGTGTTGCAGTTCTAGGCTTCTTCACTAATGCAGAGAGGAGGTCTATAATGGATATCACCCAGGTCGCTGGGTTCAACTGTGTTGTTGCCTTTGACCCATATGTTGGTGGAAGGAAAGTTGATGATGTCGCTGGAAAAATGAACGGGGGTCACTTTGAAGAAATGTGTGACAGCCTGGTGTGGCAAATGGAAGGCCCTCTGCACAGCATCTTAGAGCAAGCTAAGCTCAAGAAACAAAGAGTCAATGATTGTGTACAGCTGTATGGAGAGGCAACTCAAGTCACAGAGGGACGTCAAGAGTCCCTACTTGGAACAAAGCCAAGTGAGGCAGAGGTTCTCAAAGTTTTGTGGAAAACATTTATGGATTGCAGAGAGAGGCGGCTCAAGAATGTTGAAGACATTAAGACTAGCCCAATTGAGTTGCCTATGGATCACGGTCCTCCATGGCGGATAGGACAAACTTGTATGCAAGAGAAACTTGAGAAGAAGCGAAATGATGCTAAAAATGCAGTTGGGGAATGTGTATATGAGATGAGAGACAAACTGTGTGACATTTATGAGAAATCTGTCAATGAAGATGACAGAAACAGTTTCATCGGGAAGCTTGAGGATACTAGGAGGCTTATCAGTGAGAGTCAAGAGAAGTGCCTGACACATGCGTGTCTAGAAATCTGTGTCCCAACCCTAGGGTTGAAACAAGAGGGGGGGGGGTATGTGACAGGAAGTCAGGTAAATCTGGGGATGTAGTCACAGCGAGGCTGCAATTATGGGCACTGTGCTGGCAAGGCTGCAATTATGGGCACTGCGTTGGCAAGGCTGCAATTATGGGCACTGCGCTTGCGAGGCTGCAATTTTGGGCACTGCGCTTGCGAGGCTGCAATTTTGGGCACTGCGCTGGCAAGGCTGCAATTATGGGCACTGCACTGGCAAGGCTGCATGTATGGGCACTGCGCTGATGAGGCTGCATTCGTGGGCACTGCACTGATGAGGCTGCATTCATGGGCACTGGTAAAACTGCATTTGATTAAAAAAATGTTCAAATTAAATTAAAATTAAATTTAAATCAAATTAAAAGAGTTCAAAGCTGTTTATTTTAAATTTTAGCTTTTTTCCTGAAATTTCTCTCCTAAAATTTAGGTGCGTGTTATACGCCGGTGCGTGTTATACGCCGATAAATACGGTAAATAAAAAAAAAGAAAACAAATGCAGCCACCATGTCTAAGAACTGCACACTGCAATATAATGCATTTTTGTTTTTAGGTTTAAAACCACTTTAGAAGCAAATAAATGAATACTGGGAATGTAGGCAAGGTATTCCGTTGTGGGCTTTTTCTGGGAATACATTACTATGTTGTATGCATATGACTGAATACTACAAATGTAGGTGCTACAATATTTTCAGCAGATTTTTTTGTAAATAAATGCACCTCTAAATGTAAAGTCTTGTTTTAAAAATAGCAAATGACACTGTAATATCTAGATTTTAAAATGGCTGTTGGGGGTCCTGTTTAAGTTGGGGCTTAAAGTGATATTAAGGTCTCTATATTGTTTTTGTTTAAAAATAACAAACATGTGTAGCACCCCCTAGGTATGTGCTTGGAAAAAGAATAGTTTGCTCTGCCTGCTTCACAGGGGAGCCTGATCTGTAGTTATGCCTGTTGCATGTACCCAGTGGGTGATTCATCTGGGCTGAGGAGTGTCCCCATTGTATCCAATAGGGGAGCCTGTTGGACAGTGGAGGAAACCCAGCCAGTGACACACAGACTTTTGTAACTGTCCCAGTGGGTTGGCACAAGAGTGGTGCATCCTGGGATATGTCATAAAAGGCAGGGGCACATGTGAGAGGGTGTCTTTGGGCGGGAAGCCAGGTCCCAGGAGGAGGGTGACGGCTGTCTCTCCTCCTGTCTGCATGCAAGGTGGTCACAGGCAGTCGGCCTGGTGAGGTAGAGTGTGGTGCTGAGCCAAGAGGTCCAGGAAGTTGACAAGTGGAGTTGGAAGCAGAGCCTTGGGAAAAACAGTGTCCGTGAGTACCAGGGAGCCTGCCAGGGGTCTGTCTAGGAAGGGGACCACTCCAGTAGGGAGTAAGTGGACAGAAGATCAGCGCAAACAATCAGTGAGAAGGGGGGTGCCAAGTTAGACCCTGAAGAGTAACCTAAACGAGAGTACATATTCTTTATCTTCACTCCAGTGGCAAGGTAAAGCAGTGGCCTTGCCGCATTCTACAGTCAGTTGTCCTCAGCAATTGTGCATAGTTCAAGTTGGAGTATCCCACTCATCCGTTCTCCCATCCAAGTTCCAATAAAAACTCAAAAAACCAAATCCCCTGGACTGTTCATTGTCTGAGCCGAGTATTTAAAGAGATAGGTTTAAACAGACTGTTGCTACGGGTAACCCAGGGGAATCCAAGAAGTGTAATTCTCAGAAGCTCCTAGGGGGCAGTGCTACACATGTTATACTTACCTCCCCTGTGCAGTGTTTTTGCATAGAACAGCCCCGATCCTCCTCTTCTCGGGTCTGTAGCCAGCACTCATGGCCCTCCTGTTGAGTGCTGCTTGCTGTGGGGGCACCCGAGCCAAGCCACTGCTCTGTGTATCCATTCAGACATGGACCCGCAGCCCTGCCCCACCCCTTCTCTCTTCTCTTTGGCTCACTGACTTGAATTGACAGCAGCCAATGGCGTCCCTGAAGGTGGAAATAGGGAACACGAAGCCCAAAGAAGCAGGAGTTCTTGGCTGTGCCACAGATGAGAGATGCAGGTGTGGAGGTCTCTCTGTAGGTGAATACCAGATGAGGTGAGCATTAGGACACAGTTGAGGTGATGATGGTGCAGATTGCACACAGCAGGAAACAGGTTGCAGTGGAAGGTGCAGCAAGCTGAATACAGCAAGTAGGTGTTGCAGGCTGGAATAGCAGGTAAGTACTGCAGGTAGGTACAGCAGGCTGGGTACTGCAGGTAGGCACCCGGCACGGATCACAGCAGACAAGGTGAAGCAGGAAGCATAGTCAAGGACAGATGCCGAGGTCAGTAAGCCAGTGGTCAGCAGACAGAAGAACAGAGACATGGTCAGGCAAGCCAAAGTCATACACAGGACAGGAGACAAAAGCAGATCCATGGGCAATCTGAGGTCAGAGCTGGGGGAAAGATAAGAGGTATCCAAGGGCAGGCCGGGTCGTAACAGGAGATCAGACGCATAAGCGCACACACACAGGAACATGAAGCAGGAAGCTGAAGACCACTTAGCAATGTCCCTGTGCTGCAGTGACTCTTTTAAAGGCCAGAGAGTGTCAGGATCTAACAAGCATTGCGTGTGCAAGCACGCACATGTCTTCGCCATGGGGAATGCTAGTTTGGAATACATGTGCAAGCATTTGTGCGGGTGTGGCCATATTGAAAATGGGCCACTGTGCCAGGCCTATAGGAAATTCCCCTCGGCTAGTCTCCTGACAGTCCCAGACAGCTAAGTCTCTCATAAAACATCACTGGATCGAGATGGGGCTCAGGGTAAGTATTAGGGGGGCTAAAGGGGGGCTGCTGCGCACAGAAGGTTTTTTATCTTAATGCATAGTAGGGGTTTAGAAGGTTCTGCATCTGCAAATAAAAAAATATTTGTCAAAACCACATAAATCACCCTTCAAAGTCTAGGGCGGACCCCATGACCTATTGAATGTTTAGTCTGAACTATTGGTCAAAGCTTGCACATTACACTTTCAATGTTAGATCACATTAAAAGCTGCCTGGTTTTCTATATTTTGAAAAGCTGCTTACATAGTGTGCAATGTAATGGTAATGTCTTTGTTTAAAAATGGCTGTTGGGGGTCTTGTTCTAATTGGGGTAGAAGTGATTTAGTACTGTGCAAATAGGCACAACAATATTTTAGAGTATTTTTCTGTGAGTAAATGACTCTCTAGATCAGTGTTTCTCTAAATTTTTACCTTCAAGGAACCCCTGGCGAAAAGGCTGAGAGCTCAGGGAACCCCTAAAATAGTTTTTATATTTACAGCTCACAGAACATCGGTGTGATCAGAGAGCTATAGATATCAACAAATATTCTTAGAAATAGCATTAAGCAACAGAATAAATATTAAAACTTGCCTCCTTAGTGTGAAACTTGTGCTTTCTTATATTGCACAGATGCTTTATTCTGGGTCAAACCTAAGGTAAGCAGTATACAGGGGGCCAGCAGGGCAGAGAACAAGGGATTCAGGAGGGAACAGTACATGAGGGAGGGAAAGAGCACAGCACAGTACAGGGGGGCCAGGAGGGAACTGTATAGTACAGGGAGGCCAGGAAAGAATAGTATGGGGGGCAGGGGGGAACAGTACAGGGGGGCCAGGAAAGAACAGTATGGGGGGGGCAGGGGGGAACAGTAGAGGGTGGCAAGGAGAGAACAGTACAGGGCTGGCCAGGAGAGAAAAGTACAGGGGGCCCAGGAAAGAATAGTATAGAGGGGCGAGGAGAGAATAGTACAGGGGGGTCAGGAGAGAATAGTAGGGGGGCAGGAGAGAATAGTATAGGGGCAGGAGAGAATAGTATGGGGGGGACAGGATAAAATACAAGGGGGGGGCAGGAGAGAATAGTACAGGAGGCAGTGGCGGCTGGTGCTCAAAATTTTAGGGGGAGCGCAAACAGAAAAATGTAATAAGCATTGCTTTGCAGCAAAAAACGCTGTAAAAAATTGCGTGACTTTGAGGTCACAAAAGTGTGAAAGGGGCCTTCAGTAATCAAGGTATAGTGTGCCCCCTTTCAATGCAGAGAGACCAGCGTGCCCCCTTTCAATGCAGAATGACCAGCTTGCCCCCTTTCAATGCAGAATGACTAGCATGCCCCCTTCAATGCAGAGAGACCAGCGTGCCCCCTTCAATGCAGAGAGACCAGCGTGCCCCCATTCAATGCAGAGTGACCAGCGTGCCCCCTTTCAATGCAGAACAACCAGCGTGCCCCCTTTCAATGCAGAACAACCAGCGTGCCCCCTTTCAATGCTGAATGACCAGTGTGCCCCCTTTCAATGCAGAGTGACCAGCATGCCCCCTTTCAATGCAGAGTGACCAGCGTGCCCCCTTTCAATGCAGAGAGACCAGCGTGCCCCTTTCAATGCAGAGAGACCAGCGTGCCCCCTTTCAATTCAGAGAGACCAGCGTGCCCCCTTTCAATGCAGAGTGACCATCGTGCCCCCTTCAATGCAGAGAGACCATCGTGCCCCCTTTCAATGCAGAATGACCAGCGTGCCCCCTTTCAATGCAGAATGACGTCAAACGTTGTTGCCTGGCAACCGGTTTAAAGGGCTGATTTTTTTTCAACTTTTTTTTTTTTTTTCCTCTTTTAGTGTAGTAACTCTATAATTCTAACCTGGTAACCTGTAGAAATTTTGTGTCACCTATGAGATTTTTAAGTACCAAAGTTTGTCGCCATTCCACGAGCGTGTGTAATTTTGAAGCATGACATGTTGGGTATCTATTTACTCGGCGTAACATTATCTTTCACATTATGGAAAAATATTGGGCTAACTTTACTGTTTTTTTATTTTTTAATTCAAAAAAGTGATTTTTTTTCTAAAACAATTGCGTTTGGAAGACCACTGCGCAAATACGGTGTGATTAAAAATATTGCAACGATCTCCATTTTATTCTCTAGGGTCTCTGCTAAAAAAATATATATATATAATGTTTGGCGGTTCTAAGAAGTTTTCTAGCAAAAAAAATAAAAAATAAATTTTCGCTTGTAAACACCAGGTGTCAAACATAGGCCTGGTCTTAAAGTGGTTAAAGCGCTCTCCACCAATCGGGGTACAAGAAAAAAGTGACTATCCCTACCTACTGACGTCATATGCTGTTTGATGATCCATGGTGTGCTGGCTAATATGTGCATTTGACCTGTGATGTCTCCATTTCCAGCTGGTTGTTTCTTCAGCACCAGCTACTCCTAAGCCTTATTAAGGAAAGTCTGTGATGGGAATATTGACATTACAAATCAAACCCAGGCACATTGAGGCTAGGTTCACACTTATGTGAACTGTATGTGGGTTTCACCCCATCCAATTCGCATGACACGTGATCGGCTCTCATGGGAGCCAGTTCACACAACTCGGGGGCAGCTGCGGTCTCTGGAAAAGGGCCCTGTGCCTCTTTGGTTCCATTTCAGGTCCAAATTCAGGCAAAAATTCGGACCTGATTCGCACCTGAAACGGAGAACAGGGACACACCAGACCCCCTGCTGTGAGCCATGCCTGCAGCAAGTGTGAACCCAGCCTCGTTAACAACTATTTAGGATTGCACTTTATTTTATGAAAATATTAACTATAGGAATTAATTAAAGTTTGTTACTTTTGTAATACTGTATGTTATCCATATTCAGGGTATACCATGTTACTGTTGCTGCAGCCCCCCACCCCCGATCCCCCGTTGTGACAGCGAGCTGGGGATCTTTTCTCCATACTCGCTGTCACAATTTAAATAAAAATGCGGGGCTCCACCCACCTAGCTGCGTTATTCATTCACAGACCCCTGTGAATGTAAAAATGACATGTGCCGACATCCTTTTCGGTTGTTGGGTTGTAGTTCTTAATGAACTACCAGGGCGCTGTTGAGCACTCTAGGTAGATCATTAATGTTTCCTGTGTGCAACTGCCTGCTCGTATGAGGTACAAGTAGACAGCTTATACTTACAATCCGCAAAAGCCCTGCATTTCGCCCACGATCTGATGATCACAGAGGCAATAAATGCAGATTTTTTTACTTGCAAAAAGATGTGAATTTATTATTTTTTTAACAAAGGTGAACTTATTCTTTTAAGTGAATAGGCTTTTTTTTACTTGAAATGTAGCCAATACCTGTAATAAAAAAATAAATGGCTACATAGCAAAACTTAGGCATACACCAATTAGGCTTATTAGTCCTGATTAAACGCTTGCCGACAATATAACTTACATATACGGCTGCAAGGCGGCTCGACTGTGCCAGATCACCTTACTTCCCTTAGTAAAAGCACCTAACATAGTACACCAAAACACTGGCTAGGCACATATTTAATTCTTCAACCACCTCCCGCCTGCCGTTTATTCAAATGATGGCTGGTGGGATCTCCATCATATGACGTCACCCAGTCTTGCTCCAATCGCGCAGCGTGGTGATCAAGGTCGTGCCATGTTCCTAGGACACGGCAGGACCCCGATCTCGGTAAAGAGCCGATGATGCAGCTCTTTACCCATGTGATCACCTGTGTCCAATCCCTCCCGGTCACATGTAAACACGGACGTGCCATTTATCGGCTCTCCTCACCTCACACTGAAAGAGTGTGAGGGGAGGACAGCCAATCAGCAGCAACTCCTCACAGTGCCCTGATTATCAGTGCAGCCCCAGCAGTGCACATCAGTGACACCAGTCAGTGGACATCAGTGACACCAATCAGTGCCCATCAGTGATGCCAGTCAGTGCTGCCTTTCAGTGCCTGCTCATCAGTGCCCAACAGTCCTGCCCATTAGTGCCCATCAGTGCCGCCTATCCATGCAGCAGCACACTGAACTTCCCAGTGAAAGGCTGTGCAGGGGGGAGGGGTGTCAGGACAATCTTATAATTGTAGGAAAGCATAGCTATAGAACTGGTGATGGTTTTTTCTCCTGCTTAATGTGGTCAGTTTTCAATAAGAAAGCAGAGGGACTTGAAGGAACACTAGGGATTTCGCACAAAGGAAGCAATACAAAGAGAACAGGCAAATTTTTCATACAAGTACATGGTACAGCAGGCACTTATCAAGTATACAAAATGTTGCGTTTGCATATTTTTTAAGCAGGATTTAATAAAACCAACAAAGTTTCACTTATTCCTAGCCTCCAGTTATGGAAATACCAGCCCATATGCCAGTCGTACTGGGATGATATAGTTCAGACAGCACTGGATCTAGTTTGGGATTTACTTTTCAATCTCTACCATATGCCACTTGGCCTAATGAAATTCCAATTTCCAAGTTAACAGATTTATTTGCCAATCTCTGGACGACATTGACACTTTTCTTTTCAGACACATCTGCACTCAAAACTGTTCAAGTAATCATGCCACCACGACAGCAACACGACATAATAAGCAGCACTAAAAATAAATATATGTATACTGTATATATTTCACTTCCAGCTGTGAGGTCCAACTGGTAATTAAAGGCAATTAAGTAACACAGTTACTCTGCCAGGATGACAAGTACATACACATTCCAGAAAAATCAGGAAAAGGGCTATTAGTAATTATAAGTCTAACAATTTGCCTAACTGTAAACGCAAATTGAAATCCCTAATGGCAGAGGCCATAATTGCACCTAAAAGACTTGCAGCAAATGTTCCCACACAGGGCTTTACTATTACAGAGTAACCTCTATATTGACCACATACTTGATTACAGTCAAGATGAAGGATGTATGTGTGTCTTTATTTATGTTAACAGCGTACAGCTAGCTTGGATTCCTAGCAAAAAATAATTTGTAAGGTGTACACTTAATTATGGTCTTAGGAATTAAAGTAAATATTCTAAAGAATGTTAATGTGCATTATATGCAAGCCTTTTAAAATGTGCACAAAATGAGATGATTGATCAATTTCAGACATATCAAGTGATGATCACCATGTCTATGGGCACCAGCAGACAGCAACAGAAACCCCCTCAATTTGTCTTGGGTAGAAATATTTAGCACAACTGATAATTTGCAGTATGGAGACACTAAAGGCAGGGTTTTTCTCATACATATTCTTCTTCAACATCATTAGTGTTGCCAAGTAACAGCTAATATTGATTTTGGGTAGTGAGAAGCCTTTAAAAAGATGATTCTAATAGGTTACAGGAAATAGAAAACTGCATGCATATGGTGAAATTGTGAGCTCACAAAAAATACATACAGTTGACTTTACCACCACCTGGTCACATTATCCACTATCATAAACACTTTTTACAATTTTAATTTGAAAAGTAAGTGTTGCACATAAAAATAGTGTGCAGTAAAGTCTATGATCATGCAATATAAAATCCACCATAGGCTAGTGTGCCTTCATGTAGTTCGGCATTCTTATAAATGTTCAGTAGAAAGTCCAGCACCAAAATATAATTTAATATCTTCTTCACGGTGCACACCAATACCAGGAAAAACAAAGCCACGCTAACATTGACTTCACATATAGCATTTGAAACTTTTTGTGACAGGAATGCTCTATACCAGTGATGGCGAACCTTGGCACCCCAGATGTTTTGGAACTACGTTTCCCATAATGCTTATGAACTCTGCATTGTAGTTGAGCATCATGAGAAATGTCGTTCCAAAACATCTGGAGTGTCAAGGTTCACCATCACTGCTCTATACCAATATAAGCAGGCCTGTAGTGCACCTTTGCAGCTGGTTGTTGACCCTGTTCCAGTACTGAGGCCCTCACGTTTCCAGTGATGGTGGGTGTGAGAATTGCAGCAACCATCTCTCTGGTTCACTAAATTTCACAGGTTCCTCAATAAAGTCAACCTTAGGGCCACATTGGGATTCACGTGTTACACACTAATGAGAGCCTTCTCTGTCTACAGTGGTTTCAGGCCTAGGTTTACAAGGGAAAGCCAAACACGTAAACCCCATGAGACATAGGGGCTCAGGTCACTAGGTGCGTGCATCAAAGGTAACCTTAATTCCACAGTCAGGCAGGTAGACCCTCCTGCTCTGCAGGGGAGGACTGGGCCAGGGGGCAGGGGGGCAATTGCCCCCCAGGCCACTCTGTTGTCCTGTAAAAAAGCTGCACCGCTTCTGCCACAGACATGACTAAAGGATTCCTGGTGAAGAGAAGTAAAATGTCCCCACTGCTGACCTACTGAGTGCGGGTTGAAGACAAGGACAGAGCGCAGGCCTCCCCCCCAGCATGAATGGTGTAAACTGTGTCTGAGCAGAGGCCGGTTCCAAGCCCCACTGGAGACTCTCCTCCCCTGGCCAGCCCCAACTGAGCTGTCTCAGCTCCCCTCAACCGCCCCCTGCTGGCCAGGTTGGGAACCCGGATTCAGCCGGTAAGTAGAGAGTATCTGGAGCAGGACTTCAGCCTGGAATGGGGGTCAGGAGAAGGACGGGAAGAGGGAGAGTGGGAGGGGGGGCCAAGTCGCTGCACCATGGGCCTCTAGTTTGTACTTGCCCCCTTGGCCGAAAGTCGCCAGTCTGCCCCTGCTGCTCTGAGCCACCATTCTTTCCTAAACTGGCTGTTATTTATACACTCCCCAGGTATTGGCTGTATAAACTTTTTCAACCAGTTAAGCACTTGTTACTTGGCTTGCCTCCTGTTCCATTAGTCTTTACTGAACATATCACAGAGGCATATTGACTTAAAGTGATTGTAAACGCTGAAGGTTTTTTACCTTCATGCATTCTATGTGCTGCTCCCCCACAGTCCACCCTAATTCTCACCTGAGCCCCGTTTCACTCCAGTGATGTGCACAGGAGCCTCAGCTGTCTCGGGTTTCTCTCTTTCCCTCCTCATTGGCTGAGACATTAATCACAGGAGGAGAGAGCATGGACCAGGGCCGAGCCATGGCTCTATGTGTCTTATGGATACATACAGCAGGGCTCAGGAGTGAGAACACACCAGTGTCTTCTCAGCAAGCAGCTTACTTTTGGGGGCACTGGTCAACTGAGAGGAGCCAGGAGCGTCAGTGGGGGAACCTGAGTAGAAGAGGATTGGGGTTGCTTTGTGCAAAACTATTGCACAGAGCAGGTAAGTATGACATGTTTGTTATTAAAAAAAACAAAAAAAAAAAAAAAACCTTTAATGTCACTTTAAAACATTTACTAATTTCTTGTGCATTATTATCATGATAATTAACAGTAGAGGACATCAGTATTTCTTTACTATATATTGCAAATTGTAAAGTGTGTAATAAACTAGTGTATATCTTGTCCCATTATTAGGTGTCACAGAAGGGGTACTGTGATACTAGCCTCACATGTTAGTAGTTCTCCACTATACCCCCATGTAAATGCCTGATGAACTCAATTTTCCCAGAAGGAGAAAATATAAGTTGGTGCCTTAAGTTCCACATTCTTCCTTCTTTGGTTCTCCTACTCTCCCATCAACCCTTACACTCCTACCATGCCTCCATTAAATACCCTGCTCCTACCTCACTTGAGTGACAAGGGCTACACCACTAAAATTGGAAGACCTAGTTAACGGGGGATTCCACCATCCAACAGTCCGATAACAACAGAAAGGCAATTGGGGAGGACTGGGCTTGAAGGCAGGGAGGCATTTGCCCCATGGGTCAGTACTAATACGATAAATTGGCCTGGTAGCCTAAAGGCGGAGACTGTGGTCATGTGAAAAGTCTAACATTAAGGCAGGACCCCAGTTTACAGATGAACCATCTCTAAAAACATACAGTAGTAAAACATACAGATTTCCTCTGAAAAGTGCTGTCCTATGTCACTACACACTGTATCTTCATATATGTTGCATTAGAAGGGACGCTGGTGATCCTGCGTCCTCTCCACCAGTCTAGTGTACCTCTGTTACCTCATTCCCAGTAACAGAATGGGGTTTCGCCCTGAGATAGAATGGACCACTACGGAGAAAGCCAGACACCGACCCCCTTGCTGAAACCTATACCAGGTAACACACCTAATAACTGGTTGCTTTGTGTCTTGAACTAAAGCTTGGTTACTCACACAAACTGCATTCCTCCTTCTTGTCTTGCAGATTTAACCCTTAAACGCCATACCCCCTTGTGCTTTACAGACCCTGGTTCTTTAAATTGCCATTAACCTTCATGCACACAGTAAGTAACTTAAGACTGGGCGTAGAACGGTAATGGAACTTCACTGGAGAGATTCAGCATAACTATTCAATATGAAAATGTTCTTACCCTAATCCTAACTAGAATAATACAGTGGGTGGCCCAGACATACCTCCATGAGGTGAGAGTCCATAACTGCATTGTCCGTGGCATGGATGTCTTTCGAAAACCCCAGTTTCTTCAGCAGCATCGACTACTGCACTCACAGGTGATGCTGTAACTCACTGGACCCACCACAAATGCCACCTTTTTGGACCTCAGCCATAGCCCTTTTTATGGCAAAGGTGGGTTGGCTAGGACCAAAAGCCCAGGAATTAGCAAGAAACACTTAACCCTTTCCCCAACCTTGGCCGGCTGCTAGTTCACTAAACCATACATATTTCAAACTGTCTACAAGTGCATCGTTATCACTGCTAAAATTGCTCACCTTCAGTGCACCTAAGCCATACAGTTGAGTGTAGAGCGACTTGCCACTGGTGAGCTTATCGCTGACATGGAACACTGCACAAATTAAATTGCTATACTGTACATTTATTAGAAGTTGCTAAATAATTGGCAATTATTGTTGTGACTATATAATGATGACTAATAAGTAAGAATAATTAATAGTGTTGTTGTGGAAAAAGGAATGCGCAGACAGGTACTGTATATAATGCAAACTCCTCCAATCCAAACAAATTTCCCATAGCAACTTGGTTCTTTACTAGAGACTAGTGTTTGTTGGATCCCAGAACAGGTGACAAAATCCAACGGAGTACTTGTAAAATAATATAATAATCAGAAGCCTTCAGAGTCCTATTCAAAATAATCAGTTATTTTCTGTCACAGCAAGCATATGGACACTCCACCCATCCAGCATACATTAAATGTCAAATCTATATTATGTACCTAGGTGGCTTCCACTCATGCAGTAATGTATACTATATTCTAGACCCATCCTTCCATAATAACTAAATTAGCAATTGCTAAATAAATATTAGAAACTGCTGCATAAATTATAAATTGCATTTAGGTATTTAGCAATTCCATAGAAAATAAATGATTTTCATAAAAAATGCTTAAAAATCAAGATTTCTGCTAATAAATTGCCAGCGTTTCATGGCCCAAAGCGAAGGTACTTTACCATTCAGACGCTGATCAGAGTGGCACCTGCAATTAGTGATACATACTAGTATTCTGTAAATGCTTGCTCCCTGTTCAGACCTGCAGTACTTTACAAAGGGATATTTTCCAGCACAAACTTTATCTGGGGCTCTAACTGAGTGCTGATGGGGAATAGAAAGCTGAGGATGTAAGATGTGAAAAAGTTGAAATAAATCGTGTATGTCCTTTACAAACACTTACCTTTTCACATGTTCACCAATAATTGCAGTAGCATAACACTTACTTTAGTCCACAAAAATGTGTCCCTATGATATGACCAGTTGGTTGTGTTTGCCCCAGAACAAAAGTTCCCTGCCACTGGTAAAAAGTTTCTAGGCAATGAGCAAGCAGACAAAAAACAAATCTGTAAACTGGGAGACATTTACAGTATCTCACAAAAATGAGTACACCCCTCACATTTTTGTAAATATTTTATTATTTATTTTCATGTGACAACACTGAAGAAATGACACTTTGCTACAATGTAAAGTAGTGAGTGTACAGCTTGTATAACAGTGTAAATTTTCTGTCCCCTCAAAATAACTCAACAATAACTTGACAAAGTCATAATTGGCCCCAATTAGCCATTACAAGGTCTCAGGTGTGAATGGGGAGCAGGTGTTACAACATGGCACCTCATGGCAAAAAACTCTCTGAGGATCTGAAAAAAAGAATTGTTGCTCTATATAAAGATGGCCTAGGCTATAAGAAGATTGCCAGGAACCTGCAACGGAGCTGCAGCACGGTGGCCAAGACCATACAGCAGTTTAACAGACAGGTTTCACTCAGAACAGGCCTCGCCATGGTCGACCAAAGAAGTTGAGTGCACATGCTTAGCGTCATATCCAGAAGTTGTCTTTGAGAAATAGATGTATGAGTGCTGCCAGCATTGCTGCAGATGTTGAAGGGGTGGGAGGTCAGCTTGTCAGTGCTCAGACCATAGGCCACACACTGCATCAAATCGGTCTGCATGGCTGTCGTCCCAGAAGGAAACCTCTTCTAAGATGATGCAGAAGAAAGCTCAAAAAAAGTTTGCTGAAGACAAGTAGACTAATGACATGGATTACTGGAACCATGTCCTGTGGTCTGATGAGCCCAAGATAAACTTATTTGGTTCATATGGTGTCAAGTGCATGTGGCAGAAACCAAGTGAGGAGTACAAAGACAAGTATGTTTTGTCTACAGTCAAGCATGGTGGTGGGAGTGTCATTGTCTAGGGCTGCATGAGTGCTGTCGGCACTGGGGGAGCTATAGTTCATTGAGGGAACCATGAATGCCAACATGTACTGTGACATACAGAAGCAGAGCATGATCCCCTCCCTTCGGAGACTGGGCCGCAGGGCAGTATTGCAACATGATAACGACCCCAAACACACCTCCAAGATGACCACTGCCTTGCTAAAGAAGCTCAGGGTAAAGGTGATGGACTGGCCAAGCATGTCTCAAGATCTAAACCCTATTGAGCATCTCTAACATCAACCAGCTCCGTGATGTCGTCATGGAGGAGTGGAAGAGGACTCCAGTGGCAACCTGTGAAGCTCTGGTGAACTTCATGCCCACGAGGGTTAAGGCAGTGTAGTAAAATAATGATGGCCACACAAAATATTGACACTTTGGGCCCAGTTTGGACATTTTAACTTCGGGGTGTACTCACTTTTGTTTCAAGCGGTTTAGACATTAATAGCTGTGTGTTGAGTAATTTTGAAGGAACAGCAAATTTACACTGTTATACAAGCTGTACACTCACTACTTTACATTGTAGCAAAGTGTCATTTCTTCAGTGCTGTTACATGAAAAGATATAATAAAAATATTTACAAAAATGTGAGGGGTGTACTCACTTTTGTGAGATACTGTATGTCCTTCAAATAAGTTATTGCTTCCTATGCAGCTTCTTAATTCTGTCAAATTATATTTTGGGGTGTATTTATAAAAAAAAAAAATCACAGAGCTATTTGTCCTGTGAATTTGCATGTACATTCATTCTGCGCGAATAGGGGCAAAAAATGTATGTTATTAGGCTATTTTCTCTCCAGGTCGAACGTTAGTCTTTATACAGAATAGAGTGAATCAGAAAAATACCACAATATGGCCACTAGGCAGGGTTGATAATCATAGTAAATACCTATATAAATGATCATCATGATATCAAGTGGCCATAAACGCAGTGTTTTTCTGATTCACTTTATTATGTATGAAGATGAAGAATAAAAAGAACAGAGAAACGCAAGATGCAGGATTGTCTGGGTGCTTTTTTTTGCTGAACGAAGTCATTTTACAAAACTGTTAAAATGTTAGTATTTATTGAGTCAAACAAAATTTGTTAAAAACATTGACACATCTGAATATCACCATGTAGACATATTGCTTTTTAGGTAGTATTGATGTTTCCACGCTTTTGTTTCGACATGTTTCGCCGTACAGGCTTTTTCAGGAAAATGTGCAGTGCATTTAAACTTCTATACAAAAAAAACACACACATGTTAACAATCTCCACATACCAATACAGAGACCATGTCCTAAATGTCTCCACCATCTCAAAAGGATAGGATGCCTAACTTGGGGAGCCTTTGCTGGGGGAGGGGGATATATAATTGACCAGTTTCAATGTGTTGTCCCTTGCCATTTAGGACATGGTCTCTGTATTGGTATGTGGAGATTGTTAATTTGTGAGTGTTTTTTGTCTAGAAGTTTAAATGTACTGCGCATTTTCCTGAAGAAGCCTGTGCGGCGAAATATGTCGAAACAAAAGGGAGGAAACATCAATATTACCTAAAAGACAATATTTCTGCATGGTGATATTCAAATGTGTCAACGTTTTTATCAAATTTTGTTTGACTCAATAAATCCTAACATTTTAACAGTTTTGTAAAACGACTTTATTCAACAAAAAAAAGCATCCAGAAAGTCCTGCTTCTCGCATTTCTTTGTTCTTAGTATCAGTATAATGGGATGCTGGTGTCATTTATTTGCTTTTGGATTAATTCTGACCTCGCCCAGATTACCAACCAAAATATGAAGAATAACAGTCAACCTTGAGAAAAAATAGTCTAATGTTCTTTTTTCCATACATTCACAAACAAATGTATAGGAAGTTTCCAAGGATGAACAGCTCTGCAATTTTTTTTTATAAATACACCCCTAAGTGCATTTTAAAAAGTCTGTAACCATTCAGAACTTTGTGGTTTTGTAGACTTCGTTAATCACTTTCTCATGAAAATGTTTCTTCTTTCAAGATATCTTGTTTGCAGAAGATTACTCCACTGTAAGAGGTGTATGCATTTTTTTCTTTTAGTATTCTAATGTGTACTACAAAAAAAAAAAAAAAAGTAGTTTAGCTTTTATGTCTGTCATCATAACATGCAATTGTTTTTAGAAATCACTACTATCAACTAATGTTGCGGTAGTTATTTTTTTTGTTTATAGGAGTAGGCAATCACTTAGTATTCCAGTTGAGAATGTACACTGGATATCATAAACCTGTTTTTAATGTGCAAACATACTAACTGTAGCACCGCCCCCTTGAGGGCTGCTGGATAACGGGTGTTCCTCTGCCCTCACCTGACCCTGAGAATTATCCAACCCACTGGACACTTTAGGTTTCAAAATTTCGACTGTAATATTCAAAGACACTCTGACACAATGAAAATATGAACACTGTTGTTTTACTTGAAATAGTTAAATCAATAGAACTTATTGATAACAAATAGAATTTGAAAAGAACCAGACATAACAATATCAATCAATTAAACCCCACCAAACACAATGGAGGTCAATTGATTAACACCTTAAATGTGAATACTCAGCAAACAGGATATTCTGTTAATGAACAATGTAATCCAACCACAATGTCAGCTATGACTGTCAAAGTTATTGCAATATGTGTTACCTTATGACTTCTGATTTAAACTCTCTATTATCAAATCTAGCAATATCTAGTATTCACTTATAATGACTCAACAATACTGCAACAGGTCCCCTTTTAAAGCAGCCTGTGCTGAAGTTCTCTCCCTAGCAAGGTCTTGCTATAGCTTCACGGGCAGTTGGAGCTCTTATCACTCTACAGCGCAATATTTGTAATCCAAAGAAAATAGTGTAAGCTTGTTCCTATCTGCAGTCAGTGTGTCATACATGAATATTTATACTTGCGATTCAACAGTGTCCACTTGTAATTATCCTGCTACCCAGGCGATGCACTCTCCTACGCTCTTGCGTCAGTGGGGATGATCGACACTCTGCTTTCCTGGTCAGTCAATTCAGCTTCGCCCCGTTCTCTACTCAGCTCTACTGGATCTATTACCACTCTGTGATTGCCAGCATCCACACCGCTGAGGATGGGCTCCGCTCTCTCTCTCTCTCTCTCTAGGCCGCACACTCTGGCCTCCGTCACCAATGGTGTCCGCTCACACCTCTCCACAGATCTGTCCTCCATGAGTCCTGGAAGCAAGAGAACGCGCACACTGCCCCGGCAGATAGGTATATCAGCTCTCCCTTGATCCTTCACTCTCCCATGGCTCCCTGGGAGTATAGTTCCTCCGACAATCCACACAACAGTCTCCCCTCAGTTCTTGACTATATCTCCCACAATCCAATTCGTCCATTTTCGGAGCAAGCAGATCCTCCCTTGCAAAACCTTAAAGGGGCACTCTGTTTGCATCATTAATAATGGTAACCTTAATGTATATATTTACAATATATATATATATATATATATATATATGGTAGTCCAGGCCTGGCTACATAACTTCAAGGCCTCGTGCACACAGGGCGTTTGAAAATATGAGCTGCAAAGCCGGTTCTGATGGCAGGAAAAAAACAGATTGGAGTCAATCCACGTTTTAGCCACGTTTAGCAGTGCTAGCGTTTTGCAGCTTTTCTCTGCCCTTTTCTATTTCCCAACCTGATATCCAACTACTATAGCTTAAAAACGTCTGACATGGCCTAACGCTGTATGCAGCCTTTAGCAGCGTTAGGCGTTTTTACAGCTTAATGTTGCTGCTCCAGAACGTGCTGGCCCTGGGGTTTTTTTTACAGCTTAAAAATGCCTATGCCACTTACAGCTCCTAAAAGCCTGTGTGTGCATGATGCCATATAATTACATAGAGGGGCCGTTATAAGCTGCAAAAAAGAAAAAAAGAAAAACTCTGACGATCCTAAAAGCAGCTGCAAAAACACCCTGTGTGCATGAGGACCTAAAAAACTATAAACATTCTACCACTGCTACCTTTTTTTTTTCTTTTTTAGACTTGCCATACATGGCTTGATAAAAAGAGGCAATGTCCCAAATTTCTAATATGCTTAAGGCTGGCAGTCCACATTTGCTGCTAATTAGTACGTTTTGGCACTGGAATGGTCCATACACACAATCCGAAAATCCAACGAAAAATACCGTGATTGTACGATTATTTGATCATTACAGAGCTTTCGAGAGCCGACCATGACATTTCTCATCCTACATTATCCCATGGGACAAGCATGAAAATGTTTCTTGTACAAAACCAGATTGTACGATTTTAGTTTAATCATTACAGTTGCCATTTAAAAATACAATATAAATACACTACAACACATCACATCACTTCCGTTTTTTTCTATTCTGTCGTACGAGAATTTTCAAAATTTTAGTTATATCTCCATTTTCAAAATGCGACTAGCATGCAAAAAAAAAAAAAAATGGGCGATCTATCGTCCGATTTTCAGATCATGTGTATGGGCCATTAGGCTCATGTGTGGATAATGAAATATCTTACCACCTGGTATTCTCAGTTAGATAGTTGATTGCTTTGGGAAATGGCATATCTCAATAGCTTATCTCTAGCTGTGGGCCATATTTAAATGATGTACATGGGCTATAATTGAATAGTGCCTGGGACCATGATTCCAATTTCACACAGGCTTTAGCTTATATAAGTGCAGTGTGAACAGCAGGCTTTGACACAGCATTTGCAGAGTTTTTTTAGCAAGATTTATTTAAGCTTTTAAAGTACCGCTCAGCTGCAGTTTGTAAATGTTGAACACAGATCCTAATGGGAGCGTTGGTTGCCATTTTAAACAAGCTGCTAGCAGGCTTCATCAATCCTTGAAGCTTGTTGCAAGCCTTATAGCAGCTTGCATAAAGTGGTAATCAACACTCCCATTAGGATCTATGTTCAACATTTACAAACTGGAGATGAAGGGTAATTTAAAAGCTTAAAAAAAGCTCTGCAAATGCTTTGTCAAAGTTAACTGTTCACATTGCTCCTATACAAGCTGAAGCCTGCGTGAACAGGCCTAAGGGCTGCAGAGGGTGTAATGAGGCTGGTAAATTTTTTAATTGTGGCTAGAGGAGTATATGTTATAATTGTGTTTGAATGTCTAAACAGTTTATAATTGTAATGTGTGTAGCAGGATTTCTAGGCCTTGAGCCATTGCCATTGCCATTGTTACCGGTAACACTTTCAGCACATTTGAGCTGTGAACCTAGGTGTGAGAACTGAGACAATGATCATTCCAGCATCTTTGGTTTGTTTTGTTTTATTGTATTTAGGGGATGGGAGAAGGGAATGAGGGGGATACTCCTCTGGCACACTTTGGGACACTTGAAGAAAAATGCCTGTTGGCACTGTTTTGACGCCAGCTGAATGCCCACCAGCGCTTTCTGACGCCTATAGATACTGTAGTACTGAAACTGTGCTGGAATCTTAAATTTATTTCAAAAGATCCAGGACTGTAGAACATTTGACTCCTGACACTGCTTTAGCTCAAAAATCACTGAACAGCTCCCTCCAGCCCTGCACTGGCTGAGGTAGCTCTGTGTAGATACTTGTGCTGCTGCAACTCTTAACTTGTACACTTCCCACTGTACACTGACTCTTCAGGGCCCAAACTACAGGTGCCCCCTTTCACACTTCAGGGTCCTCTACCTGGGTACCCCCTCTAATACTTCAGGGTCCTCTGACTAGGCACCCCCTTTAACCGCTAGATGACTCCTGGATCCCTAGAACCTTCTCCGGAGTGGTCCCCTCTGACACTAGGCAGACCCCCAGGGGCAGTCCACAGTACTCACAACCTTTGTAGGCTTTGCTGGGACTGGACCCCTCTCTCTCTCCGCTGGTTCTCGGCACACTGGATCCCCTCTGCAGCTCAGCTTCACACTCTCTGGATTCCCAGGCCGCCACCAGGGACACCTGCTCCCTCTGACAGGAGGAGAGACAGCCGTACTCTCCCTCCTGGGACCTTGCTTCCCGCCAAAGACACTGCATCATGCGTTCCCTTTAAACTTATAACCACTCCCAGAATCCTCTGCGGCAGAATCTGCCTTCTGGGGTAGATACAAGCCTGACTGAGCCACTGATTGGGTTTCCTCCACTGCCCTATGAGAATCCTCTCACAGAGCCAGTGGGGAGACACCCCTCTCAGTAACCTCACCTGGGAGACATGACAGTCCAGCTGAAATCATGGCCCTGCTTTTAAGCAGCCAAGGCCCACTATACTTTACCTAGCACCTACCTGTAGGGTGCTACATCCACCCCACAGCAAAATGAGTCAGGTCCCTCTGACTCTGAGGCAAATGCCTCCTATCAAAACACTGCCAAAAAATCAGCAGTATCCCACAAACCTGGAAAAGGGGGAAAAGGGAAAAACTAATGTAAAAATAAGTTACGGTGAAAAAAATAGATCTTTACACTCGACTGTAAAAATTTACAAAAAGTTTAAGATGCATGAGAACCGATGCACCCCCCACCAAACAAACTCATCTGGTGAGGAACAATGAAGGGAAATACAATGCAAATTTCGCAACTTACTATCTCTAAGATGTTCCCACCTGTAGAGAGATAAAGGAAGCAAAAGTTAGTCAACTGCATACACATAGGAAAATGCAAGTATAACTATCTTGACAGTTGAATGGAAAGACCCTCCTTTTAATTCTAAGGGCGACCTTTCCACTCCCTTCCCTGACTACCTCTGCTGACCAGTATCTTGACTAGCCAGGGTTTACTCCTTTCCAGTAAGAAGTCTGTGCCCTGTCACTGGCTAACTATGCAGAGTCCCTTTTTGAAGCAACACGGCACCATCTGGCTGTCATTTCAAGTACTCCTTTTAGGAAGCGGGGCAAGTCATAGTCCTGTATGACCTGCAGTCCTGCTGAGTCAGGGAAGTAACACAGGGGTCCTGCAGGGCACCCCCCACCAAAGTTCTTGAATACACTTGAACTTTGCAACAACATCTTCATCTGTAGGAACTTTGGATGACGTCCCACACAGTTATTTGTAATCCACAGAGATCCTGGCCCGATGGCCCAAGGGATCTAGCACAACAACAAGTTCCCAGATGGTCCTAAGAGGTCTGATAAAGCAACATTTGTTCCAAAAGACCCTTGCCCGATGGCCCAAGGGGTCTACATTAAACTCAAATACTTGTAAACTTGTGAATTCAGCAGTATATTTGAAGTTCCTTGGTCAGTTGTGATGGCCAGCCGGCCAACACAGTTTTTTTTTTTGTTCTCCTCTTGCTTTTGAAAATCCTTTCCTTGAAACAGAATATTTGTAGCCCTCAAATGTAATAGTCTGGGTGAGGGACCTGAACATATTCTCCTTGCTCGTATTTGACTTGGATGGACCAGGCATGCCTTGATCCATCTGTGCGGCGGACCTCCACCCTGTCTATATAGATGGAGCGCCCATATTTTCATTGAACTTTTACACTGTGGAATTTCTTATTAAGCTTTTCCTCTGGAAAGTCCCTGTATGGTTTAAGGACAAACAGGAAGTTCCAGATCAGCTCATCACACCAAAAGTCCCAAAACTTTTCCACCATTTTCATCACCTCCCTTGGTGCGTAGGGATAGTCATACCCATATTCAAGTGTTACTTTCTGTTGCATCCACCTCTGCATCCTGGATAACCGGGGAAGAGTCTTCCTGTTTCCTCTCCCTGGGGGAGAAAAGAGGGTACATACCCTCTGTATCATCTGCTCATAGGCCATGTTTTGGTCCCTGGCCCTAGCAATATTTCCTGGAGGGCTGAGGTCTGGGACCCTTTTAACGTAGGCGTCACAAAACCCAATTTCTGAGCCAGTTCCCCTCTCTCTATGGCATCCTTGGCCTCTTGATCGAGTGGTACAGTCACTTCAGGACCTGGGGAGCTGCCCCCAGCTTCTGACCCCCACTCCTAATCGGTCTCATCTATGGACCCACAATCATCAATCCCTTCCTCGACTGACCCATATCTGGTCTGGAAGGATGGGGACTCGATGCGTACAGGGCACCTCTCTCCCTCACTACTAGCACTGGAGGGTGAGGCCGAAATCACTGCAGGTTTATCAGGCTGCTGGATGCAGATGGGGCGGATCCTGTCGTTGCCGCGGAGGTAGCTAGGCCCTCCGGACACCTTACATTTGCAGGTGCAATCATGAATCCCCTCCCAATGGAACTCTGTGACCGAGTCCTACTTCCACAAAGTGCAGGCCCACCGACTGCTGGCAAGGCCTCAAGCTGCATCATTAGCCTGAACATGCCCCTCCCGACTCTGCGGAGGAACTTAGACTCAGTCCCGGTCACTTCCTGAGTAGGACCTGACTCCCACATAACAGAAAGCTTCTTGGGAAGCCCTCACTCTTTTCCGCCCGGAGCAGCAGGTAACCACATTGCCCACATTGGACCCACGCTTGCACTCGCAAAGTGACAGTAGCACACTGAGGACATACCGCTCCCAGGAACTCCCGGTCGCCTCCCGTGCATAGCGCGAGTCCACTGCCCAGCACCATCTGGATACCAGTATCCCAAACTAGAGGGGGATCGGGCTGGTGGATCTGCTCCCGGTTCTGCTTAGCAGGGTCTTCACCCATGGTGGCAATGGTAGCGGGCACACTCTCCATCTCTCTCACAAACGACATACTCCTCTCTCTTACACGTGTCTCCCACATGGCCACACCCAAAGGAGGGGATATTAATAGGGTGCCCTTAGTCACTCCTGATTGGTCGGATGTTCCCGCTGTCTCCACCTCTTCGCCATACTGGGCGATGACTCCTCCTGCTAGGCAGAGCTGTTTGTGGTGCGCTTTACCGCGCGGTTCTGTAACTCTTCCCCTGCCATGCTTCCTCACTGTAAGCCTCAGGGAAGTAGCTGCTAAACGGATCATGTCACTTGCCAGACATGCATCCACCCTCCTTAATTGCACTAGAGCCAGAGGCGTAACTAGAACCTTCAGGGCCCCGGTGCAAGAAACCATGAAAGGCCCCCCGGACCCCTGGCCATGGGGCCCTTCCCTTCAAGCCTGGGGCTCTTCCCACTGATCCTGGGGCCCTTTACTCCCATTGCAGGGCCCTTTATTACAGTCCCGCAGTGGGACCCTTTCACAAGTTCTGCAGTGGGCCCCCTTCCTGCATCTTGGGGCCTCCCCACGGCGGGGGAATGCCAGGGCCCGGTCACAAGTGTGACCTTTTCGATCCTGGAAGTTCACCCACTGGTGTCAGTAGTTTTTTTTTTTCCGTATTTTAATTGTATTATTTTTTATCATTTTATTTTATTTTTTTACAATGTCACTGACTATGACTCTGTCCATTCAGAAAAGGAAGCAGCTGGTAAATTACATATTTACCGACCGCTTCCTGGTTCTCTATTGTGACACATCCCCTGCAGCAGCCGGCAGGAGAGGGGGGGAGCACAGTGTGGGGGGGGGGAATAGAGGAGCACACAGGGGCCCAGAGACAGCAGAACACAAGTGAACTGGATAGGAGGAGTGGTGGGGGCAGCATACAGAGGAACCAATCTCCTCCATTTTCCTCCTGCAGCTACAGGAGGAAAAAGGAGGACAGTGATTTCTCTACATGCTGGCGAAGCTGTCCCTCCTTTCCAGGTGTACAGGGGAGCCGCACAGGCCCCCCCGGAGCATGGGGCCCGGTTGCAATTGCAACCCCTGCAACCCCTGTAGTTACGCCCCTAACTAGAGCCACAACTGCACCTTCCTTCACTGAAGCCAGCTGTCCCTCCTTGCTCAGCAAGAGTAATATCCCGCTGTCGGTCGCACAGACGATAGTCCTCTTCCTTGCCATACATGTGCAATTTTTATCTTCCATACTGGCTCCAGGATTAGCCCCACTGCCCCTCTGGGCATGGCCGACTACGATCCCCACAGTATCGGTGCAACAACTATATAGAATAAATGTCCCGCTGTCAAATGCACGGTCAACATCAGTCCACATAGCATGCACATACACCAGGCCCCTGGCACCTCTCTTCCCGTGCCCCCGGCCTCCATTTTAACTGTCCTCACTAGGACCACCAGCGTCCTCTTCTCTGTCCTCCCTAGGCTTCTAGCTTCATCCCATTCACCCTGTCTCCCACAGATGCAGTCTCACACCTGACCTGGCGCTTGAACAACAGTTCTGGGCACAAAAACTGACTTTTTGGACTTTTTCTTTTGCCGTTGCCAGGGACAACTGGCACAGTAACTAAGGGCAAAATCCTGGACGAGCCCCCAAATGTAGCAGGATTTCTAGGCCTTGAGCCTAAGGTGGATCTGCCATTGTTACCGGTAACACTTTCAGCACATTTGAGCTGTGAACCTAGGTGTGAGAACTGAGACAATGACCATTCCGGCATCTTTGGTTTGTTTTGTTTTATTGTATTTAGGGGATGGGAGAAGGGAATGAGTGGGATACTCCTCTGGCTCAACTAGGTACACTTTGGGACACTTGAAGAAAAATGTCTGTTGGCGCTGTCTTGATGCCAGCTGAATGCCCACCAGCGCTTTCTGACGCCTATAGATACTGTAGTACTGAAACTGTGCTGGAACCTCAACTTTATTTCAAAAGATCCAGGACTGTAGAACATTTGACTCCTGACACTGCTTTAGCTCAAAAGTCACTAAAAAGCTCCCTCCAGCCCTGCACTGGCTGAGGTAGCTCTGTGCAGATACTTGTGCTGTTGCAACTCTTGACTTGTACACTTCCCACTGTACACTGACTCTTCAGGGCCCAAACTACAGGTGCCCCCTTTCACACTTCAGGGTCCTCTACATGAGTACCCCCTTTAATACTTCAGGGTCCTCTGACTAGGCACCCCCTTTAACCGCTAGCTGACTCCTGGATCCCTAGTACCTTCTCCGCAGTGGTCCCCTCTGACACTAGGCAGACCCCCAGGGGCAGTCCAAAGTACTCACGACCTTTGTAGGCTTTCCTGGAACTGGACCCCTCTCTCTCTCCGCTGGTTCCCGGCACACTGGATCCCTTCTGCTCAGCTTCACACTCTCTGGATTCCCAGGCCGCCACCAGGGACACCTGCTCCCTCTGACAGGAGGATAGACAGCTGTACTCTCCCTCCTGGGACCCTGCTTCCCACCAAAGACGCTGCATTATGCGTTCCCTTCAAACTTATACCCACTCCCAGAATCCTCTGTGGCAGAATCTGCCTTCTGGGGTAGATACAAGCCTGACTGTGCCACCCATTGGGTTTCCTCCACTGCCCTATGAGAATCCTCTCACAGAGCCAGTGGGGAGACTCCCCCCTCAGTAACCTCACCTGGGAGACATGACAGCCAGCTGAAATCATGGCCCTGATGTCAAGCAGCCAAGGCCCACTATACTTTACCTAGCACCTACCTGTAGGGTGCTACATGTGTATTAAATGATTTACATTATATAATAGTGGCTAGAGGATTACACTTGTTGTGGCTGCATGATTATACTGTATATTACACAGGCAGTTTGAGGATTTTGAGGATTACATAAAATTGAAGAGTTCGCCAGATTAAAAGACCTCTTTATCAGGGAAAATCAGATTGAGCATAAATTAAACACCAAGGAGAGAATATAAATATATATTTTCACCAAACTCCTACGCACTCTCAGTTAAAGGTTTAAAGAAGAGAGGGAGTGTGATATTTGGAGAGTCTAGATTGGGAGGATTGCCTTTATAGTTTACCTCTGCACAGTTTGACCTCCCATGATAGAGGGGTCTTTTGATCTGGTAAACTATTCTAGTCATCTTTGGGTGTAGGTGCTGATCACTCTCTGTGAAAGGCTGTGGATCTGCTGAAACTTCAACCTTCTGGATTCCACAGCACCCATTTTGGAGAAAAAAAAACTGTCAATATAAATTAAAGCCTTCTATGTTTTGTTTGTGGTTTTATTGTGATTTCTGGATATGTATACCATTTACTAGGTGTGCTGTCTGTATCTCAGATTTAAATTGAAAGCATAAGTTGCATTTGTTATTTTGTGGATATTTATAATGGTAGCTTAAGTATTATAATGGTAGCTGAATAACTTCAAATACCATTTATTGGTGGCTTGCTGTATATATTACAATGTTTAAGACAGGGTTATTACAAATGACCCTGCTCAAAAGTTTACATACCCCAGTTTGTAATACTGTGTATTGCCCCATTTAACATCAATAACAGCTTGAAGTTTTTTGTGGTATTTGAGAATGAGGCTCTATATTCTCAGATGGTAAAGCTGCCCATTCTTCCTGGTAAAAAGCCTCCAGTTCCTGTAAATTTTTGGGCTGTCTTGCATCAACTGCACATTTGAGATCTCCACAGATGGGCTCAATGATATTGAGGTCAGGAGACTTAGATGGCCATTCCAGAACCTTCACTTTATTCTGCTGTAGCCAATGACAGGTCAACTTGGGATTGTGTTTAGGATCATTGTCATGTTGGAATGTCCAAGTATGTTTCTTCTAGTATTTTTTGATAACATACTGCATTAATCTTGCAATCAATTCTGATCAAATTTCCTGTGCCTTTGTAGCTCACACATCCTCAAAACATCAGTGATCCACCACCGTGTTTCACAGTAGGAATGATATACTGATCTTCCCTAGGGGAAGAGCCAGGTGACGTCACCTCCGTGTTTACGGCCGTAGCCGGAGGTTCTACAGTGTATTGCTTTTGCTCGTTTGTTGCTATTTGAGTGTAAGTGTATCTTTTATTGTAATTAAACTGGTTTTGAAGTTACTGCACCATGAGCGTCCCATTTTATATCCTATGAGGCGGAACGGCTTGGAGTGAGCATATTGTGCAGCTGAAGATCGTTACTGCATTGGGAGATCAATGTACTGTGAACATCAGTGATTACATGCCCGCAAGAGAGGAGAGAGGTCGGAAGCCCATTTCAAAGGAAAGCAGTCGGCTTGTTTGGATTACACACATGTGCAGATAGTGTGTTTGGGAGGTAAGCGGCCACTACACACCTGTTTGTTGGAGATTGGATCGATATCCAGATTATTGATG
The DNA here is from genome assembly GCF_965119305.1 of Pelophylax lessonae. Classification (NCBI taxonomy): domain Eukaryota; kingdom Metazoa; phylum Chordata; class Amphibia; order Anura; family Ranidae; genus Pelophylax; species Pelophylax lessonae. Next base: position 319,054,115 of record NC_138772.1, on the reverse strand, counting down.
TTATATTTTATGATTGGTTGATCCTTTGAAGATTTATTTCATTCATCTTTGATTGTATATTGGACACTGTGGGATTTTCTCAGATACTTATATTTTTATACACAACTTTTTTTATGAATTGTTTTATGAAATATTTTTAGGAATTTTTTCATCACATATCAGTCATCAACGATTATATTGATCATCGCCCTTTTTCATCGATTGCATTCATTTTGTGATTGCATTATATATAAATATATATATATTTCCTTGGGATTGACACACTATTTATTTATTTGAGGACTTTATTTATGCACAGTCTTTTCAGAGTCATCCACTGAAGATCTTTTGTGTATAGGCTCGCTTTTACAGTTTTATATTGAGGATTGATTTTACTTCGAATGTTTTGCATCAGGTTTAATCACATAGAGCACTATCCACAGTGGTGGACATCGTTATTGTCACAGAGTGTATCACATTTATTTATAATTTGAATTAGCACCGATTTTCTACAACATACACGTATCAATTCACGGTGGGGACACCGATTTAGATTGGCAGCTTTTTCTATATTTTTTATTTTTCACATTTTTTATTTTTTAATTTGATTTATTTGATTTTTTGGAATTGATTTACTCCTATCAAACCCCTCTGGGTAGCGCATTGATCCTCTTATTTAAATTTTGGTCTCATCACTCCAAATTACTTTGTGCCGGAAGGTTTGAGGCTTGTCTCTGTGCTGTTTGGCGTATTTTAAGCGGGATACTTTGTGGCATTTGCGTAGTAATGGCTTTTTCTGGCGACTCGACCATGCAGCACATCTTTCTTCAAGTGCCTCCTTATTGTGCATCTTGAAACAGCCACACCACATGTTTTCAGAGAGTCTTGTATTTCACCTGAAGTTATTTGTGGGTTTTTCTTTTTTAGTTGGTCTACCTGACCGTGGTTTGGTTTCAACAGAACCCCTCATTTTCCTGTTTTATACAGTTCAACTACCTTTTCCTACATATCCTTTGACAATTCTTTTGCTTTCCTCATGACTCAGAATCCAGAAACGTCAATGCAGCACTGGATAAAAGATGCAAGGGTCTGTCAGGAGTCCAGAAACTCATTGACCTTTTATACACACACAATAATTACAAGCAAACAGATCACAGGTGAGGATGGTTACCTTTGATAGCCATTCAAACCCCTTTGTGTCAACTTGCGTGCATGTATTCAGGCCAAAATCACCAGGGTGTTTAAACTTTTGATCAGGGTCATTTGGGTAGTTTCTGTTGTCATTATGATTCAAGAAGAGTAAACTCAGTTGATTGATAATAAATGGCTTCAGCCAAACACTAACCATGAGTGAAAGAAAAGTTTTTGGCCAAGAAATCATAAATTCTGCCAGGGTATGCAAACTTATGAGCACAACCGTATATATGTTATAGGTTGTACATTCCACATACCGCCAAAATCCCCAACAATTGTGTAATATTCTTATTTGTTTAAATTACTAATACTACTTATACAAACTACTTTGTTTATATCAAAGTTATATCAAAGTTATTTTATAAAACAACCAAAGAAAATAGAATATTTTTGTATATGTAGTAAACTTGGGCAAGGTTCACACTAGACTGCACATTAAAACTGGTATTTACCATGCAAGCTAGTGTCAGTTATGGCTCTGGTAGACAGTGATGCAAGTCATGTTTTTTTTTTTTTTTTTATAACTACATTTGAAGTGGTGACACTTCATTTGGGCCACTGCACAACTGTGTGGTTCATTGTGCTGCCACTTATATTTATCACGTAAAATTTTAGAGTCTTGCACAAAATCACTGAAATAAAATTTTGCATTGAACATTTTACAATGCACGTAGTATCACAATCAGCCACAAGATGGCAGCAAACTCATATTATTGATCTCACATTATTTGCAAATTCTGATGCATGGCAAGTCACAAAATATACCAACTTAGATGATTTTCTTTGTGCTTTTGTTAACTACATACGTGTTATTCAAACTTCAAAAAAAAAAAAAAATACAAATGGCTGTGCTTGCTTCTATTAACTTCTCAAAAGGATATTGTTCTCCAAAGAAGGTTGTTTTAGATCATTGTGATTAACCACTTCTGGACCGGAAAGGTTTTCCCCCTTAATAACCAGGCCATTTTTTGCGATTCGGCACTGCGTTATTTTACCTGACAATTGCGCGGTTGTGCAATATTTCTCACTTTTTGCTATATAACATCTCCAATAAAAAAATTAAAAATCAAATTTGTTCATCATTTTAGGCCAATTTGTATTCTGATACATATTTTTGGTAAAAAAAAAAAAATCAGACTAAGCGTATTTTGATTGGTTTGCGCAAAAGTTGTCTCGTCTACAAACTAGGGGAAAGATTTATGTCATTTTTATTTATTTATTTATTACTAGTAATGGCGGCGATCAGCAATTTTTAGCGGGACTGCGACATTGAGGCGGACAGATTGGACCCCTAACTGACATTTTTGACACTTCTGTGGGAACCAGTGACATTACTACAATAATCAGTGCTAAAAATATGCACTGTTACTGTACTAATGACACTGGCAGGGAAAGGGTTAACACCAGGGGGCACTCAAAGGGTTAAATGTATGCCTGGTGGGGTGTTTTCTAACTGTGGGAGGGGGGTGGGCTTATGAATCAACACAGAGACCTGTGTTCCTAAATAGGAGGAACACAGGAGCCCTGTGTTGATTGCTGACAGAACAGCGGTCTGCTACGTTTACAACAGCAGACCGCCGTTCTGTCTCCACGGGGAACGATAGCAGGTGCCCGGTGGCTATTGGGGACGCCAGCCCCGCAGATCAGCTTCCCCACTGGCGAATGGGGGCGTGCGCCCCCACGATCGCTCCCGCGAACCGCCTTATGGGTACGGCATTTCGCAGGAACCTGCTGACCTGCCGCCGTATATCTGCAGCGACTGGTCGGCAAGTGGTTAAAGTGGCACTTTTTGGTAATCACAGCTAGGTCTCTCTTACACATTTAATAAACAGTGAAAAGCCAGTGATAAGCAGGGATAAGACTTTTCACAGCTTACCACCGTGTCTAGTGGGGTGTTTCATAAATGCTAATAAATCAGGTAGGAACTAAACATCAAGAGATTTTTTGTTCCTTCTTTTCACCAAGAACTTTTAGTGATACATACATAGAAAGTAAAAGAAATTGAAATAAAAGTAGAAATATCGATAATAAGTGCGCTAAATGGTAATAAATTTAAAATTGATATTCACAAGTAATAAATAATTAATGTAAGGTAATAAAAAATCAGTGACAAACACCTGTGATTGTCCAACATATAATGAAAGTCTGGATCTTCAAAGGTAAAACACAAAAATGATATCTGTGAATTGATAGGGGATCCACCACCGAATTAAATATCCTCCACCACTAGGCTAATCTGCTTACAAGAACAACCTGACCTCAAGGGTCAATAGCGCTTGTATCACTCAACCAGGAATCCAGCTCCAGGAAAGGGATCACAGAGCGCTCATCCTAAGACCTCCATCAGAGCTCCCATGGCAAGAGGACATGGATACCCCCTCATTATGTATGGCACAGGTGTCAAATTTGGCCCTCCAGGCCATTTCATGTGGCCCTTGCACCTCTCCTGCAGTTGCTGCATCATCCTCATCTCTGCCCCCACCTTGTCTCAGCAGACAGCAGCAGAGAGGACAGAACACCTCTGCCAGATCCTGTGCTTCCCCCTGCAGCTGCAGAGAGGACCATCTCCCCCACCAACTCAGCAGTTGGCAGCAGAGAGGAGGACACAACTCCTCCTACAGATCCTGCACCTCTCTGTGCAGCCGCAGCACCCCCTCCTCTCTGCCTCCACTGGTCTCAGAATTCAGCAGACTCTGGTAACTGACTCCAGCCCTCCTCCAGACCCTGCAGTTTCTGCTTCCTAGTTCTGCCTCCAGATTCTTCCCAGCAGCAGCATATAAAGAGGATGCACTGTGATATAAGGGAGGGCGGGGACTCTTGACTTCTGATAGTGGTGGGCTACAGATAGAACCGGCCCTCTGAAGGTGACCATAATGCTGATGCGGCCTGCAAAGAGATTGAGATTGACACCCCTGATGTATGCGATTGAAACTGTACTCCTCACTAATCTCACCAAACTCTGAAACAGTGCCATGTTAATCAGGCACCAACAGTGCAGCTTTAGCTTGAATAGAAATTGACCTACCGTATTTAAAAAAATGCTTAAAGACACAGAAATATTTTATCACCATGATGAATACGGAGAAAAGTCACCTAGATTTATCACCAAGTCGGACTTAGAGATAAAGTTCTTTTTTGGAGAAAACGTAAAGGAAATGACCATTTTAACATTAATCAGGCATAACTATAGGATTATTCATGTTGTAAAGCAACTGATTGGGCATTGAGCAGCACATAGCTCCTTGTTCCTCCTCCCTTGACCCTCAGGGGGAATTCATTATCATCTTTAGCAGTGGTCCTCAACTCCAGTCCTCGGGGCCCACTAACAGGCCAGATTTTAAGTATTACCTTGGAGAGATGCAGAATAGAATACTGCAATCACTGAGCAGCAAATTAGATCACCTGTGATGTAATTTAGTTATCTTGCAAACCTGGCCTGTTAGTGGGCCCCGAGGACCGGAGTTGAGGACCACCGATCTATAGGACCATTTTTTGGTGCACAGATATATCAGAAAAAATGCACGACACGTTTAATTTCACAATTGACATTTATTTTAGGCCCCTTTCACACTTGTGTGACTTGTCCTGCGACTTGGGACTGGACAGTCACATGACAAGTTGCACCCCATGATTTCCAATGAGTACCATTCATATCTGTGCGACTTTAAGTCTCATCGATTTCAAAGTAGTCCCTGCACTACTTTGGTCCTACTTTGATGCGACTTGAGGTCCATAGACCTCAAGATTACACAGCTATTGCTTCAAGTCGAATCAAAGTCACGGGGCAAAGTAGCGTGGCAAAGTTGCACAGCTTTCTGATCATACAAGTGTGAAAAGAGCCCTACTGCTTGCAGCTGCTGCACCAAATTCACTTACGGCCTGTTCACACCAGTATGTGCGCTTTATAATGCATATACCGTAACACATACACTGATGTGCATTAAGCACCTGCATTTCAAGACATTGTAACAATGCATTGGAGTGTTTACGTTTTTATTTTTTTATTTTAAGGGCTTGTTCATACCAGGCCGCTAGTTAAAATGTATGTACACTGCTGTTCGTTTTGTAGAGGTGGTGGAAGTTGTTACAACGTATCTTGCAGTTTATTTTTTCCCTTTTTTTCAGAAATTAAATAAAATAATACCTCATTAATTATGACGCACTACATTATGGTGGCATGTGGGGACACACATTGCTCTACATAAAAATGCAGATGCTACTTTTTACGCAATGCACCACAACAAAGAGCACCTCGGTGCAGTATTTTAATGTGGACAGGACACAGAAAAAAAAACATTTTGGCTCTCATAATCCTTAATAAATGAAATCTACCGTGTAGGGGGCTTTTCAAAATACAAATTATAATAATATGGGGCTCTGTGTTTACCCTATGACCCTTTCTATCTAAAGCATAGGTTTCCTCCCACAGATGATTGTGTACATGCTTTAAAAGCTTTCCCTGCCTTTCTCTCCGGGCTTTTCTCTGCACATCACGGTTATACTTTACTGCTACTTATCATGGCTTATAACTGTGATAATTCAGCCATCTAAGCAAACTGAAACTTTTTTCTAGCAGTGATAAAATAGACAGACCATGATAATGCAGGCAATATTACCAATATGGCTTCCAACATTTTTTTTAGACATTGCCTTCCCAAACAAACATTATTTTCCTAAAGGCACAGTAAACATTTTTACCTGCACCTTGTATTCTTCACATGCATAAGATGTGCATTGTTCATGTAGTTTCATGGTGTCATTTGTTGATCTCTGTCTGAAGTGTGAGGCCTGACACTTCCTGTATAGAAACTACATATCCTACAATCCCTGGGTCTCTCAGTCTAGCATTGGCAGTAAGGTAAGCACTACACAGTAATTATATCTGACAGAAACAGGCAAGCGGAGCATTCACAGACACACAGAAAGCTCTCTAATGGAGCGTTTTATAATATTAGCCCTCCTACATTTGTGATGCAACATAGAGGGGATAGGGTCAAGCTAGCTCAACCAACACATATAAATAAGGGAACTGATTAACCATGCCCCTTCAAACTGCAGCCACAATATGTAAGCCCATCATTTCAAGATAAGACAAACAAACATCACAGCACCACAGCAGAATGGTAAGGAGCCAAGCCAGGGTCATACACATGAAGCGCCCTTCTAGATGGGTGCTAGGATTAGTAGTTTTAGTGCTGGCTCAGTGTGTTCAGTGGAGCTGTGTGTGTTTTTATTAGGTAAATTTAGCTTGCCTCACTGTAACCAGTGTAGCTCTAATTAATGTGTTAGGAAAATCTAGCTGGGCCCACTGTAGCCAGCGCAGCTGATTTATTAGGTCAGTTAAGTGCTCTCTGCTAGTCTGTTTATTCCCTCTGCTTTCGAGAGAGTGGTAGAATTCTCTAGAACAGGGATTCCCAAACTACGGCCCTCCAGTTGTTCAGTAACTACAATTCCCATCATGCTTAGTCATGTATCTGAATGTCAGAGTTTTACAATGCCTTATGGGATGTGTAGTTCTGCAACAGTTCCAGGGCTGTAGTTTGGGTATCCCTGCTCTAGAACATAGGTGTGAAGTTGATGGCAGCATGAATATTTACGCAGCCCTAGCCAATGCCAGGGAGAGGGGCCTTGAAAGCTGCTGGGAAATCGCATAAATACTCTGAAAGACTGAACTTCTGGGTCTTTTCCTGCAGAGGACAAGTCCAGCCTGGAGGGCTGCTGCCCTCCAGGGCAAGGCTGCCATGTGCTTGCTGTTCATTAGGGCCTCAGGTGGGTGACCCGAGGGCCTGGATGCTGAAGCTACAGAAAGCTGACTGAGGACCTGTCTACTGAAGATCTAGTCTGGTATTACTGGAGAAAGGTGGAAGTTGGTAGGAGGCAACCAACTATACCTGGACATTTTTTGAGTACAGACTGCTGTGAGAGATCTTAGAGACTTTCGGGCTGCTGCCACTCCTCTTGTGCTAGAGAGTCAGCCGTGTGTTTGCTAAAGGGGAAATCGGCTGGTGTCCTGAAGAGCTCAGTCTATCTAGTTCTCTGTGAAGGGACTCTGCTCTTGGTGCTCTAAAGGAAGATGCTTGAGTGCTGTAAACTACTTCTATTACAAAGCCAAGTCCACAGTTTGCTGTATTCAAGGACTTCTGCTTCAGCTTTACAGAAAGGAGTTCACTAGCCTCAACCTGTACATAGTTTCTGTTTTTGGAGTATCTCACTCAATTCCCTCAACGCTACCCAAGTTCTCCAAAAGTAAAAAAACAACAAAACCAATACCTTATTGAGGAATAGTGTGGCTGTGCTTGTGTGCCTAGCTGCGGGGCAATCCACTGGGGAAGAACCTGAACAAATTTCCAGCGGCTCCTTCGGTAGTAAGCCCTACACATGGTACATCAGAAGAATAGTGCTAGCAGAATAGTCAGGAGCCAAGCCAGGGTCATAGACTGAGAGAATTGGAGTCCTTAAGTAAGCCAGGGTCACAACCAGTCAAGCAGATAGAAGCAGATAGAAAGTCTAGAGGCAAGCCGAGTCCATATCATGAAATCAGGATAATGCAGGATACTCGGGAACGTGGAAAATGAGAGAAGCTGATTTCAGGGTGCCGGGAAACCAGACCACACAGGGATGCAGATAAAATAAAGCAGTTTATTGGAGCAAACAACAATAAACGCAAAGCAAGAGTGAGGAAGAGGGAGCAAGAACAAGCAAGGGTCAAGTCTAGAAGCAGGTAGTCATCCAAGCCGGGGTTGAGTCCAAAACCGGGTAGTCTGCCGATGCCGGGTCGTCTGCCGATGCTGGGTCAAGAGCCAGGAGAGTCGTCAGCCAAGCCAGGTCATACACAGAGGAACATGGAGAACAGAAGACTCTTAGCAAAGATTCACCTTGGAGCACAACAGAAGGGCAAAGACTGTAACCCATCAGGTGATAGATATAGTCAGGTGTGCAGCATATTCAAGGTGCGACGCCCAGGCAGCAGGCAAGTGATGATGCAATCAGAGTCTATAAAAGGCAGCAGTCTGCACATGTCCAAGATGGCTGCCAACAAGAGGGCAAGGTAACACCTTGACAGCCGAAGATCATCCTGCATTATTCCCTGACTGCTTTCTTCCTTAAATAGGGTGTTTGGCGCCAGTTCTGGGATTGGATGTGTACCTCTGTTATGGATAGCACCCTGACAGTTGTACACTGTTTACAGTATGTTGCACTTTATATTCCTGACCCCTGCGCTATTTACGACATTACACCTAAATTCTGCACTGTATATGCTGTGTTGTATATTATATTAAGCTTGTTGACAGAGTCCTAACTAGTTTTATTACACTGAATTTGTGGCACTTTAAAAAGCTTTCAACTCATCAAGAGCTAAATAATTTATGCCAAATGTGTTTGCAGTGTATTTGGTGTTTATCACTATATTCTCTACAAAAACTGTTGAATTGCAGTACTTTAAATAGACTGTACTGGCTGAAAGTTGTTTCTAGATAAACACATTTGTAAATGATTTTATTAATGAACAATATCATCCTGTCAGTGTTTCTGTCCGTATTATTATAAATCTTCCAGTGCCAGATGGGATTCTTATCAAAGCTGCAGCAAGTACAGTATGCTTTTTAAACAGCACCCATATAGTCACATTCACATTTGCTAGCCAAACCCACTTTTTGCCATAGCGTTGCACGCCTCATTCCACCTCTTTGACAACTGTCTCTTTTTGTCAAGTTCAAAAGTTTGAGGTATGTGGATACCTGGGGGCTGATTTACTAATCGAAAATAGGCTGTTCACTTTGCAAGGGAATTCTCCCTTAGCTTAGTGATTGTGGTGAAGGTCTGCTGACTTCCTTCATTCAGTGATGTGCAAGAAAAAATACATTTTATTTTCCTTGCACAAAATTGGATATTTTTTGCGAAGTGAATTTTCACCAATTTCACTAAGCTAAGGTAAATTCTCTTGCAACCTAAACAGCCTATTTGACTTTAGTAAATCGACCCTGTTGATTGTGATAATGGGATGGTAGGAAGGAGAATTGCTCATCTAAAACCTAACTCATATAACCTTATACACTGTACCTTATATATATGTATATACGTCCTTTTTTTTTTTTTTTTGAAAAAAGGCACTCGGACTCAAGATTGGATAAAACGGCCGCGGCTTCTTTATTAACTGGTATCAATATAACATAACCATCTTTATAAATATAAATATAAAATAACAGACCAACCCAGTCATAAACAACTTGGGTTGTCATTCATAGGAGATCAAAACAATTGATCAACATCCACCATACTTCAAACAACATAAATCATCATATATAATAACAAGTACACGTCCCCCTCTGAAACCGAGGTGACCCAAACCAGTTAATTTGCTTGAAGCCGCGACAAAACCAGGGGGAGGGAGGGAGGGGAAAATCCAGATGAGAGGTATGATGAGATTGAGCCCCTGAGGGGCGGGAAGCAGCTTAACCACTTTACCTCCGTCCACAGTAATATTACTGCGGCAGAGTGGCTCGTTATCGTCTGACGACGTAGTACTACGTCGTCAGACACTCCCCCTTCTGGGCGGCGCTTGCGCGCCGCCGCAGGCTCGCTCCCGCTGTTTTCATTCACAGCGGGAGTCGGGCCAGGGGAGGAGCAGCGGCGATCGTCGCTGCTCTGCCCCGATCGCCGGGGATCTAGTGTGGAGATCCGCCCGCCTGTGTAAACACAAGCGGGCGGATCTCCATAGTGACAGGGGGTGACAGATCGGACTGTTCAGCATAGCTGGACATCTGATCTGTCCATGACTCACTCAGTCACCTCCCCCCCCACACGTCAGTAAGCACCAGGCATACATTAACCCCTCCCTCTCCAATAAAATTAACCCCTTCCCTGCCAGTGTCATTTTTACAGTAACAGTGCATATATATAGCACTGATTACTGCAGAAATGTCACTGGTACCCCCAAAAGTGTCAAAAATGTCAGTCAAGGGTCCGATCTGTCCGCCGCAATGTCGCAGTCCCGCAAAAAAAATCGCAGATCGCCGCCATTACGCGTTAAAAAAAAAAACACCAAAAATGACAGAAATCTTTCCCTTTGTTAGTAAACGCAATAACTTTTGCGCAAACCAATCAAAATACGCTTATTGCGATTTTTTTTACCAAACATAGGTAGCAGAAAACAAATTGGCCAAAAATTTTTAAAAAAATTGGTTTTTACATCTTTTTTGGGGGGAATTTCATATAAAAAAATGTTAAAAATATTGTTATTTTTTCAAAATAAACGCTCTTTTTTTGTTTATAGCGCAAAAAGTAAAAATCGCACAGGTGATCAAATACCACCAAAAGAAAGCTCTGTTTATGGGGAAAAAAGGACGTAAATTTCGTTTAAGTACGGTGTCGCACGACCGCGCAATTGTCAGTTGAAGTCGCACAGCGTCGAATCGCAAAAAGTGGCCTGGACGGAAGACAGCAAAATCCTCCGGTGGTAAAGTGGTTAAATATGCTTCTCCCTGAGGTAACCTCCACCTCATAGGCTGAGGTGAGCGGGCGGAGAAAAGGGGCTCATTCGCTAATTCCCTTGAGAGAAGACCTAAACTGCCTGACAACTACCTAATCGCCTAAGAGACCCCACTAACCTGCCTGGTAACCCATCTTGGCGGGAAACCTAACTGAGGAGAGATATGGGCCTCATACACTAACCACTTAACCCATGCTATATTTAAGTTATCCCTTCCACCATCCCATATGAAAGAGGGGCTAATTTAGCCCCCTTTCTAATATGGGATGGTAGGAAGGAGAATTACTCATCTAAAACCTAACTCATATAACCTTATACACTGTACCTTATATATATGTATATACGTCCTTTTTTTTTTTTTTTTTTAAAAAGACACTCGGACTCAAGATTGGATAAAACGGCCGCAGCTTCATTATTAACTGGCATCAATATAACATACCCATCTTTATAAATATAAATATAAAATAACAGACCAACCCAGTCATAAACAACTCGGGTTGTCATTCACAGGAGATCAAAACAATTGATCAACATCCACTAGACAGGCAATGCCTCATTGCCTGTCACCACACCCCCGCAGCGCGGCCAATTCAATTAAAAAACCCAAGTTTGCATTGAATATGTCAAGGCCAATACCTGAGAGGTGAACACCATCCCCTCGGTAAAGACCAATAATACCACCCTCCAAGTCCGAGTGCCTGTACGATAGCACACCAACCTGTGCCAAAAAATTTTCCAGAGCACGATTGACACGTTCCTTAACTTTACCTAATAAACGTAAACGGCCAGACGACCAAACCAGCCTGTGAACGATTTCCGAAAACATAACCACCATTTCCGGGAATCTCATCTTTAGACTGTGCAGGTCATCACGGATCCGAAAAATTAAATCCAGTGTTCTCACTTTACCTATATCATTACCCCCCAAATGCACCACCAGAATATCAGGAGGGGGGCTAGACCCAAATAGATTCTCCAGGCTGGGCAACAACTCCTCCCACCTCATGCCCCTCTTACTGAACCAGGAAACTTGAAAACGATGTTGATCGAAGCCAAGGAGTTCGGAATATATCCGTTGCCTCGCTCGTTGTTGGGCCCAGAACACAAAAGAGTGCCCCACAATCCACACCTGCAAGGGATTACCTGAAAGGAGCAAAAATGAGGTTAGGACGAACATAGGAGGTGTAACAATCTGACTTCCATCTACCAATGTTTTTGATTACTCCAATTTCCAAACCCAGACTAGATGCCTCGGTTGCGGCCCCAATCCTAAATGAGTGAGACGAGAACCGCAACCGACCCAAACCAAGCGATTGTAAACACTTTCGAAACACGAAGTCAAATTGGTATCTAGTAAGTGTCTTACCATTCTCATGTATCAAGAAATAAATATTGTCACCCGACCTGACCTGTAAATATTCAGAGACCAGCATCACCGGACAAACCGGAGAACCCCGAAACCTGTTCATGTGGCACCAATGGCCCAACCCTCTCTGATCCGTTTTAGATTTAACTAAAAAAACGCTCACTCTGTCGGCCGTACAGCAAACGTTGGCAAATTTAAGACCCAAGCCGGAAAAGGAGCGTACTGGAATAATTTCCGAGATCCGTAATGCTGCAAAAAATAGTAAGGAAAAAAGTGCTCTGAACAGTATCGCTTCAAATGGCGAAAAACATATACCCGCCACAGCGGCGCATAGACTTTGCAAAATATCCAAGGTAATAGGGCGCCGTAAATCCGCATGAGCCATTCTTCTTCTGTAACCCTTCATCGCCTGCTGTACCGAGAAAAAAGATGCGCAAGCCGGATGACCCTGCAGCTTGGCAAAGAAGGAAACGCCTGCCAGCATCTTATTGACATGCGACCAGGAGTATCCCTTTTCAAAAAGCGAATTAAGAAAAAATAGGACCAACTCCTCTGAGAAGGACTCCCGAGGGCTGTGCAAGGAATCAAGAAAAGACAGCCACACAGCAAACGCCGATTGGTAGCCCGACCAAGTGCTGTGCGCCAATGAATGCTGTACATTGTCCATCACCAAATCTAAACCAACTCCCACAGGTGAGTTGGGCATGGCACGCCTACAGTATCCGCCTCTGGGAGGAGCTGAAAGAATCTCTGAACCTGGAAACGAGATAAAGAATCCGCCAGGTCATTGCTTTTCCCCGGAACATGGGTAGCCTTAATCCACACATTAAGTGTTAAACATTGGAAAACCATGTACCTGAGCAAAGCAATGACCGGCGGAGACCTAGAGGACAAGCAATTAATGGCGTACAGAACACCTTTGTTATCCGTACTAACCAACAACCGCCTGTTCCGAAAAAACTCACCCCAAACCTCCAAAGCCACAACAATGGGAAACAGTTCTAACAATACAATGTTTTTTATCAATTTTGTCCTCTTCCATCTCTCGCACCAACGCTCCGCGCACCAGTGTGTCCGCCAAATTGCTGCGAAACCAACTGAACCCGCAGTGTCAGTGAAGAACATGAAATCCGAATCCAAAATAAACTCCTCCTGCCAAACAGCTCTCCCGTTAAAATTAAGCATAAACTGTAGCCACACCAACAAGTCCTCCCTCATATCGTGGGTAACTCTAACGTGTGCCGAGGGGGACTTCAAACCCGATACAGAAAGGTACAGTCTCCTGGAAAAAGCCTTCCCCACAGGTATGACCCTGGAGGCAAAGGCCAACAGACCCAGAAGCTACTGCATCTCCCTAAGACATACCTTTTTCTTTCTCATGACCATGTACAACATACCTCGTAGACGTCGAATCTTGTCATGCGGCAGCCGGAATTCCATCAAATCCGAGTCCACGGTGATGCCTAGAAACTCAATACAGGTGCAAGGCCCCACCGTTTTTTCTCCCGCCAAAGGGATACCAAAGGCCTCACAAAGCATGAAAAAGGTATTTAAAATGAATTCACAATCAGAGGTGTTCACTTTCCCCATAAATAAGAAGTCATCCAGATAATGTATTATCTGGGACTTCCCCGACACCTGCTTCACCACCCACTCAAAAAAGGTGGCGAAGCATTCAAAATAATAGCAGGAAAGTGAACACCCCATAGGAAGACACCTGTCAAAGTAAAATCGTCCTTCAAAAAAGATACCCAGAGAGTTGAAACAGGAAGGATGCAATGGCAGTAAACGAAAGGCGGATTTGAAGTCCGCCTTTGCAAGTAGAGCCCCCTTACCCAAGCCTTTAACAATACACAAAGCATCTTCAAACGTAGAATAATGCACGGATGCATCGTCTAAATCAATCTGGTCGTTTAACGAATCACCACGCGGATGCGACAGGTGATGGATCAAACGAAAAGCATTTGGTTCTTTCTTAGGAACAATACCGATTGGGGATATCCTAAAGTTATCGAAAGGGGGGGAACAAAACGGGCCCACAAACCTTCCTTCAGCTATTTCTTTATTTATCTTCTCCAAAACCACATGGGACATACCATCTACAGATTTTAAATTGTGAACTATAGTGCAGCCCCGACCCGAAAACCGTGGAAGCCGGAAACCTAAACTAAAACCATCAATTAACAGATCCGCCTTCCATCGGTCGGGGTACGCTTGCAGCCACGGCAGCAGTTCTGCCAGCCTCACCGGCGTTTGGGCCTTTTGGAATACCTCCCTGCTGAGCCCCCGCCATCCACTTGAAGCATTTGGCAACCGGGTGAGCCCCGGCGCAAAATGCACATTCGTGCCGGTACTTGCAAGTACCCAGCCATCGACATTGTGCGTCATTAAAGGCAAAACAGATCCCTCGCTTGCAAGCCGAGGGGGCTGCTGGCTGGGGCACCTGTGCACCAGGTGCTGACTGGGGCTGAAAGGACCGCTGGGGAAGAAATAAATCCAACCAAAGCCCAACATCCTTAGAGCCCCAAGACAGACCAGGATGCACCGCCATTTTCTGTCTAAAGGCTACATCGTAATTGTACCACGCCACCCCCCCGAACCCTTTATAAGCCTCAAGAATGATCTCGACGTGGTGGAACAACCCCACGCTCCTTCCAGGAAATTTCTCACACAGAATTGAGGAGTATATACAGAAAGCTTGAAGCCAATTGAATATCGACTTAGGCACAAAGCGTTTCCTATCATACTCCTCCTCTTTTTCTCCTTTGGACATAAATTCCCTAGAAGAGGGCAGCAGGGACAATAAATCAATATACACCCCTTGCCAGATCCGTTCTTTCAAGGATTCAGGCAAATGCATACCCAGGGGTGATACAGCACAGGACATAGGCTCTTTCAGGACAGATTCAGGGAGATTTTGGATTTTAGCTGACTCAAACAAGCTACTCCTACTCTGCACACTAGGGGGAGCCCAGACCTCACTGACATCTGGCACCCCTTCCCCTGTCTTGGATGAAGGAAAGTTTTGACAGAAATCCCTGAACATTTGGAAAAAAGTATCCGGGTCAGAAGCTCCCGGCAACTCACCACCCGGGAAGGACGGTCGTCTGGGGGGATTCGGGTCTTCAGGCTCAGACGCCTCCGCTTGTGAATCCTGAAGAGGGATGCAGGGTGGGGTGCTGACCTGGAGGAGCGCACCCTGAGCAGCAGCGGGCGGCCTCCCTCCAGAATGACGTCCAGCTTGCAGCGCAGCAGTAGGCCTTGATCCCGCCGATCCGCTCCGTCGCCCCGATGCAGCCTCTCCCGGACGTCCCCTCCGGTCCTCGCTTTCCGTCCTCCGCCCGGCCGGGCGCCTCGGATCCGCAGGTGAGTATCTTCTCCGCGGCGTCCGCTTCCTCCTTTCTGGGCCGACTGCCCCGGAACTGCTCCGCTGAGTCGCATCTCCGCTGACGTCACCCGTCCGGTGACCGGCGTCAACATCCGGCGGACTCGATATGGCTTGACCCGCCGTGAACTCCGACCCGGCCGTTGTTCCAACGACTTCTGCCGCCGCCGCCACTGGAACGCTCCCCGTGGGTCCCACCGCTTCCGAAGTCCTGGGGAGCTGAAGACACCTACGGAGCCAGTCCTCTCCACCTTCTTCACCCACACGCTCCAACAACTGCCGAATGAGGGACATAGTTGCAGTAGACAAGCGCCAAGCAGGAACACAGGAACAGATGAAAATCCAGATGAGAGGTATGATGAGATTGAGCCCCTGAGGGGCGGGAAGCAGCTTAAATATGCTTCTCCCTGAGGTAACCTCCACCTCATAGGCTGAGATGAGCGGGCGGAGAAAAGGGGCTCATTCGCTAATTCCCTTGAGAGAAGACCTAAACTGCCTGACAACTACCTAATCGCCTAAGAGACCCCACTAACCTGCCTGGTAACCCATCTTGGCGGGAAACCTAACTGAGGAGAGATATGGGCCTCATACACTAACCACTTAACTCATGCTATATTTAAGTTATCCCTTCCACCATCCCATATGAAAGAGGGGCTAATTTAGCCCCCTTTCTAATATGGCTTCACTAACTCTGGTAATAAAGACACACTGTGGCACTATAGCTTCCTTACCTGTGGTAATACGGATACACTTTCTGTGGTAATGGCTTTGTTAAGTGTAGTAATATAGATACACTGGACCGGTAAACATTTTCGGAGCACCAATATTTGGTGCACAGCAACCATGTTTTGTTTTATTTTCTTTGGATGCGTCAAAAAATATTTTAACCGCTTGGCAACCGCGCTATAGCCGAATGACGGTAATACTGTCTGTGGTAATATATCCTCGCTGACTATAGTAATAAGATAATACTGTCTGTGGTAATATATTCTCACTGACTATAATAATAAGGTAACAATGTCTTTGGTAATATATCTTCACTGACTCTGGTAATAAGATAACAATATCTGTGGTAATATATCTTCACTGATTCTGGTAATACGATAACAATATCTGTGGTAATATATATTCTCACTGACTCTGGTACTAAGATAACAATGTCTGTGGTAATATATCTTTACTGACTATAGTAATAAGATATTACTGTCTGTGGTAATATATCCTCACTGACTATAGTAAAAGGATAACAATGTCTGTGGTAATATATATTTTCTGACTATAGTAATAAGATAACAATATCTGTAGTAATATATCCTCACTGACTAAAGTAACAAGATAATACGTCACAAGATAATATTCTCACAGACTATAATAATAATAAGGTAACAATGTCTGTGGTAATATATCTTCACTGAATCTAATAATAAGATAACAATGCCTGTGGTGTTATATCTTCACTTGCTATAGTGATAAGATAATACTGTCTGTGGTAATATATTCTCACTGACTATAATAATAAGGTAACAATGTCTGTGGTAATATATTCTCACTGACTCTGGTAATAAGATAACAATGTTTGTGGTAACATATCTTTACTGACTGTAGTAAAAGGATAACAATGTCTGTGGTAATATAGACATAGTAATGACTATAGCAATATGAAAATTCTGTTTGTGGTAATATATTTTCACTAATTATAGTAATAAAATAATACTGTCTATGGTAATATATCCTCACTGACTATAGTAATAAGATAATATTGTCTGTTGTAATATATTCTCAGTGACTATAATAATAAGATAACAATGTATGTGGTAATATATATTTTTACTTACTATAGTAATAAGATAATACTGTCTGTAGTCATATCTCCTAACTGACTATAGTAATAAGATAACAATGTCTTTGGTAACATATTCTCACCGACTAAAGAAATAAGATAACAATGTATGTGGTAAGATATCTTCACTGACTATAATAATATGATAACAATGTCACTGACTATAGAAAAAAGGATAACAATGTCTGTGGTAATATATCCTCACTAACTATAATAATATGATAACAATGTCTGTGGTAATATATTCTCACTTACTATATGATAAGATAATACTGTCTGTGGTAATATATTTTCACTGACTATAGTAATGGGATAACAATCTCTGTGGTCAAAAATCCAGTTTTCTCTATCGTTCATTGAGGAACGCAGTCCTCTGTTGCATATCGGTAGGGAAGGAGGGGGGGGGGGGGATAAAACTACTGATATGCATCAGAGGACTGCGTCCGTCAATGAACCTAAGAGAAAAGGATTTTACGGTAAGTCAAAAATCCTGTTTTTTCAATGAGCAGTGATTTTCTAATGCTTAAAGTGAAACCATAAAAATGAGAAATAACAATAAAAATGAAAAAAATCCTTTAAATATAGTGCCTGGGGGGTCCCCTTAGTTTTCCTGTAAAGTGGCACATCTGTACCGTGTATAGAACCTGCTGCAGCAATAATGACATTTTATAAAACCCAAAAAATGACATTTTCCCTGCAAGCTTTCTTTATTTTTTAAACAACCGCTTGGGGAGCCAGGTTGCATGATGAGGCCACAATTTAGTGCACTTGGAACAAGATTAGAGATTTTTTTGGCTAAATTCTGGTGTCTCTTTCGCAGACTTTGGATAGAAGTAACGTGTGCAGAAAATTTGATCTTTGGGTGTTGGTGGTGCCATCACACTTTAACCCTATAGAGGTACTCTTCATGAAAGCAAGAATTGAACTTGCTGTCAAAAATGTAAATGATATGCACCTGTCAAAGAGTTGCGGAAAAATTGGTCTTTGGGTGTCAGTGGTGCCTTCACACCATAACCCTATAGAGTTACTTTTGATGAAAGCAAGAATTGGCCTAGCTGTCAAAAGTTGAAATGACATGCACCTGTCAAACAGGTGTGGAAAAATATGTTCTTGGGTGTTAATTGTGCCCATGAAACCTAAACATGTCTTCCAGATGAAATCAACACCCACAAAGCTAGGCATCCTAGACAGTCTTTCAGAGATTCTAGTTCCAAAAAGCACTTATTTAGGGACATCAGCATCAGGGGCTTGTTAGCTGCTGCTAATCCAGGACTAATTCATTTTGATTCATTTTAATAAATGTCAGTCAGTCCACGGAGTCTGTGGACAGAAGCACTCTCTTATCTGTCACAAAACCCCTGGCAGCACTGCGGTAAATGTGCAATAACACAGTGCAATATACTGTGGTAAACATGCACTAACACACTAAAATATACTGCGTGAAACATGCACTAATGCACTGAAATAAACTGTGGTAAACGGGCAATAACACACTGAAATATACTATGGTAAACGTGCACCAATGCACTGAAATATACTGCTTTAAACGTGCACTAACGCACTTCAATATACTGCGGGCAAATGTGCACCAACGCACTGAAATATACTGCGTTAAACATGCATTAACGCACTGCAATATACTGTAGTAAATGTGCACCAACACACTAAAATATACTGCAGTAAACATGGAAAAATGCACTGCAATATATACGGTGGTAAACCTGCAATACCGCACTGAAATATACTGCGGAAAAAGTGCACCAACGCACTGATATATACTGTGTTAAACTTGCACTAACACACTGCAATATTCTGCAAGATAAGGTGCAATAATGCACTGCAATATACTGTGGTAAATGTGTACCAATGCACTAACATATACTGCATTAATTTTGCACTGCAATATACTGCAGTTAACATGCACTAACACACTGAAATATACTGCAGTAAAAGTGCAATTGCGCACTGCAATATACTGCGATAAACGTGTGCCAGAGCACTGAAATATACTGCAGTAAACTTGCACCAACACACTGAAATATACTGCGTTAGCCGTGCACTAATGCAATGCAATATACTGCAGAAAAAATGCAATAATGCACTGAAATATACTGCGTTAAAGGTGCACTCACGCACTGCAATATACTGCAGTAAACATATACCAATGCACTAAAATATACTGCGTTAAATGTGCACTAACACACTGCAATTTACTGAGGTAAACATGCACTAACACACTGAAATATACTGCAGTAAAAGTGAAATAGCGCACTGCAATATACTGCGGTAAACGTGCAGTAACCCACTGCAATATATTGTGGTAAAAGCGCACTAACGCGCTGAAATATACTGCGTTAAATGTACACTAACGCATTGCAATATACTGCAGTAAACATGCACTAGTGCATTAAAATATACTGTGTTAAACATGCATTAACACACTGAAATATACTGCAGGAAACCTGCCGATACAAAATAAAGTGACACGTTTGTAAAAGTGAACGGTTGAACTACACTCATACTGTACTATAACTAGATTCACACTAAAGTGACACTAAAGTTAAAATGAATGGTCGCACTACACTCACATTGCACTATCACTAGATTCACATTAAACTGACACTTTGCACTCACAATAGACTCACAATAGCCCACTATAGCACACTAAGTCGCTATTAGCACTGAACAGAGCCCTGTTCTATCTCTCTTCATAAAAGAAAAGAAAAAGGAGGCGCAAACCCCTAGTGCATTACTCGTGGTCACTGTTTCTAAAATTTTAATAAAATGCCAAATGCATACTCACAGACATGGGGGGGAATAGCCGATGGGCCCCTCCCCTCTCCACTGTATAGACTCGGTAAGTAAACTGCAAGCCAAACGATCATCCCCTGGAGTCACTGACATCAGAGCTGCTGATCGCCCCCCCCCACCCCCTCCACTGTATAGTTAGCTGCCTGCCGGAGGACCAGGGGGAGTTGCCGGGTCTTGGGGTCCCCCCACAGTGACGAAACGGCAAGGCCCACTCACAAGTGCAACTGCTGCGACCCTGGTAGTTCAGGCACTGACCTTGAGTTCTATTTTATTATAATATGGACAACTGCCTCTAGTAACATAGCTTTACTGACTCTGGTAATATGGCCCTGTTGTCACTATTAACGACTTGCCGACCGCCGCCCCGACTATATACGGCGGCGGTCAGCCCCTCCCAGGCAAAGTGACGTACCGGTACGTCACTAGCCTGGGAGCGAATAGGAGGCGAGCGCGCGCCGCCGGAGGTGCGCTCCCGCCCCCGTTCGTACCCGAAGAAGCCGGCGCGTGTGACCGGTGGACCCGATGTCCGCCGGTCACTCGCGATCGTCGGGTGGAGAGGGAGAAAGGCAGGCGGCTAATGTAAACAAAGCCGCCTGTCATTCTCCCCTGTGTAAAAGCACAGATCACTCGGTCCTGCTATGTAGGACCGTTGATCTGTGCTGTTACACACAAAACCACATCCAATCACAGTAAGAAACACGCCCCTAGGGACACACTTAACCCCTCCCTCACCAATAAAGTTAACCCCTTCCCTCCCAGTGTCATTTTTACAGTAACAGTGCATATGTATAGCACTGATTACTGTAGTAATGTCACTGGTACCCCAAAAGTGTCAAAAATGTCAGTCAAGGGTCCGATCTGTCCGCCGCAATATCACAGTCCCGCAAAAAAAATCGCAGATCGCGCCATTACTTGTTAAAAAAAAACAATAAAAATGACAAAAATCTTTCCCTTAGTTAGTAAACGCAATAACTTTTACGCAAACCAATTAAAATACGCTTTTTGCGATTTTTTTTTAACAAACATATGTAGCAGAAAACAAATTGACCTAAAATGTTAAAAAAATGTGATTTGTACATTTTTTGGGGGGGAATTTCATATAAAAAAAATTAGAAAAATATTGTTATTTTTGCAAAATTGTCGCTCTTTTTTTGTTTATAGCGCATGATCAAAAAATCGCACAGGTGATCAAATACCACCAAAAGAAAGCTCTGTTTGTGGGCAGAAAAGGACGTCAAATTCGTTTGGGTACAGCGTCGCACGACCGCGCAATTGTCACGCAGTGCCGAATCGCAAAATAGGCCCTGGTCAGGAAGGGGGTAAAATCTTCCGGGGCTTAAGTGGTTAACATTGTATTACTGCAAGCTTGGTAACATAGCAATATCCTTGCTCTAACTACTGTAACATGGAACTCTTGTTATTCTGTTGACCTAACCCTATAGCATAATGCTGGGATTCTGACTCTGATCATTCAAAGTTTAACTGTGGACACCCCAGATCACATGTAGTGTAAATTAAATATAGCCAGTGGTGTATTATCCAGTGTGAAAAGTGGGAGCAGAGCACACAAACCTAAGGTAAGGGAGGCCCACTGTGCTTTGTCACACACTGCAGTGGCTGTGTCCTTGCAGCTACTGCATCCCAGTTGACATGACTATAACTGACTGCATTGGGGATGCATAGAACACGGGCAAAACACGGCCTCACATGGGCATGCACTTTAGTACACCCCATGTGAATGAGATCTTAGTGGGAATTTAGCAGGAATTTTCTAAGGTATGTTGTGTTATTGTGTGCTAATGATTTTAGTGTATTTTTTGTGAAAATAATGAATTACTAAATATTTTGGCAAATATTGCAGGGCCTAAAAAACCAGTAGCACTTTTTTATGTTCTACAGGTAATGTGCTTTCGGAAAATGTATGGTTTGGGGGGTCTTTTACAAACTCTGAAAGCTGTAAATGAAAAATTATAACCTTAAAATTTGTAGACTAAATTGCTTATTTACAGTTTCACGTACCTTCAATTGTTACTGTTTCACAAAAATGCACAATTTAAAATTTACCTATACTTGCAATGTATTACTCAATATACGTTTTGCTGTGTTTGTGCCCACTAATAATGATTTTAGTGTATTTTTAGCAAAAATATTGTTTTCATAAGCATTTCCGCATATCACAGGGCCTAAAAAATCTTGACACCTCCACCCTATATACAGTATCTCACAAGAGTGAGTACACCCCTCACATTTTTGGAAATATTTTATTAAATCTTTTCATATGACAACACTGAAGAAATGACACTTTGCTACAATGTAAAGTAGTGAGTGTACAGCTTGTATAACAGTGTAAATTTCCTGTCCCCTCAACATAACTCAAAACATAGCCATTAATGTCTAAAACACTGGCAACAAAAGTGTGTACACCCCTAAGTGAGAATGTCCAAATTGGGCCCAATTATCAATTTTCCTTTCCCTGTGTCATGTGACTCGTTAGTGTTACAAGATCTCAGGTGTGAATGGGGAGCAGGTGTGTTCAATTTTGATATTATCGCTCTCACTCTCTCATATTGGTCACTGGAAGTTCAACATGGCACCTCATGGGAAAGAACTCTCTGAGGATCTGAAAAAAAGAATTGTTGCTCTACATAAAGATGGCCTAGGCTACAATACGATTGACAAAACCCTGAAACTGAGCTGCAGCACGGTGGCCAAGACCATACAGCGGTTTAACAGGACAGGTTCCACTCAGAACAGGCCTCGCCATGGTCGACCAAAGAAGTTAAATGCACGTGCTCAGCTTCATATCCAGAGGTTGTCTTTGGGAAATAAACGTATGAGTTCTGCCAGCAGATGCAGAGGTTAAAGGGGTGGGGGGTGGGGAGCTACAGTTCATTGAGGGAACCATGAATGCCAATAAATACTGTGAAATACTCAAGCAGAGCATGATCCCCCCCCCCTCCCCCTGGAGACTTGGCCTCAGGGCAGTATTCCAACATTATAACGACCCCAAACACACCTCCAAGAGGACCACTACCTTGTAAAGAAGCTGAGGGTAAAGGTGATGAACTGGTCAAGCATGTCTCCAGACCTAAACCCTATTGAGCATCTGTGGGGCATTCTCAAATGGAAGGTGGAGGAGCGCAAGGTCTCTAACATCCACCAGCTCTGTGATGTCATCATAGAGGAGAGGAAAAGGACTCCAGTGGCAACCTGTGAAGCTCTGGTGAACTCCATGTCCAAGAGGGTTAAGGCAGTGCTGGAAAATAATGGTAGCCATACAAAATATTGACACCATTTAGACATTTTCACTTAGGGGTGTACTCACTTTTTTTTCCAGCGGTTTAGACATTAATGGCTGTGTGTTGAGTTATTTTGAGCTGACATCAAATTCACACTGTTATACAAGCTGTACACTCACTACTTTACATTGTAGCAAAGTTTAATTTCTTCAGTGTTGTCACATGAAAAGATATAATAAAATATTTACAAAAATGTGAGGGGTGTAATCACTTTTGGGAGATACTGTATGTTGTACTTTACATAGTCATGACCAAAGTGTTAATTATTTCAACAATTGCTGGTTTTAATTAAGTTCTTCTTTAACTGCTTCCCGACCACCCGCTGCATTTTTACTGCGGCAGGGTGGCTCTCCTGCGCAAACCGCGTAGACCTACAAAGACAAGGGGGCTAGCGCGCTCCCACCCCCACTCAGCAGCGGGGAAGCCAATACATGGGTCAGGCGGCTCCGATTGGAGCAGCCTGAAACCCGCGATCGCTGACCGTTCTTCTCCCTGGAATGATCATTGATAGGATCACATTTCTCTATGGTCATTTCAGAAGCCACGCCCCCCCCCACAGTTAGAATCACTCCCCTAGGCTCACATTTAACCCTTTGATCACCCACAGGGATAACCCCTTCCCAGCCAATGGCATTATTACAGTAACAGTGAATATTTTTAGCTCTGATTACTGTAGTAATGCCACTAGTACCCCCAAAAGTGTCAAAAATGTCAGTTAGGGGTCCAATCTATCCGACGTAATGTCACAGTCCCACAAAAAATCGCAGATCGCCGCCATTACTAGTAAAAAAAACAAAACAATAAAAATGACATACATCTTTGCCGTAGTTAGTAGACGCAATAACTTTTGCGCAAACCAATCAAAATACGCTTATTGCAATTTTTTTTTTTTACCAAAAATATGTAGCAGAAAACAAATTGGCCCAAAATGTTAAAAAAAATAGTTTTCAAAGTTTTTTTTGAGAATGTCCTATTAGAATGTGAAAAATATTGTTTTTTTTTTTTTCAAACTTGTCGCTCTTTTTATGGTTATAGCGCAAAAAAATAAAAATCATACAGGTGAACAAATACCACCAAAAGAAAGCTCTATTTGTGGTGAAAAAAGGACATCAATTTTATTTGGGTACAGCATCGCACAACTGCAAAATTGTCCGGTAAAGTAACACAGTGCCAAATCGCAAAATAGGGCCTTCTCAGGAAGGGGGCAAATCCTTCCAGTCTTAAAGTGGTTGAGGTAGGCTCAGTCAGGCAAAATTATATCTTTTTTGTTTGCAGAAAAGTTTTCATTGTTTAAAATGATCCTTTGTCCTGAGGTTTATGTGTGTCTGTGAGACTGTCAGTTGTCATACAAAAATTAGAAGTATTTTGTGGGTACAAGGACTGTGACATATGTGTAGAGTGTATACAGGGACTAGGCTCAGGTTCTGTTTATTCATTCCCCTTTAAGCCACTCTCACTGTTAGGCACAACCAGACCATTACCACTATTTGCCATTTGCCACTGTTGGACTTGTTTTCTGCTAAGTTCTAGGGTTCCTTAAGTCTTTCATATTTACTAGTCATGTTCACATTTTATCACACTGGGGATAATTTACAAAAACTGCATTGTGCAAAATCTGGTGCACAGAAACCAATCAGCTTCCAGTTTTTATTGTCAAAGGTTAATAGAACAAGCTGAAGTTAGAAGCTGATTGACTACCATGCACAGCTGCACCAGATTCTGAGTGCACCAGTTTTAGTAAATCCCCCCCCCCCCATTGTTTTGACTTTTTCATTGTAAAGTCAAGTCAAATACTTGTTAGGAATTGTTCATTTTTACATATTGCAGTGCAAAAATACAGCGCAAAAAAGGGTGTATTAAATATGGACATTCAGAAAAATAAATGATGAATAACTAAAGTGCATAGTGCCATCAATGTATATACCACCCTCAAAGTGTGTGAAATTGTGTTAAACCAAAATGCAGCTGTTCATAAATTATGGTGATAACCAAAATTCTCGAGTGCAAAAAATATATAGGGACACAGCGCAAATCGGTATTGAACGTGAACAATTGAAAATAAATAAGAATAAATTTTATCTACAATGTAGAGCTCTTAAAGTGCACCGTGCAATGGTAAGTGTAAATAATGTGCAAAAAAGGCTTAAGGCTCGGTTCACATATATGCGATGCGGGAAGGCTGCAAATTCGCAGCCTGTTCCCGCATCGCACACGCACCCCCGGCAGTTCATACTGCCATATGCGATACGCTGGGGGTGTCAATGTAATCTTAACGACACCCCCAGTTTGATCGCATATCGCAGTGCGATCGTGCAGTTCGCACAGGATCGGATCGCACAAGTGTGAACCGCTGTGCGATCCGATCCTGATGCGGCTGCAAAAATGCCTCCTGTGCGTGTTTGCTGCGGGAGCGATGCGAATTTAGCCATACAGTTTGTATGGCTAAACTCGCACCGCACAGCTGATCGCATGTAATGTCGGAGCAGTGCGCTCCGACATTACATGCGAACCCCGCACACGCACAAGTGTGAACCGGGGCTAAGTGTAGAGAACATACAATAAATGGTGGTAAAAAAACAATAAATAGAATGAAAATGCCAGCCCAAATACAGTCAGTCCAATAGAACTTTCAATAAAAATTATGTCTATGAGCAATTCCAAATGGGTCCCACAAAAGTGCTGGAGTGCCAAGAAGAAGGTGCACAATCATGCAATCATTCCAGTGCAGTGAAAAGGTGCCGATCCTCCCCCTTTGGGTATTCACTTACCGGACAAAAATGACCCCTAAGCTGTACAGCTAAAAGGGTCGACAGAGCTTGTGTCCTAGTAAGGAACCAGCTGCCACACTTCTCCAGGTCAGATGTACCTTCAATAGTTCTCAAATACCCAGATGAATATGTATGGAGAGAGGATGCTCACAATAGTGTAAATCCGATTTTAAATATTTATTGTACAAATCAAAAATTAAAACTCACATTTCGTAGCATAAAACAGGCGTTTAATACAAATAATCTGGTCCTTCCTGGTTGTATTGTGCGCTTGGAAGCTACGTGGTTACAGCGTGCGTTCCACCGCACCGGAAGTGCCGTATCGCTAAAGCGTAGACCGGAAATTGCGTCAACGCGTTTCGCCCTCCTCTTCCGGGCGTTTTCAAAGACGACCTTTTCTATTCTCGGAGCGGCCGCTGACACAGGAAGAGAGGCTAATCCCTGGAAGGGGATTTTTTCAGTTGGGTGGAGCTTACTGCTGGCCTCTTGGGACCCCGGTTATTTGACAATACCGGGGTTACCTGTGCCGGATGTGGGAAGTAAGGAAGTGGAGATCGCCCAGAGTTTTGGATCTTTTCCTAAGTTGAAACATAATGCAATATTTAAATAAATAAAAATAAAGTATAAAAGTATATATAATATATATATATAATATAATAAATGGAGTTTTACAGTTTTTCTTTTAGTGACGAATCCGAGGATCGTCTTGACAATAATGCATATATTTATATTTTTACACAGCAATCAAATATTTGGCAGGTAGGTGTTGGATCAACTAAGGGGGAGCTTTCTATGGCACCGGTATGGGACCCTGATTTGAGCTGGGTACTATATAGACCCCTGGTGTATGGAAAACCAGTTGGAGGTGGTGGTGGTCAAATTTTGTTCTTTTTGGATTTTCTGGAAATCCATGATCATTGGGTTTGAGTGAGCAATTTTATTCCAAGTTTTTTAGTCCGTTTTTCCCGATGAGAATCCTTCCAGGAATGGGCGATAGCTTGTGTTCTCGTTTAAGCCTGGTGGTTGGGCGGCATTAAATTTTTTGATCCATCTTAGTTCCATCTGGAGGAGGGTCTTATTTCAATCCCCCCCTCTTATTGGAACATGTATTCTGTCTAAGATAGAAAAAGTAACTTTTGGCATCCTATTTTTATGATAATTTGCCACATGACGGCCAAGTGGGAGGTAAAAATTACTTATATGCATACTATGCAAGTGTTGGTTCACCCTGAGGCCAAATTCTTGCCGCGTTTTACCGACATAGAAACTGCCACATTCACACTCCATGAGGTAAACTACGCCTTTGGTTTTGCAATTGGCGTAGTGTTTAGGAGTGAAAAGTTCTCCATTGGGTAGTATTTTGTGTGTGGATTTTTTTATAACATTACACTGTGCACATGATCCGCATGGGTAGGTACCCTTTGTTTTGCATGGATCTCTTCTATTCTTTAGTTCACTGTGTACTAAAGATTGTTGTAACGAGTGGGTTTTTCTATAGGTGATCATGGGGTTTTCCGAAATTAGGTCTTTGATAGTAGGATCCTCGGTAAGGATGGACCAGTTTTTTTGTAAGATATTTCTGATGGATCGGTGTTCATTTGAATATCGCATGATTATTCTCGTTGGTTGGGTGGTGGTGTCATCTTTCGAGGAATCTTTTTTGTACAGAATCTCCTGTCTGTCCATTTTTTTAACTTTGTTGAAAGCTTTTCTAAGGCATGTCTTGGTATAGCCTCGGTCTTGTAATCTATGGTTTAGTTTGTTAGCTTCTTTTTGGAATTCCGATTCGGTTGTACAATTCCTCTTTAGTCGGAGGAATTGGCTGAATGGAATGGATTTTTTGAGAGGTTCCGGATGAAAGCTGCTGGCGTGAAGTATGGTATTGCCGGCCGTCTCTTTTCTGTATAATGTGGTCATTATGTTTCCTGTGTCATCTTTATAGATATATGTATCGAGGAATGCGATTTTGTTTTTGTCCTGTGTCATGGTGAAATACATGTTGTGATTGTTTCTGTTCATTCGGTCTAGGCATTTTTTAATTTGGTTTTCCGGTCCATTCCATATCATTAAGACATCGTCCAGATACCTCTGCCATAACATAATGTTTTTTGTATATATTGTATTTTCCTCTGACGTCAGGAATTCTTGTTCCCAGTCACCCAGGTATATATTGGCATACGAGGGTGCACAACTGGTACCCATCGCAACCCCGCAGACCTGTACATAATATGTTCCACAAAATGAGAATGTGTTATGTCTTAGAATGAATGACAGCATATTAAAGATAAATTCACTGAAGTTCCTGTCATGGTTGCTCTGTTGGGTGAGTGTCTTTTCTACCGCCTTTAAGCCCTTAGAGTGGGGTATGTTGTTGTATAGGCTCTCTACATCAATCGTGACCAGTATAGCATCTTTCGGTATTGTTAGGCCTTCTAGTATTTGTAGCAGATGGAGTGTATCTTTTGTATGGGAGGCCAATTGTGTCACATGTGGTTTGAGGTAAGCGTCAATGACCTGACTTGCTTTCTCCGTGATGTTGCCATTGCCAGAGATTATAGGGCGTCCTGGTGGATCAGTTGCATTTTTATGAATTTTTGGTAATGAGTAAAAAGTGGGGGTCCTGGGGTGCTGCGTTCTGATGAATTCCCATAATGTTTGCGATATGGTCTTATGATTAAATGCTCTGTCTACAAGTTGGTAGAATTCCTGATTGTATTTTTCGATCATAACGGGTGAGATGATCTGGTAACATTTCTTGTTCTCCAATATTTTTAGGCACATTTGTTTGTAGTGTTTCGTATCCATTATTACAACATTACCCCCTTTGTCTGAGGGTTTTATGGTAATTTGATCATTCTCTTGAAGTTCCCTCAGGGCCTTTCTTTGTAGTTGATTTATGTTGTTGGTTTTGGTTTTTCTTTGTATTTGCTCAATCTCTTTAGATGTTTGTCTGACAAATAGTGCGATTGTAGGGTTAGTGTTTAATGGTGGGAATTTATGCGATTTTTTTCTAAAGGTGGCAATCTTTTTGTCCTGTTCTTCGTCACTGTCTGTTGATGTGTCCGATTCCTCTGATTCCTCTGATTCTGTCAGTCCACCCTCTTCTAGTAGTATATTTAAGTCCCTGATGGCTCGGAATTCCGCAGCCGTAAGGGGTGTAGGTTGCTCGGTTGTTATTGGTTTTTTATTGTGCATAACTTTAAGAAGTAAATTCCATGCAAAGAGGTTGATATCTTTAATCACCTCAAAGGTGTCCATACTCTGGTTGGGGCAAAAAGATAGTCCTAATGATAGGACTTGTACTTGTTCTGGTGTTAGTTTTAGGGATGATAGATTAATTACGTTTAGTCCCTCGGTTCCTCTGGTCTGGGCTCCTGTTGTTCTTGGTTGGGCTGTGTTTTGGTTTTTGTTTTTTCCTTGGCTAAAAAAGCCTTTTTTTGCAGTTGTTTGTGGTCCTCATCTTTTTTCTTTTGTGCTCTAGTAAATATTTGATAGTTGGTTGGTCTGTTTGGTCCTGAGCCTTCTATTATTTCTAGGCCTTGGGAATCTAGCTCCCCATGTTCCTCATGTGGTCCCCATTCCCTTCTGTCGAAGTGTCTTTGGGGGTCCTGTTGGCTATTTTTTGAGTAGGCTCTATTTTTGCCTCTGTCTCCTTCTGCTCCTGAGTAGTAGGATGATGAGTCCGAAGATTGGTAATAGTTTGGGTTTTTGCGAATCTGTTTTTATTCCGATTTTGTCTTGTTGTATTGGACCATCTATATGCTCTGCCTTGGGTAAACGCATTTTTGTCGCGCCAATATTTCTTTTCTTTCTTTTGTAGCGTCTCTTTTGCATATTCTTCAAGGTGAGTTTTTAATTTTTCTTCTTGTTCGCTATATAGCGGTGCAGTTTTTAGGGGCAATAGTTGTTCATATATTGATTTTATTTCTTCATCCAAACTAGTTATCTGTCTCCGGTATTCATCTTTCAGTAGTTTCATTAGGTTTTTTGAACATGCATTAAGGATATCTTCCCAATCTTTTTTCATTTGTTCCGTCACTTTTTCCATAGTGGGGAAGATTTGGATGCGGAGGCCTGCTGGGTTGATGTTTTCTTTTATGTATCTATTAAATGTTTCTATATGCCAATAAAGTGCGGATTTCCTTGTCATTTGTTTTTTTAAGTTTGAAAATAATGCCAAGACGTCAGAGTCAAGTTGTTCCTTTTCTTTAAATTTATTTTGTATCCCTTGCATCAGGGAGTCCCACTCGGTGCCCATCAAGCTCTCCATGTTGCATTATTGTCAAGACGATCCTCGGATTCGTCACTAAAAGAAAAACTGTAAAACTCCATTTATTATATTATATATATATATTATATATACTTTATACTTTATTTTTATTTATTTAAATATTGCATTATGTTTCAACTTAGGAAAAGATCCAAAACTCTGGGCGATCTCCACTTCCTTACTTCCCACATCCGGCACAGGTAACCCCGGTATTGTCAAATAACCGGGGTCCCAAGAGGCCAGCAGTAAGCTCCACCTAACTGAAAAAATCCCCTTCCAGGGATTAGCCTCTCTTCCTGTGTCGGCGGCCGCTCCGAGAATAGCCTCGCAATACTGTGACAGGATGCGCGCGCACCCGCGCCGCGTCACCCTAGCAAACCCGGAAGCAACGTCATTGCGCCTATCTGCGCATGCGCACCGCGGTATATAAAAAGGCCGGGAATCGAACAGGGCGCCACTTCCCTCGGACCTGAGGGAGAGTGAGGACGCCCGGACCCTGCTGCCTGGAACAAACACCTTGGACTTTGCTGCCAGCAAAATGTAAGTAACCACAATGCTACCCTCAAGCATTGTTAGTACAGGTTACTTACAAATATACTTATACTCTCCCCCCTCTCTATCTATCTAGATAGAATAGAAGGGGACTTTCAACACTACAGCGCCATCTTGTGGCCACTTTGAAAAATACATGTACATACAAGTAAGTGGAAAAACGAAAAATCAGAGATACAAAATGTGAATATGTATATTATAAAAAAACTAAAAAAACACACTTACACTTCAATTCAGATTGGACCAGACTCGGGATAGTATCATCCTCTCCCCCCCTTGGCCAAAAGAAATACTGAATTGATTAAGTAAGTACTCAATATATGTGAAATGCACTAAATCCTTACACCTTTTAAAAGAAACTCATACTCCCCACATCTATAATCCAGCAGCAGTGGCAACACGATTCTTATGTGATAAGATAAGGACCGGAGGCAGGAACCAGAGGCAGAATCTTTTTCCTAACAAGTACGTTCTTTATTATATGACCAAGGGAAATAAACATTCCGATTGGTTCAAATAATATATACTCAATTATTGATTTACTATATTTCAGATGTGGTGACATACCCCCCTTGATAAAGGCCTTACGGCCGAAACGCGTAGGACATTGAACACCCTCCCTATGGATCCGACGCTTCACCAAAGCGTGGAACAATAGAGAGACAGTGATTGTCACCCTATCACATTGTCACTTCTTCTTATCTTTCTTACCTACTCACAATCACCAATGGGTCTATAACCCATACACTATATATGATCTTTGAAATACTTTATTGGATTTTGAAATGTTTCTGTAAATATATTATATGTGGCAATACATATAATAAATTATCATTTATGCAAAATTGATATTTTCCATGAATATATACACTAAGCCCATAAAGTCCCTATTTTGACCTGAGGCACCAACCCCATATGCAAAATTTCTCACGGGATGATGGCTAAACCAAACTGAAAAGTTCTTTAGGAATCACACACCTACACAATCTTCACATCTGTATCATAAATGGGTGTGCTTCAAAAAAGGTTTTTCCAAAACCTATATTGTGCAATCTGGAACATAAACGTCCAAAGAAACATGCAACTGGAGAATCCTTTTAATTCTAGGTTGTTGAAGAAAGCGATGGTGTTCTTCAGTGCAGTGCCACCAAACCTGTGTGACTAGCCTCTCACCTCTCACTTTCTTGTAGTGGGGCCCTCGTGGTATATCTCGTATCCACTACTCCTTTAGATCATTTTAGCTGGCTCTTAGGGGAAGGGTACAACAAAAGCCTCTCATGGTGTAGTACGTAATAATTTTATTAAAGAAAAAACGTATGCGGACTCGCATTCAAGACTGTACACAGCGGCGTAATACTTTTTCATTACACTGCCTGTACTCCCTATCAAATTGTCCACACTGTGCTCTGCTCTTCAATCCACTTTCTTGGTTCCATCTCCTCACCCACTTGGGTGATTACTAATGTCATCATACAGATTCCCCAGCTGAATGTAATACTTATTTCACTTATTTATTTTTATATTGTAAGCGGGGAACAGGTAGCAGGTACAAAGCTTCCTGGGATAAGCAGTCTCATAGGCACAGATACCAAACCTAAGAACACATGTGTCAAACACAAGGCCCGCGGGCCGAATCCGGCCCTCCGGGCCATTTCATGTGGCCCTCGCACCTCTCCTGAAGCTGCAGGAGAGATACAGCCTTCTTTCAGATCCTGTGCTTTCTGCTTTCCAGCACTGCCTCTAGCTTCTTCCCAGCAGGAGCACAAGGTAAGGGTGGCGCACTGTAATGTAAGGGAGGGTGGGGAACTCAACTTCTGATGGTGGGAAGGCTCCTGACATCTTATGTAAGGGTAGGGGATGCTCTGGACATCTATTATTACATATACAACCGGCCCTTTTGAGGGCAATCATATTGCTGGTGCAGGCCCTCAATTAAATTGAGTTTGACAATCCTGCCTAAGAAGATAAGGTCAAAACAGTGCGGTGTTTATTTGTGTTATTGAAAACGAACAAGAAAAATAATAGCAAAACAAAAACCTAGCTGTCTCTCGGCACTAACTATACACAAATATAGGCCCTAACTAACAGGCTGAGCAAGCCTACAGCTTGCCCGCTTCCACATATACAGCTTGTTAGCGTTTACTATAACCTCTTGCTTTCACTGACAGGAGTTGTCTCATTCCACAAGCACTGACTGTCTGTCTCAGGAGAGTATAAATTGGTCTGGGGGAGAGAATCTAGATCTGAACTGGATCGTGGATCAGAGATCCCTGAATGTGTATGAGAGGAGCATGGGAGCAAGGTCGGCACTACCTGTAGGGCGACCGAGGCAGCCGCCTAGGGCGCAACTTAGCAGGGGGTGCCAGCATCCTGCACCCCAAATCAGTAATGGACCGGCCAGGGCAGCACTCCTCATGCTGTACCGCCTGAGCGCTACAGCAAGCCTCAGGTGCACAGCACTACAGCGCACATTAGTTGGGGGCACCGAAGGTGCCCTCCATGGAAATCACATCCTCTGTTCTGTCCATCTAATGCCACCCGGCACTTATGGGGTTTGAGCTCCTCCTTGGGATCCAACTTGGCGCTCCCCCTCCAGCCAATTACTGCTTGTAGATGAGGAGCCCAGCTTGCTGTAAATAGACAAAAGGATGTGATCTCAAATCACACCCAGGGAGCGGGGCTTGTGCCTCTCCAGACGCCCCCACTCCTCCATGTTCTGGAAGAAGCAGATTGCTGGACATCAGGCCCCCCTCCCCCATCACACTCCCAGGGCAGCATGTCGGTGGTCGCCGGGCTGAGGAAACAATTCCAAAAAGCCAGCCATCCCACCTCTCACACAGTACACCCCCATCCGAACACTGGCCTCCTCCTTCTCTTCATACATGAGGGGGCTGTATTGTGTATTATGGGGGAGCTATATTTTATGATATGGAGGGTGTTGTATTGTATGATATAGGGGGGTTGTATTGCATAATACGGTGAGGCTGTTTTGTGCGGGCTGTATTGTGTGATTTTGGGGGCTGTATTGTGTGATTTGGGGGGGCTGTATTGTGTGATATGGGGGCTGTGTTGTGTGATATGGGGGTGTGTTGTTATATGGAGGGGCTGTATTGTGTGATATGGGGGGCTGTGTATGGCGGACAGTGTCCCCATCTACCCAAATGCTAACCTCTGACTTTGTCTGACTGATGGTGATGTGTGATTGGCTGTCTCTATGACCTTATTCACATGGATGGCGGTGAAGCTGCATTATTACCGACCGCCAACCCGGAGGAGAAGCTGAGGTTGGTGAGGACTGTACACAGGTCACAACAGAAATTACCCCCATCAGTGTTCCTTTAAGCTGCTCCCCACCTCCACTACATCAACCACTGTGCTCACACTTGCGTAATGCAGAGATCTTCTGGCTCTTGGCTGATGTAGTGAAGCTAGGGCATATGGGGGGGCGACAATTTTTATTTTGCCTAGGGCGGCAAAAATACTTGCACCAGCCCTGCCTGAGAGATGTATGATCCCCAAACAGGACGTTTCCTGGTTCTCCCTGGAACGCGCTGCTACAATTTGTCCTTTCATAGTGACTAATGTCCATTTACGTAATTTAACTTGTTAGTGAATAGTGTCATTATATATAATCTGTATAATAATGACTGCAATTCTGGTTAATTTCTCTATACAGAATCTAAATGATATCACTATACAGAATCAACAACCAAATGTCATACCTCCAACTCTGTTTTTCTTTCTTCCCCTCTTGCCTTGGATACTGCATTGTCCTCAGTTCAGATACTCATCTGTCCAGTGCATGCACACTTGTATTCCTGTGATCTTGGTGTTAAGGTTCTGCAGCATGGTCCTGCATCGCCATGTTTCCTTTGTCGGGTACCCACATACATCTTACTGCTTCAGGCAGCCAGTTCCTGATAATGCACGGCACTATCCTCTCTGAATCTCTACTTGAGCAGCCTTTTGGGATATGTGACGTGCATATCCCAGGAATCTGTGGAAGGAGGTATATGTCATTCTCATCTAGGGAAGCATTGCAGAGGGGACAGGCCACAGTAAAAAAGTAATAAAAAAAAAAAATAAAATAAAATTTAAAGCAAAAGAAGACCACTTCATTTTGCGAAGGAGGGGGGGTTGCAGGGGGGGGGAAACTCCCTTATTGGGACCGAAGGTCTATTTTAATGTTTTGCATGAAACCAGGACCGGTACTTAACTATTTACCACCCTAGGCAAGACTAACACTCCCCACAACCTGGGGGCTGGGGGGTGCGTTCGGGGTGTTGTTAGTCTTGCCTAGGGCTGGGCAGGTGACAGGATCAGAGAGCGGATTCATTGGACTCAGCAGCTACATTCAGAGTCCTGACCTCATGCCCGCCTCCTTCACCTCCCCAGCTGTGCCTGCCTACTCCGCCTCATCTGCAGTGCCCTCCTCACTGGCTGAGCTTCTGCTGACCTCCTATGCAGCAGACGTGACGGATGTCCTCCATGGCAGCTGCTTTCTCTGCAGTCAGTCAGTGCCCCAGTCCTGTGTAGGGAACCTCATGTTTCCTGGCCAGACTAACGGGGAAGTCAGCAGGCCGTGGCTGCACCCCCTAGGCAGCAGTGTGCCCTAGGGATAATCAACAATCTGCACTTACTCCCAATGTGGCCCTCATCATAAATAGACAAAGATTAACCACTTTACAACCGGAGGATTTTGCTGTCTTCCGTCCAGGCCACTTTTTGCGATTCGGCGCTGTGCGACTTCAACTGACAATTGCGCGGTCGTGCGACGCCGTACCCAAACGAAATTTACGTCCCTTTTCTCCCACAAACAGAGCTTTCTTTTGGTGGTATTTGATCACCTGTGCGATTTTTACTTTTTGCGCTATAAACAAAAAAAGAGCGTTTATTTTGAAAAAATAACAATACTTTTCACATTTTTTTATATGAAATTCCCCCCAAAAAAGATGTAAAAACCAATTTTTTTAAAAGTTTTTTGCCAATTTGTTTTATGCTACATATGTTTGGTAAAAAAAATCACAATAAGCGTATTTTGATTGGTTTGCGCAAAAGTTATTGCGTTTACTAACAAAGGGAAAGATTTCTGTCATTTTTGGTGTTTTTTTTTTAACGCGTAATGGCGGCGAACTGCGATTTTGTTTGCGGGACTGCGACATTGCGGCGGACAGACCGGACCCCTGACTGACATTTTTGACACTTTTGGGGGTACCAGTGACATTACTGCAGTAATCAGTGCTATATATATGCACTGTTACTGTAAAAATGACACTGGCAGGGAAGGGGTTAATTTTATTGGAGAGGGAGGGGTTAATGTATGCCTGGTGCTTACTGACGTGTAGGGGGGGAGGTGACTATGTGATTCATGGACAGATCGGATGTCCAGCTATGCTGAACAGTCCGATCTGTCACTCCCTGTCACTATGGAGATCCGCCCGCTGTGTTTACACACAGCGGGCGGATCTCCAGACTCGATCCCCGACGATCGGGTAAGAGCAGCGGCGATCGCCGCTGCTCCTCCCCTGGCCCGACTCCCGCTGTGAATGAAAACAGCGGGAGCGAGCCTCCGGCGGCGCGCAAGCGCCGCCCAGAAGGGGAGGAGTCCAGTCACGTTAATACTACGTGACTGGACGGGAACGAGCCACTCTGCCGCAGTAGTATTCCCGTAAGCGGTAGTAAAGTGGTTAAATGACTCATAATGTTTAGCCTTAGCTATATGACATTACATTTTGCACAGTTAAAGCTAAAAAAACATTCTCACTTGCAGTGAAGCTCTCCTCACTCTACATTGCAAGAATTAAATTATTTATATAGGCACAAGGTATTTTTTACCTTCATGTATGCTATGCATGAAGGAAAAAAACCTTCTGGGTGCAGCACCCCCCCTAATACTTACCTAAGCCCCCTCTCGATCCAGTGATGTCCACGAGAGCCTTAACTCTCCAGAGACTCACACACCTGATTGGCTTTTTGCAGCAGCGGGACCCATTGGCTCCTGCTGATGTCAATCAGGAGATGGATAGGGCAGGGCCAAGCTGAGCAGCGGCTCCATGTGTGAATCGACAGCGGGTCAGGAACAGACCTGCATGGGTGCCCCCAGAGCAAACTGCTTGCTATGGAGGCACATGGCAGGAGGGAAGAGCCAGGAGCACCGGTGTGGGACCCAAGAAGAGGAGGATCCAGGCTACTCTGTGCAGATCTACTGCACAGGGCAGGTAAGTATAACATGTTTTTTATTAAAATAAAAATAAAAGGACCAAGGCTTTAATAACGATTTAAATGCTTGTTTATGCCTAGTGTACCAGTAAAAACAATACTTTTTCTTCCCTTCCTCTTGCTCCCCAGCTTGTGGGTGGTCCCTTGGCATCCTTTTGTACAATATGGACCGCTATAGCATCTTGAATAAGAGGCTGCAGGGAAGGGGGGGGGGCAAGGGAGGGGGGTCACATAGCATGAAGGAAGCCTGCGGGAGGGAGTAATGAGGTAAGTAAAAATCCTTTTTACTGGTACCCTAGGCATAAGTTAACATTTCAGCCTTGCAGGGGTAGCCCTGCTTGGAAGGGAGGATTTTTCTTTTCCCTGGAGTTCAACTTTAAATAAGCCTATACAGTATTTGTATCCAGTCTCCAAGGCACACTAAGAAGATGACATATATTCTGGTACTCTAAAAATTATGACATATATTGTAGCATCTCATAACATATTCAGTGTCACCCTAGGGGGCTGAATGTGTCAGATAATTGTAACCTGCTTTCAGGAAAACTTGCATTTACTTATACACACATTCCAAGCAAAAGCAAAGGTTTAGCTTATATTGCAGCATTATAAAACACTAGTTCAGCTTATTCTGACTTGAAGCTAAGAAAAAATATACAGTTAAGAAAATACACTGGAAAGTTGAAAATAGTCCTTAACATTTACATCTTTACATCTGTTTGATTCATTCACCAGTCCCTGCTGAGTTTCTGTACTATGACTGCTAGTATTTCTCTTTCAGACCGGTACTGAAGAAAACCTTCCATTCATGGCTTCTACAAATAGTTGCCATGCATTCTCTGTTCCGGAATCTGGAGATGATTCAAACTTATAAAACATATCTTTTAAGTAAAGACATCTGGAATGGGCAGCAAATACGTGGTAACTGCAGAATCGTCCAGCTGCCGTCTAGTTTTCTCCATTTGCAATTCCAAAATTAAGCACAATAAAAAAAGAACGCTTTCACTTTAGGCCCCTATCATTACAAGGAGTGTTCAAGCATAAAAATTCCTCATAACACCACTGAGCCTTTCATACACAAAGATTACCCAGACGTGCAAAAAATGGGTGAATGAACATGTTTAAACTATGCCGAAAGTCTTGGCATTGTATGCAGATTTAATGTATTTTTCATGGCATTTGAAAGACACTTGTACTTTGGAGAAGAGCCATCAAATGAACTTAGTAATGAACAGCCAGGCAGTGGGGTTGACTCTTAACATGCCAAGATGAATCAAGGCATAAGTAAACCTTGGATAAAAGGGGATTTCTAGCTGGCATTGACAAGTCCTCTCGTTACAGCAAGTCAGCATTCTTGCAGATCTCGTATGACAAGAGAACATGTAAAAAGAGGGAATATTTATGTGAGAGACTTTGTGTATAAAGGTTCCAGGGACAAACCTTAAAGGCCCAGAAGCTCTGTTATCATATTTGATTCCATGCTAAAAATGCTGGAAAAATGCAGGCATATGGGATCAGAATTCTGTTTTATGGAAAACGGTTCAGTAAAAACAGATTTCAGCTAGTTCAAGTGACTGCATTTAATATTAATAATGACTGCAGCTTGAGATAAAATTATCTGTAACATTTGATTAAACATCATGATTCTAGAAGTATTTGTACATGTCTCACATCTGGAAATGGGCTCTGGGTTCTACTTGTGGCACTTTCCTGACCTTTGTGTGCTGTGTTAGCTGCAGAGCACTTTTCAGGTCCAGAGCCATAGCACAGCCTATGGTATGGCCCAGGATGGTGGAGACATACTGGCATGTGGCCTTTTGGCAATGAGCTCTGGATTTAGCCCCTTCCACATTTCATGCACAGAGTGCTACTTAACTGCACCAATCAACCATGGGATTCAAAGGGTGCCGCAAAGACTCCCGTCTGGTCATGGTGTGCAATAGGGGTCTTCAAACTATGGCCCTCCAGTTGTTCAGGAACTACAATTCCCATCATGCCTGGTCATATCTGTGAATGTCAGAGTTTCACAATGCCTCATGGGATGTGTAGTTCCGTAAAAGCTGGAGGGCCGTAGTTTGAGGATCCCTGGTGTACAACATAGATAAATCAGGTTGCCAATGACAAACTTTTTTCAAAGTGCAAAGCTCTTTATTCTTGTATGATCATATAAAAAAAACAAGACCCTCAGACAACATACAGTGCAGAAATTTAAATAAATCATCCACCATTAGGAAAGAGGACCTCCCGGTACCTCTGACCTCATGTTCCCTCTAAAATGGTAAAAAATGTTAAGTGTTCATAACTACAAACAAACAAATATTTGTTAAATATTATATCATATACGTTTGATTCAATGGAACTACTTTCCATCCCCTTATGGCAGTGACTTTCCTTTGTTAAACCATGTCCCAGTAGATTACATCCTTTGAAAAAGAATCTGCTAGCACAAAGCACGCTGCTTTCTAGCTCCGGAACTTCTTTAGAAAATGTCTGAAGTCCTCCTCTTCAGTTATGATTGCCTCTTAGAAGCATCTAAGTTGGTGCCTTCCATGGCAGTATAGTGTAGCACCCTCTAATGCTAGAATCGGTGTAGAAAAATGTACCTGACTCGTGGTAGTTGCATGAGTCTGTTATTTGTATCAGGGTTCAGATTAAGGTCAGGCTGGAAGGCTCGGCAGACCCGTTCTCTATCGCCTCCCCCTGGTTCTGGAGGTTTTATGGAAATGTCTAGAAGCTAATGGGCGGGGGTAGAGGGGCGGAGATCTGAATATTTATGGGAATCTGGTCAATCCACAGGCAGGAGACCTTGCAGGGTGGCTGAACTAGCCCATAAATATTGTGGAGCCTGGATAGCAAGGGAAGTCAGGTGGAAGATGGATGGTTGAGGTGCTGCTGTGTAGCCTGGGAGGGGCCCCAGAGGAATAAGGAAAGCTGAAAGTGGGAGCTCCACTGCCCTGCAGTCCACCAGGGAATGATAGTCTGCATAGCCTGGAAAAGAACCAGCCCAGCAGAAGGCCTGAAAGCAGTTCTATCAATAGCTGCAAGACGAAGACTTTGCAAGTATTTTTACAACCCCGGGGTCTATAAAAAAGAAGTATGTTAGATGCAAGTTCTTGGCAAGTCTTCAGGGGACAGTTTATTACTTACCCAATCCCTTGCCTTGGGATCAAAAAATCTTAGCCATGTGGACTGGCATTTAGTTCATTAAGGGGATCAAGAGCTCCTGAAGTTGAAACTTTGCTACAAATCTACTCAGGGGACTCAAACTTCTAGGAGGGGATTACTGTTGCTGTTCCGGAGGGAATACAGTCAAGTATCTGTTGTTGCAGTGTGCCAGAAAAGGAAGTTGTCCTCATTTTTGTTGTTCTTTGAATCAAGTTGGTTATCCCATGACCCCTTTTACCCTATCCAAGTTGAAATCTCTAACAAATCAATAAAATCAAGCCCATTGACTTTTTTTATTGTGTCTGGATGCAAGTTGGAAAGTGTGTGTTGCCTGGCTGTGCAGACTATAGTGAGACCCAAAACTAAGCAGCTGCTAAGGGGGTAGCCTTACAATTGTATGTCCATAGGCACGGGTGATGTTATCTACATGCCTGGGATATGGAAGATAGCATTAAAGAATGGCTTTTTCATTTGCCGATTGATTGGAAGCATCTCTTTGGTCATATACTTAACATTGGCATTATCCAATCTTCTGATTCTCACTATGCTTGCTTCAGTACCGGAGATCTGTGAATGAGACAGACAATCCTAATCTTCATAGGCAATGCAATTGTCAAAAGATCTCTGCGTAAAGCAATGTGAGAACCCACTCACCAGACAATTGTCTTAGTGATTGCATCTATCACTGATATGTGTTTCTCACGTCAATCAGATACTTATATTTATAAGTATAAATAGCTGGACGAACTGGGTGCATGAATGCACAGGATGCCGTCGCTGCTATTGTGCTCTTGCTGGGTATTTAAGGAGGGTTGGGCTCCCTCCAGGCATACTTGCCCTTAATCTATCCATTCTTATATGTGCTCCTTCTATGGAAGCTCTAGAAATTTAGAGTTAGGACCACAGAATATACAGAGGTCACTTGGTGTGGGTACTTTGGCATACACATATATTTTCAAATGTGTGCAAACAAAACCCTCTGGTTTTTAACATAAATTGTTAGGGCCAATTTGGTTGTTTTGCAAGCTGGTCAGTAAATGTTCTGGGAAATCTTTTGTCTTTTTGTGACTTAAATTTATAAACTAGTGTTGGCTCCTGATACCCTTGAGAAAGTCACAGGCAAATGT
Organism: Pelophylax lessonae; assembly: GCF_965119305.1. Taxonomy (NCBI): domain Eukaryota; kingdom Metazoa; phylum Chordata; class Amphibia; order Anura; family Ranidae; genus Pelophylax; species Pelophylax lessonae. The sequence continues at coordinate 319,012,650 of NC_138772.1, read as the reverse complement.
GACAAAACGTGTTGGGCAGAGCATTGTGACATCATTATGCCATACAGCAAGTGATGGCCATCTTTTGCTCAGTTTGCCTATTTGCACAAAGTTAAATGTTACTCCCTAAATATAAGTGTATTTACCCCTTGAACTAGAGGAAGACAGGAAGACTAAAAAGTGCTTAAATAGCTTAAAAACTATCTGCCTAGAATTTATTTTTAACAAGATGATGCATGATTTGCAACTGAGTGCAAAAGCAGAGAACAAGATCTTTTCAAAATTCCTTAAAGAGACCGTGTCACTGCCTAGGATTCTTAAAAATAAAGGCAGACAGGGAATCTGCATTGATAAAGAAGCAGTCTAGTAAGCCCTGGTGGCAGGTTTATGATGCACTTGCATTTCAGTGCTGGCCATATAAAAGTTTTCTTCATGCTCTTAAAATGTTGTAATGATGTATGGTCAGTGGGATGGCACTGCGAGTGCGCAGAAGATTCTCTGACCAACAATCCCAGCAGTGTTGATTTTGCATTACAGAACTACAATACAGATATTTCTGAGGATCAGGAGCACATTGCTGTATTAAGCAGGGTTTCTGTAAGCAGTTTTAAGTTTTGCTGCCTGCCTGTACTTCAAGGACCACCATGTGGTGAGAAGGTCTCTTTAAAATTAAATGCAATATCAAAAAAAAAAAGACTTCTTCTGCAAAAATTATACTTTCATATCTTCTAATACTGAATGGCAAGTATAGCTCAGCAGTGCACAATCTTCATTCCAAATCTGTTAAGACGCATATAACCATTCTCCCACTTGACATATATTGTGGTATAGGTATACTGTTGCATGGATTTATTTCCTCCTCCCTCTGTTCCATGTCTTGGATCCTAGTTCAAGGTTATACTGCCAACCATGCAGCATGTACACCAGATGCAAAACCAGAAGCTCCAGTTCCCAGTTCCAAGACTGTGATTCTGTTCCAGTTCACTTACTATCACAGGAAACATATATCAGGATTAATTTACCATAGGATCAAAACAACAAGACATGTGACATGTAGACATATAACCTTGAATCTGCCTTTAATTTTCATGTTACAGACTGAAGGAGGAAATCTTATTTTACTTTGCCAAAGCATATTAAGTGAATATTAGTCATCTCTACTCAATGTTCACAAGATTATATGCCAGTGAGAAAATAACAGTTTTCTTGGATGAAGCTAAAGAGTTTGTTTTTTCTAAAGATTTGTATCTGGAGTTCAGTATAATCAATATATAATTTCAAACAAACACAATTGAATGTTCACAGTCTATCTAAAAACCTAATGTAGTTGGATCATATACTTATAAAGCAAAATCGGGGCTGCATAAGCATATATATGACTGTGTTTAATCACTTCAGGATAACAGCTTGCTTTACGCCAAATACCTTTCTACCTTTGTACAGTGTCCATTATACATCTTTGGAGAGATTGGGCTTCAAGCACAAATTTGCAAAGACTAATATTTAACAGCAACATCTGCAAGCATATTTGCTCTTGGTGTTAATGCCCAGTGTATTGTGATTTTTGTGAGTTAGTAGCCAGGCCGTGTGCTTATGTCAGTGCAAATAGAGAATTAAAGTGTTACTAAACCCAGGAGCCTGCATTCACCATATCTTGTCTCCTACAGTACACAGAATATGGAAATGCAATTATTTTAGTAAATATATGTCCACTGAGGCTGAAGGACTCCTGACCCTCTGTCTGGGCAGTGCTAATTGGCCCTATGCTGATCACATGCTCCCTTCCAAGAAGGAAAATAAAAACTCTTTAGCAATACACACCAAACGGAGCATGTGCAGAGTGACTCCAAAGGCTCTGTCTTATCAGGAGATGGATTGGGGATAGTGCAAGTAGATGAGGCTCAGAGAAGACACGATCAAACAGCCTTTTTACACAATGTTGAAGATTAAACCCTTAGATTTCTAATTGAGTATAACAAACATGCTTTACTGCATATACAGACTGATTTTACTGTTGTGGGTTTAGCAACACTTTAAGAAGGTACCTATTTACTTGTGTGGTTTGTGAGACTGGCACTGCAATTACATTAACCACTTGCCTACCGGGCACTTTCACCCCCTTTCTATCCAGGCCAATTTTCAGCTTTCAGTGCTCTCACGCTTTGAATGACAATTGCGCGGTCATGATACACTGTACCCATATGAAATTTTTATCATTTTTTCCACACAAATAGAGCTTTTTTTTGGTGGTATTTAATCATCTCTGGGTTTTTTATTTCTTATAAAAAAAAAAAGAAAAAAGACAGAAAATTTTGAAAAAAAAAAAAGTTTTTCTTATTTTCTGCGAGTAAATTTTGAAAATAAATACATTTTTCTCCTTCACTGATGTGCGCTGATGAGGCGGCACTGATGGGCACTGATAGGCTGCACTGATGGGCACCAATGAGGTGGCACTTATGGGCACTGATGAGGCGGCACTTATGGGCACTGATGAGGTGGCACTGATGAGGAGGTACTAATATGCCGCACTGATGAGCACTGATAGGCGGCACTGATAGGCGGCACTGATGAGCACTGATTGGCGGCACTGCTGGGCACTGAGAGGTGGCACTGCGGGGCACTGAGAGGTGGCACTGCTGGGCACTGAGAGGCGGCACTGATGGGCGGCACTGATGGGCACTGAGAGGCGGCACTGCTGGACACTGATGGGTGGCACTGATGGACACTGACGTGTGGCACTGATGAGCACTGATGGGCAGCACCATCAGTGCCCACACTCAGTGCCCATAGTGCTGCCAGTCAGTGCTCATCTGTGCCTAGATGAGCAGGCACTGATGGGCACTGACTGGCAGCACTATGGGCACTGATGGGGGGCACTGATGGTGGGCACTGTGGGCACTGATGGTGGGCACTTAGTGTATTTTATTTACCTTGTGTAATCAGGGCACTGGTGATCAGTGCCCTGATTACATTCCTCTGTGTCCCCGAACGGCTGATCGGCTCTGCTCCTTCCTCACATGCAGTCTCTGTGTGAGGAAGGAGAGCTGGCGATGAGAGATGATCTCATATGTTTACATATGAGATCATCTCTCATTGCATGGGCCGATCACGTGGTAAATGGCCTCTGTGATTGGCCATTTACCACGATCTGTGATTGGCTGTGTCCAAGGGACACGGTCGACACAGATTTTCACCGATGCGCGCGGGAGCGCGCAGGGAGCCTGTGTCTGGGAGGTTTAAAGACGGCCTCCCGGAAATTTGAGTCCGCGCTGCAGCCGTACTTCGGCTATAGCGCGGATCTGAAGAAGTTAAAGCAGTATGTGTCCTTGTTTGGGAGATTCAGTCTCTTTATTTGTCCTAGTCACCACTGCTACCAGACTGAAAGTGAAAAAAGCCTTTATTATTATCATTTTGAAATTTTTACAGGGCATCTACCTACATATGATTTATACTTAGTATAGTATAGCTGTAATTAGCCAGATGTCACTGAGGTAATAGACCCTCTGTGCTGTTAGGCTACTACATGTTCTAAAGAAGGCCAGGGCACAGAGTCTAAAGAACCACTCGATGTTCACCAAACCTTCCTGCAAGAGATGATGAGCTGTGCTGCTGACTGCCTGCTCACAGCTGTTGTGTAACTGAGGGCCGCAACCTGTGAGCAGGCAGAAACTAAACATGATACAAAGTAGGCAGGCTAAGTTGTGGTTAAACAGACAAAAAGGTCATTGCAGACAGATAACAAGGATCATTAAGAAACAGGCAAAATGTCAGGACAAGTGGATAACAAAATTCTTTAAGAAACAGGCAGAGGTCACAAACCAATATCAGAACTGAAACAGAGATCTTTGGTGCTGGAGTCTTGAAAAAGATACTCAAGAGGACTTTGCTCAAGCAACTCCCAAGTGTGAAAGGCAGTTTTTTTTTGCTTTCCTTTATATGACTGCAGATGAAGTGTCTGACAGCAGTTTTCACTAGTGTGTGTGGGGGGGAAGGGGGGGCTGGGGGTGCAAGAACGGGGGTGACCCCTACAGAACCCCCAGTAGGAAGAGTTATGGACTGTCTCAGTACCCAATTATTAAGCAAAAACATTGAAAGTATATGAATGTTATTTATACAAAATTGTTTAAAAGACATAGATGCACAATTGTGATAAAACAGCAGTTCATGATAACCTCAACAGACAGTAAGTTATACAAATATGTCTAACTGGTCACATAGTAGCCTCAGACGAATGCTAACGGCATATAATTCACAATGTACTTTATATCCTCTACATGTTTTGTGGCAGGAGCAGCTTCTTCAGGAGGTGTTTTACATAGTATCATCCACAACAAAGCAAAATTTTTATTATACCGATGTATCAATAAATTGTAGTGAGGGGAAAAGAGTCACTGATTGCTTACCCAAGAAAGACCAGAGCCCAGGTGGCAGTCAAGGTAGGGACACTACAGGGGTTCCCTCAAGGTAGACATGGGGACGAAACTTGTAAGTGTGTCGATATAACAAGAATTGCTGAAAAAAGACAAGATATAACATGCCAATTGCTTGCTGGTAATCCATATCAAAACTGAGGCGTAGGGGGTGGACAGAGAATAGGGGAACCTTGGGACCAAAAAGGGAACACTGGGGAGGAGGGTATGAGAGGTAAAGAAGGGGGGGGGGGTGCTGAGGAAGCAGAAGAGGGGAAAAAAAGGGGAAGAAAGGGGGGAAGGGGGAGGGAAAGGGGGAAGGGGTTGTCAAACCAAAAGTAAGTGCTTACAGATAGAAACAACTAGCCTGATTTTAATCAAGCTAAAAGAAATCCCTTGGGAAAGCAAAGGATTAAGTCAAAATCACCTGATGGAATAACCGCCAGGACCCATTCTGTAGGGATACCTAATAGGTAAAATGGTAAGAGATCTAAGCGTACAAAGCAATATATCTCAAAGCATCAATTTAGAGGACATCATCACTCTAGGATAAAAAGAATATAATGGTCTTTTAGGAAGCCAGTTAATGCAGTGTGAGAAACATACCAAGAAAAAACATAGGAAAAACATAGGAAGAAAGACAGCAATACTGTATTATTAATTCCTAAATGTAATCAGGGAAACAGGTCTGCATGCCTGCAGCTGAAACAAAATAATCTAAATTTGCCATCTTAAAGGTATTCATCTCTTCAAAGAGTCACTGAATCCCAATTGCTCATATTTAAACAAAAGAGTCTTACCAATGTCTCAGGCGTGATAAAGATAAGCTCCCCAGGAGTGCAACAGCCAGATTTCAAGGAGCACTGTGACTTTATTTAAACCGCCAACCTGTTTTATCCACAGCTGCCAGCAATTGCTGGTGTGTGATATCATTGGATCCACCCCCCCCCTCTCCCCCTTAACCACTTAAGCCCCGGAAGATTTTACCCCCATTCCGACCAGGGGGTATTTTGCGATTCGGCACTGCGTGATTTTAACGGACAATTGCGCGGTCGTGCAACGCTGTACCTAAACGAATTTGGCGTCCTTTTTTTCCCACAAACAGAGCTTTCTTTTGGTGGTATTTGATCACCTGTGCGATTTTTTGATCACGCGCTATAAACAAAAAAAGAGCGTCAATTTTGCAAAAATAGCAATATTTTTCACATTTTTTTATATGAAATTCCCCAAAAAAAAAATTTAAAAATCAAAATTTTTTTACTTTTTCGGCCAATTTGTTTTATGCTACCTATGTTTGGTAAAAAAAATCGCAAAAAGCGTATTTTGATTGGTTTGCGCAAAAGTTATCGCGTTTACTAACAAAGGGAAAGATTTCTGTCATTTTTGTTGTTTTTTTTTTTAACGTGTAATGGCGGCGATCTGCGATTTTTTTTGCGGTACTGCGACATTGGGGCGGATAGATCGGACCCTTGACTGACATTTTTGACACTTTTGGGGTTACCAGTGACATTTCTACAGTAATCAGTGCTATATATATGCACTGTTACTGTAAAAATACACTGGTAGTGAAGGGGTTAACTTTATTTGGGAGGGAGGGGCTGTGTGTATCCCTAGGGGCGTGCTTTCTACTGTGATTGGCTGGGGCTTGAGCTGTATGGACACTGATCAACGGATCTACATACTAGATCCGAGTGATCAGTATCCTAACAGCAAGGAGAATGACAGGTGGCTTGTTTACACAAGCTGCCTGACATTCTCCCTCTCCCCCGCCGATCGCCGAGTGACCGGCGGACATCGGGTCCGCCGGTCACACGCGCGGGGGGGTCCGTGACCACGCGGGAGCGGGAGCGCGCCTCCGGGGGCACGCGCTCGCTCCCTAGACCCTCACAAGCTAGTGACGTAGCCCTACGTCACTTTGCCTGTGAGGGGCTGACTGCCGACGTAGATCGGCGTTAGGCAGTCGGCAAGTGGTTAATGCGCACAGCTATCCGCTGGACCCAATCAGAATACAAACTTTCTAAGCAAGCACAGTCTCCGCAACCTCCATTTGCTTTATGAGGCTGGGTAATGCCTACACCCCTTAAAGCAGATCTTAACTGCATCTGAGCACTGCAATCCAAAAACACAATTTAATTCATTTTTAATAGTTAGTGCTCTTTCACACGGTCCGCCTCAGTAGGCGGATCCGTGCTGCTCAGCAGGGATCGATCCGCCGATCCCCGCTGAGCCGGCGGATGACAGCTCTGTCTCCGCTTGCAGTGCGGAGGGGGAGGTGTCACAGCCCCCCTGCTCTCTATGGGGGTATCGGATGAGAGCGGACCGCCTGTCCGCTCTCATCCGATCCGATCCCTGAACGGATGGAAAAAAAGGGTTTCCATCCATCCAGATTTCACGGACAGGATCGGATGCGGATGTCAGCGGGTGTCAGCGGAGGTGTCTCCGCTGACATCTGCTGCCCCATAGAGCTGCATGGAGGATCCGATCAGATCCGCCTAAAAAACTGACAGGCGGATCTGATCAGATCGCCCGTGTGAAAGAGCCCTTAAAGTAAACTCCCCAATCCATCCACATCTCTATGCTTTATTTTCTTGAAAAATCATTTTGAAAAATGTATTGAAACCCCCCTAGCATTTCTAGGCATAGCCATCTTGAGTAAGGGCAAATGATTCATGTACCATTTACTTCCCAGGAATCCATCTGCCCTCAGCTCAAGCATGCATGCAAGAGAGTGTGCTTAGCTGGGAAAACATCTTCCCTTCTCCTAAAGTCCCCTCCTGAAGTGACATCATTTGCCTAGGCAAAAAAAAACAAGAAGTAACTGAAGAAATGTAAAAAAAAAAGTTTAAAACAAGTAAATATGATATATAGTAAAACCTTGGTTTGAGAGTAACTTGGTTTGAGAGCGCTTTGCAAGACAAGCAAATTTTTTAAATAAATTTTGACTTGATATACAAGCAATGTCTTGATATACAAGTAGCGTCATGTCACAACTGAGTATAAAAGAGAAGAGAGGCGCCTCTAAGTGTAGCAATATTGTTACATTTAATGAAGGTTCAATATTTAGCAGCTCACATGGTTGATGATTAAAAGAGGCACATCTAAGAATGCAGGCATCCGGGGTAAAGCTGTCCACATAGACCACCCTCCGCACTGCCATCTTCATCACACCCTTCCACGCTGCACTCCACGAGCGATTCAAAGTCTCGCTTTCAGATCACTCTACTGCAGGGTAGTCTTCCGAAACACAATTGCAGACTGACATCGGTGAGAGCCAGTGGTTCAGAAGATGGTCTATGTGGACAGCTTTACCCCGGATGCCTGCATACTTAGATGTGCCTCTTTAATCATCAACCATGTGAGTTGCTAAATGTTGTACCTTCATTAAATGTCCCCATACTGGTACACTTAGAGGCGCCTCTCTTCTCTTTTATACTCTGTAGCTCCTGCTGGATTTTGCTTCTAATCCCCTAGTGGAGGCGCCAATTGTGGATGGACATTTTATGATGACACAACCTATCACATTGCTATAATCTTTGCATATAGACTATAAACTGAAGGACTTGTGAATAAATGGTTGTGGAACGAATCATCTGAGTTTCCATTATTTCTTATAGGAAAATTCGCTTTGATATAAGAGTGCTTTGGATTACAAGCATGTTTCCGGAACGAATTATGCTCGCAATCCAAGGTTTTACTGTACTTCCTAACTATTTACTAATGCTAGCAGTATGGGGATTAAAAAAAATGAATGTTGATTGGAAGAGTGAAGTTCCGCTTTAAGTGACAGCACACTGCAGTCCTGCTAATTCTCACCTTAAAATGCATACAAAGTAGTGTGGGAGGGTGCAGAGTGGTGCGGCTGTAGTAACTCACACACAGTCCAGATGCAATGGAAAGAACTTGTATTGTAGTCAAAGTATAACAGTTCACAACAAGCCCAGTGGGAAGATAACCTGACCAGGAACACTCACAGATAAACAACAGATTGTAGCAGAGCAGATCCCAGCCGAAACTGACAGCATTTATCTTGAGGGGCAGATTGCGGCCTGGTTGGTCCATGAGCAAGCTGGGAGACTTCCAGGAAGAGTGAAGGATCCTTAAGCTTTCCCTACTTGTCTGGAACCTGTACCTACACTTCCCACACACTAAATGCGTACCAAACTCAGAAGCCAAGGTCTTAAATAGACTTTGCCTGACCCAAGATGGCCACCAGAGTCACATGAGCTGTCAACATCCAGCCGAATCACTGCCCCAGTAACTCAGGAAACAATAGAGGAACCACGTTCCTCTTGATGTCCTCTCCCTCTGCACAGTTTAGCATGGTTGAGCACCACCTGCAGTGAAGAAAATAGACTGCACCTGCCTACATACACAAAATGCCCCTTCATTACTTTGATCCCAACATTTATGTAAAGCAGCAGCCACCCCCTGCCACCCGTACTCCCATTGTCGGTAATCTGGTCATATAGAAACCCCTTTTGCTTACCTTTTTGTCATCCAATAGAAGAAATTCCAAACACACTCACTGCAGGCTTCGGGTTGTCTCTCACATATAAAGAAAAAACAATTAATCCAAGTACCAGAATCAAAGAGTCTGTAATAAGAACAGAAATTGCCAGACACTAATTGAATGTATTTGTTTCCCTATGTTTCTGTTAACCACTTCAGCCCCGGAAGGTTTTACCCCCTTAATGACCAGGACATTTTTTGTAATTTGGCACTGATTGGATTTAACTGGTAATTTCGCAGTCATGCAATGCTGTACCCAAACAAATGGTATGACCTTTCTTTCCCACAAATAGAGCTTTCATTTGGTGGTATTTGATAACCACTGGGATTTTTATTTTTTGCGATATAAATGAAAAAAATACAGAAAGTTTTGAAAAAAAAATTATATTTTTTTCAACTTAAAAAATTGTTAAAAGATATCCAATAAACTAAAATTTTGTCATACATTTAGGCCAAAATGTATTTATCTACATGTCTTTGGTAACAAAAAATCTCAATAAGCGTATATTTATTGGTTTGCGCAAAAGTTATAGAGTCTACGAGCTAAGGTGTATATATACTAGAATTTACGCAGCTTTTACTTTCTGACTGCCTAACTCATTTCTTGAGGTTCTAAAATGGAGGGGCAGTACAACCCCCCCCCCCCCCCCAAATTATCCCTTTTTGGAAAGTAGACACGCCAAGGAATTTACTGAGAGGCATGTTGAGTCCATGGAATATTTTATATTTTGCCACAAGTTTCTGTATTTTTCTGTGTTTTTTTTTTTTTTACACAAGATGTCACTGAAATTATATATTGTTCACACGTGCCATGGGTATATGTGAAATTACACCTCTAAATACTTTCTGCTGCTTCTCCTGAGTATGGGGATACAACATGAGTGAGACTTTGTGGGAGCCTAGCCACGTACTGGTGCCGAAAACCAAACACCGCCTTCAGGATTTCAAAGGGCGTAATTTTCTTATTTTACTTCCTCACTACCTATCACAGTTTCAGAGACACTGAAATGCCAAGAAAGCACAACCCCCCATGACCCTTTTTTTGTAAAGTAGGCACCCCAAGCTATTTGCTGAGAGGCACATTGAGTCCATGGAATATTTTATGTTTTACCACACGTTTCTGGAATATTTATTTATTTTTTTTTACACAAAGTTGTCACTAAATAATATATTGCTCACACATGCATGGGTATATTTGGAATTACACCCCAAAATACATTCTGCTGCTTGTCATGAGTATGGGGATACCACATGTAAGAGACTTTTTACAGTATAGCCGTGTACAGGACCCTAAAAACCAATCATTGCCTTTAGGCTTTCTAAGGGCATAAATAGCTAATTTCACTTCCTCACTACCTATCACAGTTTCGGAGGCCCTGAAATGCCAAGATAGCATAACCCCCCCAAATGACCCATTTTTGCAAAGTAGACACTCAAAGCTATTTGCTGAGAGACATGTTAAGTCCATGGAATACTTTATGTTTTGCCACAAGTTTCTGGTATTTGCTAAGTGAGAATTTTGCAGATCCCATTTGTTGCCACAATGTTTTGTAAAATGAAGAAAGAAAAGGAAAATTAATTTTTTCTTTTCTTTTTTCAATTTTCAAAGACAAAAAGCAAAATCTGCTAAATACTTTACATGCCTCTAAACAAATAGCTTGGGGGGTTGTGCTATCTTGGCATTTCAGGGCCTCCAAAACTGTGATAGGTAGTGAGGAAGTGAAATGAGCTATTTATGCCCTTAGAAAGCCTGAAGGCAATGATTGGTTTCAGGGACCTGTACGCGGCTAGACTGCCAAAAAGTCTCACACATGTGGTATCCCCATACTCAGGAGAAGCAGCAGAATGTATTTTGGAATGTTATTCCACTTATGCCCACGGCATGTGTGAGCAATATATCATTTCAATGACAACTTTGTATGTAACATTTTTTAAGAAACTTGTGGCAAAACATAAATTATTCCATGGACTCAACATGCCTCTCAGTAAATAGCTTGGGCTGTCTACTTTCTGAAAATGGGTAATTTGGGAGGTGTTTGAACTGTCCTGGCATTTTATGCCCAACATTAGAAGCTTATGCCACACATCACCCACTCATATAACCACTTGAAGACCAAGCTTTTTCTAAAACTTTTTGTGTACATGAAGAAAATAATTGTTTTAGCTAGAAAATTATTTTGTACCACCAAACATTATTTATATATATATATATATATATATATATATATATATATACACATATATTTTTTTTTTAAGCAGAGGCCCTATAGAAAAAAATGGTGGGCATTGCAATTTTATTTGTCACACAGTATTTGTGCAGTGATTTTCAAAATGCAATTTTTTGGGAAAGAAAACACTTTTTCTTTTTTACTTTTTTTAATTTCAATGCACAAAAACACAATCTATTGCCCAATTGTTTGGTAAAATAAAAAAAAAGATGATCTTATGCTGAGTACATAGATACCAAACACAACATACTTTAAAATTCTGCACGCCCGTGCAGCAGCAACAAACTATGTACATTTTAAAAAGTGTTTAAAAGCCTTTAAAAGCCTTTACAGGTTACCACTTTAGATTTACAGAGGAGGTCTACTGCTAAAATTTCTGCCCTCAATCTGACGTTCACAGTGATACTTCACATATATGGTGCAGTTGCTGTCTACATACAACATGAGATCAATGCTTGTGTTCATCTTTGCGTGGAAGCACGGGGGGACAGGGGGGCTTTCATTTTTTTTTATTATTATTTATTTTACTTTTATATTTTATTGGTACACCGTCCCTTTCTTTTTTTTTTTTTTTTTATCACTTTTATTGTTATCACAGGGAATGTAAATAGCCCCTATGATAGCAATAGGTAGTGACAGGTACTCTTTTTGAAAAATTTGGGGTCTATTAGACTTCAAATCTCTCCTCTGCTCTTAAAGCATCTGACCACTCCAAGATCGGTGTGATAAGATGCTTTCCCAATTTAAAAATGGTGCTGTTTATATCTGGCAAAACCAAAGTGAAGAAATGCTTGTAGCTTCAGTTATCTAAGGCCATAGAGATGATTGGAGCCATTCTGTTCTCCGATCAGCTCTTTGGTCAGCTGGCAAAACCACCGGCTGCATTCTCAGGTTACCCGGTAGGACAGGAGAGCCAGAGAAACCTTGAAAGTTGGGCTCTCTTTATCGCAACGGGGCGGACCCGGAAGTGGTCATGTGAGGCTGTGCTCTGGGTGCCTCGCGGGAAAACTCCCTCGCTAACATGGAGCCCATCCGAGAACCGAGCGGGAGAACTGCACGCTGGGCGGCGGTGAGATAGGAAAGCCGCAGACCCGCTTCTCATCACCCCCGACAGCCGAACTGTATGACCGGGTGAGACTGCAGAGACCCGGACAGATACCTGCTCCCGCTGCAGACCACACGCCAGCTGCCAGAGTGAGACCGGGGTTGTGAGAGGAGGGCAGTCGGCGGACGCCTCCCGGAGGTGTGGGGCGGCGTGACCAGGGAGAGGCAGCACCAGGCAAACTAAAAGACAGCCGGTGGCTACGGGGCTTCCCGTCTGACGACCGGGTGCACAGTCAGCGGAGCTGGGTTGCTAACACTCTCCCCGTCACGAATACCAGCCGAGAGCAACAGGAACCTGGAAGGGAACTTACGCAGTGGCCCCCACGAGGAAGTTTGCCGGCAGGTGGGTGAAAGTGAAGGAAGGGGGCAGCTGCAGGAGCCTGCCCGCACTCCCAAATCTCCCGACCACACGGCATGGAAAAGGGAGCCGGTGAGGAACGGATACATATAAGCACCAGATCCCCAGAAAAGCAATAACGGAGAAGAGACTGCCTGCACAAAGCATGAGTGAATACTTTCCACTTTTCCTATTCAAGCCATATGTACCAGCAATAATTGACTGTTAGAGACATATTGGTATCACACAGGCATACGGTCATATTGGGGATATAAGCTGGAAGGGGACAGATGAGGAAGTAAATGGTGAAATAGGAAACATAAATCAAGTCCCCCTACCAGCAGAAGATTGTGGGAGAGCAAAGGAGGAAGGTTATCAAAGAGGTGGAGGAGTGATAAAGTGGAGCTGGGACTTTAAAATATGGAGGCTGGAGGTATATAGGATTGGATAGAGTACCCCAGAAGACCAAAGGAGACCGGAGGGCCCAGTTAACTCCAAACCACACCACTGGCTCTCACAGGATAGGGAGTTAGTATGACTCTCACAAAAAAACGGAAGGTCAAAAAAAACACCGGGAAAACACAAGGGAAATCAGAAGGAGAGATAAGGAAATTCCTCTCTACCAGCCTTACAACTACAACAGTAAGCAGCATGGCGGAGCCAGGAGACACCCAGACAGATTGGGACTCTAGTGATATCATAGAATCAAGGGCCACATCACCCCTAGAGGACAGAGCCCCGGTTCACAACTTTAAATCCCAGAAAGAACAGATTACACCCTCCCCGAATGTTGAATGGGCAGCGCAAATGGCGGAATTCAGAGCCATGATTAGTTCGCTCCCAACTAAAAAGGACATGGAACAGCTAGTGAACCGGGTAGAGGAGACACATAAAAAGGAAATCCAGCTTATTAAAAATGAGATCCAAGCACTATCCACTAATCAAAGAAAAGAGGATGCAGAAATTGTTGCAATAAAGGAACGGCTAACAGTCCTGGAGAGGAATGCAGAACAACAGGGAGAAAAAGAGGCTAGGCTACAGCTACAGATTGAAGATATGGAAAATCGAAGCCGTCGCAATAATTTAAGAATCCGAGGCCTAACAGAAACACTCAAAAATACACAGTTGGAAGGATCAGTAAATAATCTATTCAAGGATATTTTAGGGGCAAGTTATCCGGGTAAAATCGAGTTTGACAGAATACATAGGGTTCCCGGCCAAATGAAGAGAGATCAGGAAAGGCCAAGGGATGTAATCTGCAAATTACATTACTACACCCAAAAAGAACTGAGATCGGCCAGGGACACCAGAGGGACACCAGAGAGTGGAAAATGGAAGGAATGACCATACAGGTTTTCTCAGATATCTCCAAAGGGACCCTAAAGAGAAGAGCCATGCTGAAACCCATTTTGGAATTGGCTAAGCAAAAGGGATGTTCTTATAGATGGGGGTTCCCCTTTACAGTAACATTTAATAGGAATGGTCGTTTCTTCACGATGCGTAAATTTCAAGACAGGGTGGCTTTTTTTGACTTTCTGGGGGTACCGGCGATAGAGACCCCAAACTGGCTGGGGGAGATCGAGGGAAATGTACGCAGAGAGCTAACACAACCTTGGGAGATAGGGGGGAGGAGGGAGGGTAGGGATTAAAGTCTAGGGGCACTACATTGGGGATGGGGGGGTTTGGGTTTTCCGAGGGGATTTGGAGGTTAATAAAGATGAAGAAGGATGCAATCCTGTTGGTATACGGGAGGGGCCGGGGATGAGGGGATGAGACCTCCACATCTAAGCCCCTCTCTGCTTTTTTTTTTTTTTCTTGCACTAAAAGCACAGTGGAAATTAGGGGCATAATCCCCCCTACTGAATGAAGTCACTTATCGGGGTTTTAATGGAAAGGAGGTTGTAATCATTTTTTTTCTTTTGTTTCCCCTCCCACGAAGACTATAGTGGAACGTAGGGGTTTAACTTACCCGATTGAAATAAGGCACGGAAGTTTTAGTAGAAGCGGTAAAGTGTTAAGGGTAACTTTTGCACTGGTTTTTTTTTTTTTTTTTTTTTCTCACGGTGAAGTTTGGGTGTAATACGCACTGACACTTGAATGTTGTATTTAGGGTTTTTTTTTTTTTTTTTTCTCTGGGAAGTATTGAATTAAATATAGAACATACTAATAGAAATTGAAGGATGCATTAGAGACCTAAGACCCCAAACCCCCTCCCCTCATCTATAGACCCTGAAGAGCAGTAGAACTTAGCAGGGAAGGGGGGTCAGAGAAACCCAGTATTACAATGAGGAAATAAGAGTGGGCCAGTAAGGCTAAAGGTGAAAACCATATAGGGGATATGTCATTCTTTGTACTGCCCCCCCACTCCGCCAGTTTTTAATATTTACCCCTTTTTTTTTTTTTTTTTAGTACAATGCAATTAAAGGGTTTAAATACCCCATACAAGGGATCACAAAGTAGGTCGTTATTGGCGACCCCAAAATTCAATTTTTTTTTTATTTTTTTTTTGCGTTGCTGTGCACAAGGAAATTAAAGGGTGTAATACCCCATACAAGGGATCACAAAGTGGGTCGTAATTGGCGGCCCTAAATTTTTTTTTTTTTTTTCTTCTTTTTTGTTGTTTTGGCACAAGGAAATTAAAGGGTGTAATACCCCATACAAGGGATCACAAAGTGGGTCGTATTTGGCGGCCCCATTGTTTTTTTTTTTTTTTTGTTTTTTTTTCATTATATATGGTACGGTGTTAATGTGGGGCACAATAGCCCCTATTAAATAGAGTTAACTAAGTTTTAAGGGGAATGGGAATCCTATACGTTATTGGGGCAAGCTGAGTTTTTTTTTGTTTTTTTGCCCCTGTCTTTATCGGTGTGTTGTAAAGGGGAAGCTATTGTTAGATATCAAGGCTCTTAAAATATTCATAGAGCTTCAGGAGGGGAGTATCTCAAGGGCACAGAAAACCAGAGGCTAGAGGGGTAGAGGAAGAAAGGATGGGCAGTGGAGATAGAGAAATAAAAGCCTATAAGTAAGAATAGGGAGGGAGAATGCGGGGACAGAGGGTATGACCTCAGGTAATTCCCTGTAAAAAGTTTAGAACACACAGGTGGCAGTAAAATGCCGTGTGTTGGAAGGATTTAAAAATCCGACCTGGGGATCCGACCGGGAAGAGCTTTTTTGCTCCAACCGGCAGGGTAGGATCCACAGGGAAGGGCATAGGAGTGATTGGATTAGTGTGAGGTGTGTGGACAAGAGATTGAGTGAGTGACTGCCGATAATAGGTTGTGAGATGTTTGAGGGGGTTTTTTTTTTTTTTTTTTTTTTTCTCTTCCTTCTCCCACGATCTGTAGTCTCCACTTACTTATATAATTTGATAAGGTTAAAATGGAGAATATAAAGATTGTTTCAATTAATGCAAAGGGCCTAAATACGCCCGAAAAAAGGCGAATATTATTATCAGAACTCAAAAGAGTTAAGGAGAATATAGCGTTTATACAAGAGACGCATTTTAGATCAGGGAATTTACCATACTTAAAAAATAATGCATTTCCATACATATATCATTCAACTTACACAAAATCAAAATCAAGAGGGGTATCAATATTAATTGACAGTAAGACACCATGGCAGATGGAGGAGAAGTTATGCGATGACAGCGGTAGATATCTCTTCCTAAAAGGGAAAATAGGAGAAACACAGATGACATTGGCAACCTTATACTCCCCTAACAAGCAACAAGATAGATTTGTCGCCAAAACATTAAACATACTTAGAGAATTTACTCAAGGTCAAGTGATAGTGGGAGGAGATTTCAATACACCGCTGTCTCCCGTGGCTGATACCTCTAAAACTAAACATACTTCCTCAGAAGCGATGTGTCGGCGGATGAGGAAGAATATATATAAGGAACAACTGATAGATGTATGGCGTCTCCAGCACCCAACCGAAAAAGAGTTCACATTTTTCTCACATCCGCATGAGACCTACTCGAGAATAGATTTCTTTCTAGTACCACATGCGCATCTCCGGGCGGCGATACACACCGACATTGACAACATCTCATGGTCAGACCATGCAATGGTGTCAATGGTCTACAATATTTCCACAGTTAAATCAACTAAACAAAGATTTTGGAAATTAAATGAAAGTCTGTTACAGATAGAGGAAGTAAGGTCAGAGGTACAAAAAGAACTTAAGGATTACTTTGATCTTAACGATCTACCTGGCTGTGCGATAGGCACGCTGTGGGAGGCACATAAGTCGGTGATAAGGGGAATTCTAATTAAGCATGGCGCAAGAATAAAAAGGGAAAGAAATAAACAATTGCTAGGATTACTAGATAAGCTCAAAATAATGGAAACAGAACACAAAAAGAAAAAGGCAAATATAGCAATAGGTGAACTGACTCTAGTAAGAAAGCAGATACTTGATTTGATGCACTATAAAGCGAAAGTCGCGATACAAGTATCAAAGAAAATCACATACGAATCAGGGAATAAATGCGGTAAAGTCTTAGCAAGATCTGTCCACAATCAAAAAGTAAGATCATATATACCACAAGTTCTATCCCCAGAAGGAGTTAAAAAAATATTGCCTGATCAAATAACGGAAGAATTTAGGAATTTTTACTCATTACTATATAATTTACCGGAAATAGGAAAATCGCAAAAGGAAATGGACGACTATATGGCACAATCAGGTCTACCGAAACTTTCTGAAGAAGATAAGGATGACTTGGAAAGGCACATCTCACAGACGGAAATAGATCAGGCCATAAAAAGTATGAAAAGTGGTAAAGCACCAGGCCCTGATGGCTTGACAATACAGTATTTCCATGTATTGGCCCCCATCCTGGGACCATACATGGAGAGACTGTTTAATGAGAGAGGAATAGAGGGGACGCTACCTAGGGATACATTAATGGCGTATATAACGCTAATCTTAAAAGAGGGGAAAGACCCCTCAAATTGCGGAAGTTATAGGCCTATTTCGCTCTTAAATACGGACCTAAAAATTTTCACAAAAATCTTAGCGGCAAGGATGGCAAAGGTACTCCCTAAAATAATACACTTAGACCAAGTGGGTTTCATGGTGGCGAGGGAAGCAAAAGACAGCACTACAAGAGTTCTCAACTTAATTCATATAGCCACCAAAGAAGAACTACCATGCATCATACTGAGCACCGATGCAGAAAGGGCCTTCGACAGAGTTGAATGGACCTTTATGCAGTCGGTGCTCAAGTATATAGGAGTAGGCGAAATAATGCGGGAAAGAATAACTAGGGTTTACTCCAACCCAACCGCAAGAGTGAAGGCAAATGGTGTGTTGTCGGAACCTCTTAGTATAAAAAATGGCACAAGACAGGGTTGCCCACTATCTCCCCTGTTGTTTGTGCTGACATTAGAGCCCTTCTTGAATAAAGTTCGAATGAATCAGGACATAAAAGGAATCACAGTAGGTAGGGAACAATACAAGACTGCAGCGTATGCTGACGACTTACTGTTTACTCTGACGGAACCAGAAATTTCGCTACCAGTACTTCTAGAGGAAATTAAACAATATGGAGAGTTATCAAATTTCAAAATAAACTATAGGAAATCTGAAGCAATGGGAGTGGGAATATCACAAACAAATAAAGATAGAATAAAGAGCAACTTCGGATTCTCGTGGGTAGAGAAAGCAGTGAAATATCTAGGGACGTATATGCCCGCTAATTTAGCCCAGATCTATGAACTAAACTTCACCCCTTTGATTGGAGAGACAAAGAAAACTTTGGAACAATGGAGGGGAGGCTTCCAGTCATGGTTTGGGAGAGGAAATTTAATCAAAATGAACATCCTGCCAAAATACTTATATATCATGAGAGCGCTCCCAGTCAAAATTCCTAATAGTTTCTTCAAAACTATCCAGGGTGTGATTAGTGGATACATCTGGGCGGGTAAAAAACCACGTATAGCACGCAATACGTTAACACTCCCCAAAAATATGGGTGGGTTGGCTATACCCGACCTGCGTAGATACTACCACGCCATCCATTTAAATAGAATATTGGACTGGTGGCACCATTGGGAATCGAAAAGATGGGTCCAAATGGAACAAGCACAAACGGCGGTCTCATTAAAGAGGGCAATCTGGTGCTATAAGACGCTTCCTAAACCCTTGAAGTTACATCCCCTGCTGGGAAATACAATAAGAATAGGGTTTCATCAGACCCTGAGACAAAATTTAACCTCAATGGAATCCCCATTATATCCGATCTTGGGAAACCCTAAATTTACCCCAGGTTTAGGGAGACAGCATTTTAAAAAACTGTGGGAAACAGGACAAGACGGCATCAAAAATTTTACAAGCCAGCAGATATGGCCTTCAATCGGTAGACTAATAGATGAGGAGGGTCCATATAGGCTACTCTTATGGGAGGCATTGCAACTGCGACACTTTTTAGAGTCGCTGCCGGAGCCGGAAAAATTTAAAAAACCATTGACACACTTTGAAAAACTATGTGAGAAAACAGGAGGTGTATACCGCCCATTGTCGATTCTATATAGAATGTTGAACACCCCATTGGTCCAGCCGAATCTGAAATGGTTGGAAAGATGGAAAGTGGATCTAAATATGGATATATAACGGACACACAGAAGCAAAGAATGTTTAGGGCAATATTTAGACCAACTAAATGCACGAAAATGCAGGAAATAAATTATAAAATCTTGACTAGGTGGTATAACACACCAGATAAATTGCATAAGTGGTACATTCAAGAATCGGATAGGTGCTGGAGATGAGGAGAAGGGGAAGGCACAATATATCATATCTTCTGGAACTGTCCAGAAATTTTGGTCAGAGATTGGTGATATAGTCCAAAAAGTAACAGACTATAAAATCAAGGAAGAAGCTGCCTTCTGCCTCCTGCAGATATCAGACCAGTCAGAGAGGAAATATGCAAGATCAGTACTGCCACACATGATGAATGCCGCAAGAGCATGTATACCCCAACACTGGAGAAATAGACAAGCGCCAACGGTGTTCGATTGGGCTAGAAAATTAGAACATATTAATAAAATGGAGGATCTCGTGTTTTCCTCACAACACAAACAGGAACAATACAAAAAAACATGGAGAACATGGAATTTATTCATATCCTCAGATGCGGGCAAACAATTACTGGGGCCCCCATCTCAGAGTGTAGGAGATGTATGAGAGGGGAGGGGTTCTTTGTCACTCTTTGAGAGGGGGGGAGAGGGGAGAGAGGGAAGGAGAATTTTTTTTTTAATTTTTTTGGGTCCCCCCTTTTTTTTTTTTTCGTTGTTGTTGTGTATGTGGGGTGTGGACAGTGGGTATGAATGAGGAGAGAGAGTGGGGGGGTAATATAGAAAAGGAAGGGAATGAACAGACAGAAGAAGAAGGGGAAATTAAGACAAGATTAAAGGCTAGGTTATTCAAATTAAAGTACAAGGAAGCAAAGAGAGGTAAGGATTAAATGAGCGGGAATAGAGATGGAGACTTGATGACCTAACAATATCTTGTCCTAGCTGAATGTTTGACAAAGGATTATATATTAATGAGTCAGGAATCTCCAGAGGTCTTTATTAGACCTAGGTGATGAGAAAAATGATGTGGTTGATGTCTTTGTAAGCTATTTACTTATTAAGGAGTCATATATTCTGTAATGTTCTTTCTTTTTTCCTCTGAAAATTCTAAATAAAATGATAAATATAAAAAAAAAAAAAAAAAAAGAAAGTTGGCGGGAGGGGGGAGAGTCCCCTTCCACTGCTTGTAAAAGCAGTCTAGCTGATAATTAGCCACTAGGACTGCTTTTACATGAATGCCGACCACCGGTTGGAAAAAATGATACCAAGATGATGCCTAAACCTGCAGGCATAATCTCAGTATTACCACTCAAAGTCCAGCGACGTACCAGTAGGTTGCTGGTCCTTCTTGTGCATATATTATAATGTTCTTTTTTTTCATACAGCCTGTGGGCTGAATAAAAAAAAAAAAAGAACCTAACAGATTCCTCCATTCACATTGATCGATGTGGATGAAGAAATTTCTGCCAGAAAAGTGCAAAAAATATATGGCAAAGCATAGGGGAGATCTGCCCTCTGTCCACCCCATCCCCTATGCTTTGCTATATATGCTCTTTTTTTTAACTGCGGTGGTAAAATCACCTTCTACAGCGCTGCAATCATTGATTTATGTATGCTGAAAACAAACGCTGTTTGTCAGAATAAACAGATTAGTGCTGCAGCTGATGGGTATACCTGCAAAGCAAATTCTGGGTTGGCCAGTGAATGGGGGATATACGGGCTCTGTAGCAGTGGTGGGCTACCAATCAGGATTTGCAAGCAATCAGGAATTCTTGGTGGCTGCGGGACACTACTTGTGCTAGCCACCACACCAGCTTGAACTGCACTTAAGGGACTCGCCACGTCACTAAGCGTTACTGCAGTGCTGGTTTGTCTACGACCAGGACGTACTAGGTCGCTGGTGCTCGCCAGTTCACCAGAAGGTTGAGCGGCACTAGTACTGGCACTCTGCTGCATGCGAGAACCATGCGATTGTGCACCTCAGCAACCTGGGAATGGGGTCGGGTACACCTGACCTTGGCAGGGACTACTACTCAGTCATCAGAGCTATCTGTCAGGGTGTCACTGATTCGAATACTGTGCCTGATTCTGACAGTGAAGACTCCCCATCGCACTCATCTATCATGCTCAGCATTGTGTAGGCCTCCTCACTATTGTACCTTTGTTTGGACATATTGGTCACTAAATTTATAGGTAGCCAGTGAGACTCACAGGTAAAAAAGCCCCTGGATGTCAAGGACTGTTTGAACTGCTACAAAAAAATGTACCTGCTAGGACTAGCAGGTTTTAGACTAACACCGCAGTTTTGTTTACTGTGTATCATCAGAAGTGACCATAATCTACTGACACTGCACTTGTTGGAGGGGGGAGGGGGCAGAGGGGCTAAATGCAGACATGTCAGGCCTGATCCTGCTAATGCTACGTTTTTGGGAACACTATACTATTGGGGACACTAGTATAGTTCTGATCTGAAAAAAAAGATATTGATCAGTTCACACACAATACTAGTAATGGAGGTGTGTAGTGTGTGTGTTAGTGTTGCTGGCAAACAAAGGATTAACATGTATTAGTGAATATGTGGTGGCAATCTGACTCTGTCTGGGATTGACGCTAACCGACGTTAACTATCTAGATCTGTGAAAGCTAGATTTGTACACTGTACCAATAACACTGGGACAGGGTAGTAAAATGGTTACCTGGAGGCGATCAGGGGGTTAAAACTTTATTAGGGAATATGTGGTGGGTACCCTAAACCTATCTGGGACTGACGCTAATGCTATTTAGCGTTACCAGTGACAATAATAGAGTAATCAGTAAAAAATCTGTACACTGTACCTAGTGACACCGTGACGGGGAGTGAAAGGGTAACTGGAGGGGCGATCAAGGGGATAAATGTGCTTAACTACATAATCTGGTGTCAGAGTAGTGCTTGTACTCACAGTGGATGTTATCTCTTCCCACGCTGGAAACAAAAAGGGCTCCAGGAGGGAAGATTGCATAATTTCCTGTGCCTGTGTTTACATTACACAGGTATAGGATGTTCTGGCATTCGTCAGAACCGATCAGCTGGACTAGGCCATAAATCATTGGCCTGGACCTGATGATAGATCGGTTCTGAACCCAATCCAAACATCGCCGGGTCCGTGGGCGCATGCGCCCCAGACCAGCTGCACGAAATGGCGTACAGGTACATGATTTTGCGCAGGAGAGCCGACTTGCCACAGTACATGTATGTTAGGCGATCGGTAAGTGGTTAATCTATTAAGGGGTTTAGGGAGTGACTAAAAATTGTAAAAAGAGTTAAAAAAGAGAGATCTTTTTTCCTTGGATGATTAAAAAAAACAAAAATATGCTATTTCAGAACATATTTTACACATGATGTATTAATCTGAGGTAGCAAGCAGATATGTGCCCTACTGTATTTGCAGGCAAAGGAAACTCTGAGTGTTCTTTTTCTAGAAAGTTATTCAGATGGCTGAGAAACAGTGGCGGGTGAATATTTACCTATGGGGCTGCAAAGGAGAAGATCATACTTTTAAATCCGAGATGAATAAAGGCCCGTACACACGTACCGATCGTCGGCATACAAACGTCGGCGGACGAAAGATCTGCCGATTGTACGCGTGTTAGTATGGTGCCTCCGACAGATGTCTGCGCACAATCCGCGGACAAAAGTCTTTCTTGCAAACATGAAAATTTTTGTCTGCGGACACCAGAACGGACGATTGTTCGCCTGTCAGTACACAATTCGGCCGACACACAGCTACAAATCCCAACACGCATGATCAAACCAAATGAGTTCCCGGAAGAATTTTCTCTAGTAAACTCAACATTTTATTCAGAAAGAACTTTCGGCTCGCGGAAGTCCAAGAAATAGGTGAAATGCGGAGCACATGCTCATCTTGATAAATGTGAGAAGAAGGAAGATGCTGCTCATAATGCCATACTTTTCTAATAAAAAGGCATGTGTTCTGTTATGATGAAGATAATGTTTGTCTATTCTATCTGTTCTATCAAATTTTATAATTAAATAATTTGAACTCTTCACCATTATTTTTGTATTTTCACATTTTTCAAGATCTAACTATTGATATGACCCTTTATTCTTGTATGAATTAATGTCTAAAACATATTTTTCAGGTTATGCACAATATTAAACATGTTAACAAATTCAGATAGGCCATTTTTTATTTTCATTTTCTTTATTTTTTGTATCTCAGCAAAAAAAACCAAAGAAAACATCAATACTTTCCGTATAACTAAACATAAAAAAGTTCCATTTGGACAAAATTAAACTAGAAACTGGCAAACAGGGGTAAAATAAATAATAGGGGGTTACAAAAATTAAAGTTGCTGGTAACTGAAATCAGGTTGCCATGAGGGCAGGTTTGGATCCTGCTGGCCATATTGCCACTGGCCATGTGGCATTTGGCGAGGTGGTGGGTGTTGTGGAGGTGGAGGTGGAGGTGGAGGGCACGGGTGCTCCTGGCATGCATGGCTGTGCTCATTAACCACTTTACCACCGGAGGATTTTCCTGCTAAAAGACCAGGGGTTATTTTGCGATTTTTTACTGCGTGACTTTAACGGACAATCGCGCGGTCGTGCGACGCTGTACCTAAATGAATTTCACGTCCTTTTTTTCCCACAAACAGAGCTTTCTTTTGGTGGTATTTGATCACCTGTGCGATTTTTTGATCACGCGCTATAAACAAAAAAGAGCGTAATTTTTGCAAAAACAACAATATTTTTCACTTTTTTTTATATGAAATTCCCCCCAAAAAAAATGTAAAAATCAAAATTTTTTAAAATTTTTGGCCAATTTGTTTTACGCTACCTATGTTTGGTAAAAAAAAATCGAAAAAAGCGTATTTTGATTGGTTTGCGCAAAAGTTATTGCGTTTACTAACAAAGGGAAAGATTTTTGTCATTTTTGGTGTTTTTTTTTTTAACGAGTAATGGCGGCGATCTGCGATTTTTTTTGCGGTACTGCGACATTGCGGCGGACAGATCGGACCCTTGACTGACATTTTTGACACTTTTGGGGGTACCAGTGACATTACTGCAGTAATCAGTGCTATATATATGCACTGTTACTGCAAAAATGACACTGGCAGGGAAGGGGTTAACAGTATTGGACAGGGAGGGGTTAAGTGTGTCCTAGGGGCGTGATTCTAACTGTGCAGGGACAGGTCTACTAGTGTAAAAACAAAGATCAACAGTTCTACATAGTAGAACTGTTTGATCTTCACTTTTACACAGGGAGAACTGACAGGTGGCTTGTTTACACAAGCCGCTCTGTCTTTCTCCCGCTGTACCGGCGATCGTAGTGTGACCGGCGGACATCGGGTCCGCCAGTCACACTCCCGCACTCCTCCGTGAACGAGCCGAGGCGGGCGCGCGCCTCAGCGGGCGCACGCCCGCCCGCTATTGGCTCTGGAAGGAGTGACAGGCGAGCGACGTAGACCTACGTCACTCTGCCTGGCCGGGGCCGACTGCCGCAGTAAATATAGTGTGCGCAGTCGGCAAGCGGTTAAGGATCCCGTTTTCAGCCTTTTGCAGCACATCGAGGATAATTTTTCTGGCATACTGACACTGCCTGAGGTCCACCTTATCCAAAATTTTTGCCGTCATGTTGCCGAAGGACTCATTGGCCTCCGGTTTCCGACGTAGGGCTATGGTGGTCTCCTGGATAAATTCATCGGTTATGTCATCCACGTGCTTCCTCTTTTGCCTCCGTTTGGCAGGAGGAGGTGGTGGTGGAAAGAGTTCCACAGGCTCCTCAGGCTCCGCAGGCTCCCCAGGCTCCTGGCTGCAACCTGGCTCCTCCTCAGTGACACTTCCCTGTTGGTGAAATGAACAATTGATTAGAATGTTATAGTGTATATAAAAAGTCATGTTTGTTATATTATTGTGAACAAATAGCAGACTTTACATACAGTGGCGTATCTAGGGTCTCCAGTGCCCTTGTTGAGGAGCTGTATTTGGCAACAACCCCCCCCCCCCCCCCAAGATCAATGTAAAACTGTAACCCACCCCCCAAAAAAAAAATTAAAGGGCATTAAAAGTTTCTAATTTGCCCCTTGTTTGCCCAGTGTAGAGCTCTCTAGTGGGCAATCATTGTCTCAGGTGTGAAAAAGAAAGAGAGGGTTGAGAGCTAGAGAGAGGGAGAGAAAGAGGGGGTGTGAGAGAGAGAGGAGGGGGTTGCAGAGAGAGAGGGGCCTGAACTTGCAGAGGGCTTGATGTAGGGCATTGAGGGTGAAGCAGTGCAGGGAAACAGGAATAAGGAAGCCACCTGCCTTGCTGACCCGGAGTGAGAGACCAGAGACATGGAAGCAAGGATGGATGTATCATTTGCAGGAGCTGTTAGTTTTGTATTAAAAAAGGTTGAGCCAGAGGAATGCTGAGGCTACAGCAGTGTTTGTTAGGACCAGAGGTGTGCTGGGGATGCAGCAGTGTTTGTAAGACCAGAGGTGTGCTGGGGATGCAGTGAGAGGCAGTCTCAGTCTCCTGGTCTTTTGGCTCAGCTGCTCTCAATGTTTTACACCTGCATGAAGCAGCTCTCAATGTTTTACACCTGCATGAATCCGCCTGCAAACTGGGGGTTCTGGGGTGTGCAGGCTGAGTGGATTGTTAAAATAAACAATAAAACAATGCCAATGTTTTTGTGACCCACCCCCCTTGGCCTGCGCCCCTGGCGGTTGCCTGTCATGCCAACCCCTTGCTATGCCCGTTTACATAAAGGGTCAATTATGGTTTAGCTTATAATTTTGTTACATGATTACATTTTAGCAGACAATATATTGTGAAATGCCATACCTGAGTAAAACTCTCCTCCAGGAAATCCTCATCCTGGCTTGGATCAACCGACACTGAGCCCTCTGCCGAAGTAGAAGGCAGTGTTGAAATTGACGGCCTGGATTCCATGGTGTCTGCCAGGAATCGCATGTTATCATAGTACCACAGCCGTGGTACATATACATTCCGTGCACCTGCTCCAGACTGGGTGGACTCCTCTATTTTTTTTAACTCCCGCCTGTAGGCAGTGCGAATACTGTTTATTTTTTTGCGTATATAATTAAAATTTGCCCCAGGACAGATGGGCTTGTAGAAGGCCACCAAATGTTCCATGGCCTGTTTTTTGAGTTTTTTATTTTTATAATCTGCGGACTTCACTTGCCACAAACACGGCAGTTGCCTGAACTCATCAATAAAACTTATTAGAAAGTTGTGGCTGGTGTAATTGTCCACCATATTGCAGGACAGTATATGCCTGCAAGACACAAAACAACACAAAACATATTAAAATAGCATGTATTTTGGCACATAATAAAGATATTCCTAATAAAAGCTGTATAGGGCCCAAAACACACACTTTCTATTAAAAGAGTCGTACCTTTGTTTGTGGGGAAAAGTCGTGATTCGCCGCTCGATCGTGCTCCAACTCTCGATATGTCCGCTAGCGAATCGTCGGCCGAACGATCTGGCGTCCTTTAAATACAGCGCAGGCGTCAACTCCTCCTCCAGTGGCGGGCTTGTGCAGGGGTGTGTACGTGCCGAAGATCAGGCCTACATGCGACACTCACACCTGAAGCAGTGGAAAAATCTTGTAATCAAGAATAATGTCTCAACAATCTGGGAGCTCAATTAGTGTGGGCCGAAGTGATTGGGCCACCAGAAAATCAAGGGCTACACCCATGTCAAAGCCAGAAATGGTGGAGATGGTCTCCATTTTAGAAAAAATGGACTATGATGGCAAGTTGGCAAATTACGATCGGCCCAATGCCAGGAAAGATGGCATCATGGATAAGGTGGTGGCCTGTTTGGTAAAAAAATTCGGTGTGGAGCGATCGAAAGATCAGATTCGGAAACGGTGGTCCGACCTGAAACACCGTGAGCAGGATCAGCTTTCCCAAATCCATCGGATTTTGAAAAAAAGTAAGTTTTATTTATTTTTTTTATTTTTAATCATGCAATATGTTTTTTATAATTTGGTGTATGTTGTATTAACATGTCTAGATTATAATGTCTATGTAAAAAGTTAGATTACTCATTTTAGTTGTCATGTCGTGATTAGATCGATCTATTGTTGATGTTTTAGTATATGTCATTAAAAGTCAGGAAGCCATAGTTAAAAATATATGTATTGTGTTGCAACGAACGTTCTTTCCTGCACGAATCTTCTCAGCAAACATTCCTATTAATCACAGATTATTATTCAAACCTTTAAATAGGAGAAAAACGTAAACTCCGTGCCAAACAATGGGAAAGGAGGAGGAGAAGTTTGGCAGCTCCATCGGCAGTTGTGGAAGAAGAGGAGGACATGGGCCCAGATGGTGGCACAGATTCGACTAAAGGTAATTGGTTCCTATGCACTGTCAAACATTAATGTACCATATTTTTCGTAGATAACCATGTACATGTCTTCATATTTGTTACTGAAAGAGCTATCAAGCAGGGCACCATGTCCTAACAAATGTACCTCTTGTGACTTTTATGATATGGCCAATGTTTTGTATTATGTAGATGAAGACATTATGCCTGAGGTGATTCTGGTAGAGCCAACAAGTGACCAGACACCAGAACAACAAGAAGGTTGGTAGTCACAGATTTTTGTGTAGTGGGATCATAGAAATATGTGTATTTGCAATGATTGTTTAACCTTATATTCTTGTATTCCCTTACAAATTTACATTGCAGATGTTGCATCATGCCAGGATGTGGCATCCCCAGCCATGTCAGAACCCCGATCTCCTGGCAACTTGGCAAGCAGCGTGGAAGCCACTTCCGAAACTGTGGAGGAACCAGGACCAAGTGTCCAAGAGCCAATTGTGTGCCCACGTAGGTTTTTTCAGAATGATTTTTATCAGTGTTATTTTTAGCCTCCAATTTACAACACTAGTTCCCTATGGGAGCCTCTTTATTTGAATGGAAGTCGCACCGTAAGTCGGATCAGGATGCTCTGATTTGCGGGGCCACTTGCGTTGTGAAGATTTTTGAGGGGGAACTACACCAAAAAATTGAAGAACCCACCGTGGGTGTCCCCCCAAGTTCACAACCAGGCCTTTTGTGTGTGGTATTGAGTTTGAGGGTATGCCCACAACAAAAAGACAGCGTGGGTTACCCCCAAAACCCCTACCAGACCCTTATACAAGCATGCAGCTTGTCAGGCCAGGAAAGAGAACGAGCAAGCGGAACAAACACCCCCTGGACCACAGCAGGACACATGCCCTCAACATGGGGGGGTTTTGTTGCTTTGGGCCAGGGGGCCTCTGCACCGCACACCCAAAAGCACCTTACTCCCATGTAGAGGAGGACAAGAGCCTCATCCCCACAACCCTGTCTGGTGGTTTTGGGGGGTCATGCGGCCAGGGGGTTCCTAGGACTTTGGAAGCAACCTTCAACAAAGGGTGGCCCCCAGATCCCGGACACCAATCACTGTGTGAATGGGTATGGGGTACATAGTACCCCTACACATTAACCACATAAATGGAAGTGTATGTGAATAACGACAGGAGACGTTTATGAAATGTTCTTAAATATCTTCATCCGGTCTTCTCCACTCTGCTCTTTGGATCTTCTCCTCTCCACTCTTCTGCTGTGCAATCTTCTGCTCTTATGTTGTCTGCTCTTTTGCCTTAGGTTCTGCTTCTTCCTCCTGTCCTCATCTGATGCTGTTGCCGTGCATTCTGCCAGTCTCTGGTCTCTGCAGCTTAATATATATACATTACGACCATGCCCTCACAATGACGTCATCATGCGTTCACACCCCTAATGAATATATAGTAAGCTCAGGAGACCGGCAGAATCATCAGCAACAGGATCAGAGGAGGACAGGAGGAAGAAGAAGAGCCTAGGGCAAAAGAGCATAAGAACAGGGTAGGTATTAACTCGAGAGTAATTAAAAATAACCTGGACACCAAATGTTTCTCTATTATGACCTCATGTAGGTGATTCACATTGACTCAGTTGTATATTTTTTTACAGATCATGATTTACCTACTTGCACTTTAGCAAAACTAACCCGTGAGGCACTCCAATGTTGCTCAGACCTCGAGCAAATCAAGGAAACAGCAACGGCATTGCAATCAAAAATGCGAGATTTTGTCGACATGATTGCCAAATTTTAAAAAGTTTTTTTTTATGTTTTTATTGGTTCCTTTTCTTACAAAAGTTTTGTAATATTTTATGATATTTTGATGGCACTCAGTTGTTAAGAGTGTACCCACGTTTGGGAAAAAAAATTGAAAACACACTAACCCTAACCCTAACCCTAACCCTAACCCTAACCCTGTGAATGTTTTAAAAAAAAAATTTTGTACATTCAACAATGTGTGTTCCATTCTTTATTTGACTTTCCTTGGGGGGTCGAGATCTAAAGCTGTGTAAAGAAGCATTACATGTATGATGGCTGTCCTATTCCCATATTTACATGTTAATGACAGCATTTTGGACACTGCCATATGCGAGTTGCTGGAGGTGGCAATGAAATGTTAAAGATCCCAACTGTTTATACGCATCACAGTGCGATCTGACATTTCATACAGGATTGGATCGTACAAGTGTGAACGACTGTGCAATCCTATCCTGATGCAGCTGAATAAATGCATCATGTGCGACTTTTGTGCGAGTGTAGTGCGAATTGAGACATACACTTTGTATGGCTACATTCACACTGAACACACACACAAGTCGCACATGACCCTTTATTTCTGATGTATCAGGATTGGATGGCACAGTTCTTCAGACTTGTGTAATACAATCCTGTGGAAAAAGTAAGTGTCGGGTCACCCTTATGCGATGCAGGAAGGATGCAAAGTCGCAGACTTCCCGCATTGCATAAGTTTGACTCAACACTCAAGGTACTAGCAGTCCTAGTATTCAATATGGCATTGATATTGGCAGTAGAAATCAGTGTAGGGAGATCAGTGTAATCTATAGTGTATTGCTTTTTCGTTGCTCTAGTTCACTTTCCATTACTTATATATATATAACACTTTGAGATGAACAATGATCAAGTTTCACATAACACTGACATATCCTAACATTGGTGGGCAGTGAGAAGGATGTAATAAATGAACACAACATAACAGGTGTAGGTACGTTGTTAATACCCTAATGTATTATATTAAATATATAGTATGGGCAACTTCTGGACAAGAACCACCAATGTAAGGTGACATTAGATGAACCTTGGGTGTGACCTAGTTCTCAATGTGACAGGGTTTGTGTACATTTTGTGGGGTGCAGAAGGCCCTTGTATTTACACCACTGGCTCAAAAATAACACATGGCCATCATCACTTTGGATCAGCTGGTGAGAGACTACAGTCAAGAAACACACTGATGAATGTATTAACCCTTCCAAAGTCACACATATATAACACATGATTAACCCTAATAATTGTGTTTGGCATATGTGCCCAAATGATTAGAATCCACAATACAGAATCATTGCAATTTTTTTTTAATGTGTTGAAAAATAAGATATCTCTGACATTTATCTTGTGTGTCCAATCTTTAACAAGATTAATGGGTGTGTGACAGTGATTGCTGCCAGGACACAGCTCCTCTCCCCACGAAATAGTCCAGATATTCCTGGCGGATCTGACGGGCCCTGTGTGATGCCAATGCTGACCGTCCAACTTCCATTGACGTCATGGACTCCACTTGGTTAGAAGGTTGGGCCTCTCCACTTGTACCTGGCATAGCAGGGTCAGTATCCAGTTGCTGCAATACATAATTTTGTGCATTCCTGCGTAGGAAGTTGTGCAAAATGCAGCAACACAAGACCACATTATCCACTTTGTACAGTGCCAGGTTTATGGACGTCAGGAATATCCGGAACCGGTTGGCCATTATCCCGAAGGCATTCTCCACAACTCTGCGAGCTCTGGACAACCGGTAGTTGTAAATCCTTTGGTCGGGGGTGAGGTTCCTCTGAGGGTAGGGCTTCATGAGATGCTCCCCAAGCGCAAAAGCCTCATCTGCGATAAACACAAAGCTCATACCCTCAACAGTTTGCTCCCTGGATGGCAGGTTCAGAGTGCCGTTCTTTAGACGACGAGCGAACTCCGTCTGATCAATAACTCCCCCATCCGAATTGCGGCCATTTTTGCCAATATCCAAATAAATAAACTCATAGTTTGCATTAACTATGGCTAGCATGACTATACTAAAAAAACCTTTATAATTATAATAAAATGTGCCGGAATTCGGAGGGGGGACAATGCGGACGTGCTTCCCATCAATAGCACCCCCACAATTGGGAAAATTCCACTTCTCCAGAAATTGATCAGAAATCTCCAGCCATTGCTCTGCGTTTGAAGGAAACTGTGGGGAAAAAAAAAAAACAAAAATTAGTGCTTGAGCACATCACATTATTAATTACACACACAGTTGTCTGTTAAATGCTTATGCAACTTGCTAAAAAAATAAACAACAGGAAGGCAAAGGTTTGGATATGGGGATGTAATATCTACATACATTTATTTTCAACCTCCTATTGTTCTTATATTGTAAAGGGCCATACACACTAGAAGATTCTCTGAAGACTTTTTCGTGCAGATTTACCTTTTCTATGTAGTGCAAGGGCCTACCAGATTGCATAGGATTTGAAAGTGTTTGTTGGACCTCATATTATTTGGTTTTGGTAAATCGGAAGGATAAATTGTTCTGACAATCTTCTAGTGTGTATGGCCCATTATACTCACCAGCTAGAGCTGAGATTTACAAACTACGGCCATCCAGCTGTTGCAGAACTACACATCCCATGAGGCCTTGTAATTCTCTGACATTCACAGACATGACTAGGCATGATGGAAATTGAAGTTCGTGAACAACTGGTGGGCCATAGTTTGAAGACCTCTGAACTTGAGCTTTGGTATATGCTGACTTGGAGATTTAGCATGTGGGTGGGGGATGGGTAAGTAAAACTGGGCATTTATACATCAATAAGGGCTTGTGGTCAGTGAAGGTTTTAACATCATTACATAAACATACACAATCCTAGGTGGGAATGGATGGACTGATGTATTTTAGATAAATCATTAACTAGGTACTAAAACATTGGCCAAGGAATAATTGTTTGAGGGAAAGAAATAAAATTAGATAAATTCGACATACTGTTAACAGGCAATGCGTTTAGGGACACATAGGAGAGAATGGTGGGGTGGTTAGTGGGTAATTTTACAAATGGTTAAAGATAATCTACATCTTTACTACTATGTGCATGCGGACAGAGGGTAGTTTACAAATAATGGCCTGTGTCAATTGCTGTACATCCAAAAACATCATAATTCGGGTGAAACTAGTAATACATGTAATGTAATGTAAAAAATCAAACATACCTTGATATAGTCCTTCTGCAAGACCTTGATGATGGCAGAGCAGGTCTCAGGGATGATGACTCCAAGTGCTTGGGGGGAGATGCCTGTGGTGAACTTCAGATCCTGCAGGCTTCTCCCTGTTGCAAGATACCTCAACGTCGCAATTAACCTTTGCTCAGGAGTAATTGCAAGCCGCATACAAGTATCCTGCTTCAGAATATAGGGGGACACCAGGGCAAGAAGACGGTAAAAGATGGGATCCGTCATCCTCAAATAATTCCTGAAGTCATCAGGATTATTTTCCTGGAGCTCCCTCAGCAAGGACATATGAGAAAATTGATCACGGTTAAGCAACCAATTTTTCGTCCAGGAGGTCCGCTTCTTCTTCCTATTGCTCGTACGTCGTCTCAGAGCCAAAACTCCAACACTAACGACAGCAACGGACGAATTCACGGTCGCCATAATAAATTCTCGAACGATGTCTCGGAAAATAGCGAAATGTCGTCAACCAAACAAATGCTACCGAAATCAGCGCGAGATGCCCAGAAGGGTCACGGCCAAACACTCACTTCCTCTTTTGTAGCGGCGAACGTGCGTGGAACGTAGTGACGTCATTTTCTGTCGGCAGACAAATGTCCTGGGCAAGTTTTGAGCACTTTTCAACAGACAAACAACAAACACACCAGCCGCGAACATTTGTAGGACGTTCTGTCGGCCGACGATCGGTACGTGTGTACGGGGCTTTACTTACAATATAGGCTGAGGGTCTATTTGTGTCCAAGGAGGCTCCAAGCAGAGGATTACAATTAACTTACTGTGAGGTGCATTCCACTATATAGTAGCGCTTGTTAAGGAATTTTGAATAATGTGACAGTTTACCCTTTAAACGCTGAGATTGCCCTTTAAAATTGTACCTCGTAATAGTTGTACTTTTAATAATACAGATTGTCAATGCAGCCTAAACCCACGTCTATAGGGTTCTTATGAGCTGCTATAGGAGGCATTAGGGGAACAACGCCAAAACAATAAAATACTATATCCTCTGTGGTGTACACAACTTTCATAAAGCCAGTTCCATCTGGGTGAGAAAGGGTTACCAGCAGAGCAGTTGCTATGCAGTGTGATCTGAAGCGCATGTACATGCAACACCATTGTCTTTTTTTTGGATGAGAAGGCATGTTTTGCCTCCTTCCTGTACACACTAAAGTGGCACACTTAGTAACTCTTCTGCAGCTGACAATGTACTATATATTGTTGTGTTGGTCTCTGTAAATGCAGTGAGTAGAACTGACTTGCAGTATTCCTTACTGTGTTATTGGATAATGCGTTCTGTATTATCAACTTATACAGTACATGAGCAGTGAGACGTATGGAAGGGGACCTTAATGTGATCCTTACTGCAAACATATGGAAAACACAGACATTTCTAGACTTTTCTTGCTTTCTTAGATATTGTGAGACAATATGAAATTTCCCCATTACTATCTTGTACTGTTCTCAAAGCTATTATCCACACTGCTTCTTACATTTCTGAGTCCAAGCAGGCAAAAGTGGGAGACGGATATTGATGTGGCCTTAGGGGATATATGGGACCAAATAATGAAAAATGTGCAGCTTGTTTCGATATCTCCAACCAATAGAGTGACCAAACTTTTTATTATACAAAGGGCGTACCATACTCCGGAGTTGTTGTAAACGCTGTCTACCCTGTCTAAAGAAGATCCTGAATGTGTAAGATGTGCTAAATTTCCTGGTTCCTTCATACATTTATTTTGGAGGTGTCCAGAACTACAACCACATTGGCAGGATGTGATAGATGTGATAAACTCTATATATAATACTATGCTAGCTCAAGATCCTGTCTTATGTCTCCTTGGGTATGTAAATTCTAACACTCTGGAATACGATGAGGCAGTGGCCATTATGAGAATGCTGTTTTTGGCCTGCAAGGTAATAGCCTAATCCCCCATCCTTAGGGACTGGGTTCGGGAAATGGACAAACATGTACTGTTTGAGAAATACACCTATACTCAATGTAGTGCTTTTTGGAAGTTTGAAAAAAATTGGAAAAAATGGATAGACCATTCACTGGGACTGTACTGCGGTAAAGTGGCTCGATTCCGTCCAGCGACATAGACCTACGTCGCTGGACTCCTCCCCTTGTGAGCGGCGCTCGCGCGCCGCCGGAGGCTCACTCCCGCTGTTTTCAGTCACAGCGGGAGTCGGGCCAGGGGAGGAGTGGCGGTGATCACCGCTGCTCTTCCCCGATCGTCGGGGAATCGACTTTGGAGATCCGCCCGCTTGTGTAAACAAAGCGGGTGGCTCTCCTAAGTGACAAACAGTGACAGATTGCAGGGTTCAGCATAGCTGAACATGCGATCTGTCCCTGTGTCACTCAGTCACCTCCCCCCACACACGTTAGTAAGCACCAGGCATACATGAACCCTTCCCTCTCCAATAAAATTAACCCCTTCCCTGCCAGTTTCATTTTTACAGTAACAGTACATATATAGCACTGATTACTGTAGAAATGTCACTGGTACCCCCAAAAGTGTCAAAAATGTCAGTCAAGGGTCCGATCTGTCCGCTGCAATGTTGCAGTCCCGCAAAAAAAATCGCAGATCGCCGCCATTACTCGTTAAAAAAAAAACACCAAAAATTACAGAAATCTTTCCCTTAGTTAGTAAACGCAATAACTTTTGCGCAAACCAATCAAAATACGCTTATTGTGATTTTTTTACCAAACATAGGTAGCAGAAAACAAATTGGGCAAAAATTATTTTTTTGGGGGGGAATTTCATATAAAAAAATGTGAAAAATATTTTTATTTTTTCAAAATTTACGCTATTTTTTTGTTTATAGCACAAAAAGTAAAAATCGCACAGGTGATCAAATACCACCAAAAGAAAGCTCTGTTTGTGGGTAAAAAAGGGACGTAAATTTTGTTTGGGTATGGCATCGCACGACTGCTCAATTGTCTGTTAAAATAACGCAGTGCCGAATCGCAAAAAGTGGCCTGGACGTAAGACAGCAAAATCCTACGGTGGTAAAGTGGTTAAGTTGGCAATAAACCCCTTTTTTCTCCCTTGTATAGACCTGTCTTCTATAGGAACACTTTCTCTATATTAAACATATTGTAAAATAATACTGCGTAGCAGTTGTTCTGGGATATCTTTGGGAAAATTAGATGATGAATGAACTAAAAGTATTGTTGACATCAATGTTTTATCTGTTAAATGGTTTCTCTTTTGTTTGCATTTTTTATTTATTTATTTTTTTCTTCTTTGTATTTGTCATGAAAAAATTCAAAATAAAATCTGATGAAAAAAAAAATATATATATACATGAGCAGTGAGAAGTATGGAAGGGGAACTCAATGTGATCCTTACTGCAAACATATGGAACACACAGCAATTTCTAGACTTTTCTCGCTTTCTTAGATAATGTGAGACAATATGCAATTTCCCCTTCACTGTCTTGTAGTGTTCCCAGAGCTAAGGGTATTAGCTTAGCTAAGCGTGATGTCCCGAAAAATGTTAGTTATTGTTGCTATGACCAATGCTGCAGTGATATGCTGGCTCCACTTAAATCCTTTCATCAGCTAGTGCACAGCAGGATGAAAAAGAAGCATGGATGATCATTTGACCCTTTTTTTCACATAAGGTTTAAGGTAGAAGGGGGGTGTTATAAAACCATTGATTGTTTCATAGTGGAGTTCGACATTAAATGCAGGAATGTTAAGAGCCAGCATACCAACCAGCCAGGCAGGACAGCAGATGGCCTTTCTTATTTGTTTTTTGCTTGTTCTGTCAGTTATTGGTTTCAAGTTTCTGATAAAAGAAAAAAAAATGGTTGATGCTGCAAATGACACACTGGCATGCTGCAAAATATTTTTTTCACCCCCCAGTGTAATCTGACAGGCAGTGTAATCTGACTAGAACTGCTGCTGCACACAATCCACTCTGTCACATGTAATGGTGACAGTGGGGATGCAACATGCTCCATCCACTTTGTCTTCTGACAATCTTCAGAAAATTTCTGTTGGTGTCTTGTGCTCATCTTTCAACTTCAGCAGCAAAATCATGAGAATCCACTTCCTGGCTGATTGAATTCTGTCAACTTTTGCTGTTTTTCATCCAAGCAAGTGACCCCAGCAGGCCTTGCCCCGGGTCCTTTCAGAGACTAAACTCACTGTAGTCACTGTATTTCCCCCACAATCCATAAAACATCACGAAGCTTTAAAAGCACAGCACTTCTCCAATTTGAATTGCAGGCACGTGCTGTATGAAATATGAAAAACACAATTGCAATTTCACCTAGGCTGATTTATTTGTTTACTGATTTTTGAGGACTTTATTTGTATTATGAAAACTTGAATATGAAAAGAAAATCAAAACACTTCCTTTTTACAATATATTCCATCCTAAAGTGTTGTAAATGTTTTTTTTTTTTTTCAAAATTCTATTTTGATTGAAATTTATAGTAAATAAGTACAAATCAGAGCCAATAGGGCATACCCTGGCTCAGGGCAATCTTACCAAGTGGGCACACTGGGCAGTTGCCCGGGGGCCCCACCTGCCCAGCGACCCAGCCCCAGCCAAGCATTAGTCCCGATTTCCTTGTGAATCCCGCCGCTGAGTTTAGCAGGTGGCAAGCGCATGTCGGCCCTGCACTGCTGTCAGGCCACTTGGGCCGTGGAGGAGGAGCAGGAATGCCTGTCCGCCTCCACAGGAACAGGCACACACAGGACAGTCGAGTCTGACTCCCGTCCGTGTGTGTGTTCACTGGACCAAGCCGCCGAACTTGGAAGCTGTCATTAGCCTGGCACTGCTGTACCAATAAATATAGCATTATCGATAATTCGCATTTTTATTCTTGTGGGTGATTGTGTAGGCACGGCCTCAGTGCACTGCATTGCCCAGGGACCTTTAATGCTCTTAAAATGGCACTGCCCTGGCTCACTTAGTAACAAGAGAAACATGTGTAAATTCAAACAAGTGTAAATGTTTAGTAATTACTTGAATACTGCTTACTAAGAGTCCAACATTCTCCCTGATGGAACTGATGTCAGTTTAGGAATATTTTATTTATGTGTTTGTCATATTAAAGGCAGAAAGCTGTCCATGTGCCCCACCTGTTCCTGTTCACTTGGATAGAAGTCTTTAGAAAAGATAAATGGAGAACTCCGTGCCTTCTTGAAGGAAGCATCCCAACATGGGTACATTGAACCCAATTGGAACAAGGGTATCCAAAAAAATCAGGAAAAATCTTAGTGAAGGTAAGTTTTATCAATAATTACATTATAATGTATTGAATCACATTTTAAATAATGGCAAACGAAATGATCTGCTTTTCTCCAACCTTTAAAGTGCAATTGCTTGTAATGAGCAAAAAGAGGTTCCTCATCACTGCTTTAGAACTAGAATGCAGACCTGTATAATTTACTACATATAAATAAATCTGCATTCCTTTGTAAACATAGATATGAAAAAGTCTGTGTATTTCACTGATTTAGCTTTACATTGTTACTAGAGCCTAACTGTTTCTGACTTCATGGTAAAGCCCTTCCAACTGACAATCGACTGTCTAATGAGACTACCTCAGTGACCAGTAAGAGCACTTCATTAGACAGGGATGATGGAAGTTTAGCCATGAAATCAGGCCCAAGTAACAAATTGCTCATTATTTTACCCAGTGCTGCATTGAAACAGAGGTCATGGTGAATAGAGTCAATGCAAATACAGACAATGTTACATGAGATCAGTTACCAGTTCATCTGTGTAGTGTGATGCCTGATGCATTCTTCAGGTCATAGTACATCTGCAGAGTTGTTATCAGATGTTCAGTCATCACCCAGTGGGAAGGAATTCCAGGAGGATTTAGTAGATGGAAGATACTGTCATACATTTCACAGTATGGTATCTGACTACAAGATAACTTAAGAGTTTACAATGGGAGGGAGTGATGCATTCCCTCAGTAATTCAATCTTACATTTGGAGATCGGCAACATGCAACTTTACTGACTAACACACTGTATTTTTTAAAATAAATATTTGGTAAAAAACTAACTATACATGGTGGACCTGCCCTAGATTTACAGTATCTCATAAAAGTGAGTACACCCCTCACATTTTTGTCAATATTTTATTATACCTTTTCATGTGACAACACTGAAGAAATGACACTTTGCTACAATGTAAAGTAGTGAGTGTACAGCTTGTATAACAGTGTAAATTTGCTGTCCCCTCAAAATAACTCAACACACAACCATTAATGTCTAAACCGCTGAAAACAAAAGTGAGTACACCCTTAAGTGAAAATGTCCAAATTGGGCCCAATTAGCTATTTTCCCTCCCAGTGTCATGAGACTCGTTAGTGTTACAAGGTCTCAGGTGTGAATGGGGAGCAGGTGTGTTATATTTAGTGTTATCGCTCTCACTCTCTCATACTGGTTATTGGAAGATCACCATGGCACCAAATGGCAAAGAACTCCCTGAGGATCTGAAAAAAAGAATTGTTGCTCAACATAAAGATAGTCTAGGCCAGTGAGGGCGAACCTTGGCACCCCAGATGTTTTAGAACTACATTTCCCATGATGCTCAACTACACTGCAGAGTACAGGAGCATCATGGGAAATGTAGTCCCAAAACATCTGGAGTGCCAAGGTTCGCCATCACTGGCCTAGGCTATAAGAAGATTGCCAAGACCCTGAAACTGAGCTGTAGCACAGAGGCCAAGACCATGCAGCAATTTAACAGGACATGTTCCACTCAGAACTGGCCTCGCCATGGTCGACCAAAGAAGTTGAGTGCACATGCTCAGCGTCATATCCAGAGGTTGTCTTTGGCAAATAGACATATGAGTGCTGCCAGTATTGCTGCAGAGGTTGAAGGGGTGGGAGGTAAGCCTGTCAGTGCTCAGACCAAACACAGCACACTGCATCAAATTGGGCTGCATGGCTGTCGTCCCAGAAGGAAGCCTCTTCTAAAGATGAAAGAAAGCTCGCAAACCGTTTGCTGAAGACAAGCAGATCAAGGACATGGATTACTGAAACCATGTCCTGTGGTCTGATGAGACCAAAATAAACTTATTTGGTTCAGATGGTGTCAAACATCTGTTGCGGCAACCAGGTGAGGAGTACAAAAACAAGTGTGTCTTGCCTACATTCAAGCATGGTGGTGGGAGTGTCATGGTCAGGGGCTGCATGAGTGATGCCAGAACAGGGGAGCTACAGTTCATTGAGGGAACCATGAATGCCAACATGTACTGTGACATACTGAAGCACATCATGATCCCACTTCCTTCAGAGACTGGGCCAAAAGGCAGTATTCCAACATAATAACAACCCCAAACGCACCTCCAAGATGACCACTGCCTTGCAAAAGAAGCTGAGGGTAAAGGTGATGGACTGGCCAAGCATGTCTCCAGACCTAAACCCTATTGAGCATCTGTGGGGCATCCTCAAACGGAAGGTGGAGGACCGCAAGGTCTCTAACATCCACCAGCTCTGTGATGTCATCGTGGACGAGTGGAAGAGGATTCCAGTGGCAACCTGTGAAGCTCTGGTGAACTCCATGCCCAAGGGAGTTAAGGCAGTGTGGGAAAATAATGGTGGCCACACAAAATATTGACACTTTGGGCCCAATTTGGACATCTTCACTTAGAGATGTACTCACTTTTTATGCCATATTCAAATATGTATTTTATAAAGGTGTCAGGGACTGTGACCACAAAAATTCGTAGTGGCAGAAAAAGCATTGGGAGATTGTTTAGAAACCTAATATAACAAATTTTGGAAAAATAAAAAAGGATGGGGAATTAATGAGACAGAGAAACATCACATAAGATAGATGAGATGAATTTATAGGTGAAATGGCTGCACCCTGAATGTCAGGCAAATGACAGCTGTAGCTCAGCGATTATTTGCATAAGAATACTGTTTGTGTTCAAGATGCTGTAGGGGACCGAATGCTTTCTAAGCATACAATGGACATCTTACATCTGTGTTGTGGTGGGTCAAAGGAAATAAAAATGTGCAATAAAATGTATTTATGTATTACAGGTGTTTATATAGCGCCAACAATTTATATACATACATATATTCACATAAGTCCCTTCCATCAAGGAGCTTACAATCTAAGATCCCTAACTAACATTCATTCATACATACACATACTAGGGCCAATTTAGACAGAAGCCAATTAACCTACCAGCATGAAATGTGCAAGGAAACCCACGCAAGCACAGGGAGGACATGCAAACTCCAGGCAGATAGTGCCCTGTTTGGGCTTCAAACCAATGATCCTTGTACAGGCGGTGTACTGCCAGGTGGAAGTGCTAACTGCTTAGCCACTGTGCTGGATGAGCTCAGTTTCACATAAATAAGAATTTCTGGCAAGTCCATATTTTGAAGTACATAGAGAAAGGAAATTTGACAGGTAATCTGGAATGTCTAAATTGAACCAATACTGCTTAACACAATGTAAACCGCAGTTAATGCTTCACTGAATATAACTGCATCTTGGGCCCAAACACATAATACAATGTCTGTTCACTAATGTGCTTGTGTGTGCTGATGTACAGATTCATTTTTTTTTTCATATATTCACCTAATTCATAGCTTTACCCATGCAGGAGCTGCATCTTCATGGGTAACAGAAACTAGTTACAGTATATGGATATTACACTGCATTGCAATCTAATTTGTCCTTTGGAAATCAGCATAGTAGCACTCTGTAACCCTAATAATGTGGCAGTGGGTTCAGTTTTGAGAGAGAAGGCAATAAATGAACTGTAAAAATCGGTATCTCATACATTTCTACTCCAGTGTTTAACTATCTCATCAACAGTAACAACTGTATACAATGCATTACCTTGCCGCTCCCAAAACTTTTATTAGTCCTGGTCCCGAAGCACTTTGCAAAATAATTCTCCACATTTTTGGCATGTTTTTCTGTAAGCTGGTCACTCTTTGAATCTGTGTAAATACAACATCTTTGCATTTAAAAAGGTATACGGTTGTATAAATGTTTCCTACAAAATATAGATGATTTTTCTTAGATAAATACTTTTGCTTTCTATGTTTCTCAAGCCTGCTACCTTATGTCTCAGGTAGATTCATACTGGGCACTAGCATTACACGTATACTAAGCAATTTGGTGGCAATCAGTGTCATCTTGCTTTGATCTATTCAATATTTTTACAATGGAAAGCTCTTGAAATTTGCTAACTTACCACAAAAGTTCAAAATTTTGGCAAACATTATTCTCTGCGTTTGCTCTCTATAGACTCCATACTTTTTTTTATAGTGAAACATAGCATGCAATGGCAACTTTGGTGAACCAAAATGCATTCCATCAGCTTGTGCTTTATTGTAGTCCCACAGACCGACACATCTGTGGCATAGGAGAGATCCAGATTACCATAGTTACAATGGCAGCAGTTGACCAATATCTACCTTTCAGCACCTTCATGATTTACTGGAGAAGTCTCGGTGTCAACATCATTTATTAACAGACATTCCCTTTATGGAAGCCGTTCTTATATAAGACAATTTAAAGCACAGCCTGAGTGGAATTGTAATTTTATTGTTTTTTTATTGTTTATATACCCTTTAGGCCCCATGCACACTGGCTTATAAATCGCTGCTTCTACAGGAGTTTTGCCTGTAGAAGCAGCTCACTGCTATCCTTGTGTCCGTGCACATTAGGATGATTGCAGGCATATTTTGTGTTGGGCTGTCTAATAATGGGTATACCACACATTTTCTGACGGAGATTTCTTCATCTACATCGATCAATGTGGATGAAGGAATCTGTTAGGTTTTCTTTTTTCGTTCAGCCCACAGGCTGCATGGAAGAAAAAAAAAACCTACAACATATGCCGAACAAGGACCAGCTACGTACTGGTACATCGCTGGAATTTGAATGGTTATACAGGATGATGCCTGCAGATTTAGGCATCATC
This sequence comes from Pelophylax lessonae, assembly GCF_965119305.1. Lineage (NCBI taxonomy): Eukaryota > Metazoa > Chordata > Amphibia > Anura > Ranidae > Pelophylax > Pelophylax lessonae. Next base: position 318,970,208 of record NC_138772.1, on the reverse strand, counting down.
TTGGTATCGTTATTTACAACCAGCGATCGGCTTACATGTACAAGCGATCCTAGCAGATAATTAGCCGCTAGACTGCTTTTACAAAACTACAAATTACCCCTTTTTGAAAAGTAGACACCCCAAGGTATTTTCTAAGATGCATGGTGAGTATTTTGCAGCTCTCATTTATTTTGGAAAACGAAGAAAAAAAAGGAAAATGCATTTTTGTTTCTCTTTTTTCAATTTTCAAAACTTTGTGACAAAAAGTGAGATCTTCAAAACACTCAACATGCCACTTAGCAAATAGCTTAGGGTGTTATTTGGGGGGGGGGGGTTGTGCTGTCTTGGCATTTCATGGCCTCCGAAATAGGTAATATATGTGATAGGTAGCAAGGAGTGAAATCAACAATTTACGCTCTTGGAAAGCCTGAAGGCGGGGATTGGTTTTGGGGGTCCTGTGCGCGGCTAGACTACCAAAAAGTCTCACACGTGGGGTATCTCCATACTCAGGAGAAGCAGAAGAATGTATTTTGGGGTGTCATTTCACATATACCCATGGCATGTGAGAGCAATATATAATTTAGTGACAACTTTGTATAAAAAAAAATAATAATTTTCCAGAAACTTGTGGCAAAATATAAAATATTCCATGGACTCACCATGCCTCTCAGCAAATAGCTTGGAGTGTCTACTTTGCAAAATGGGGTCATTTGGGGAGGGGGTTGTGCTATCCTGAAATTTCAGGGCCTCTAAAACTGTAACAGGTAGTGAGGAAGTAAAATAAACAACTTACGCCCTTAGTATACCTGAAGGTGGTGATTGGTTTTCGGGGGCCCGTACACAGCTAGGCTCCCAAAAAGTCTCACACATGTGGTATCCCTGTGTGGTATCCCTGTAGAAGCAGCACAATGTATTTTGGGGTGTAATTACACATATTCCCATGGCATGCGTGAGCAATATATTATTTCAATGACCACTTTGTGTAAAAAAAAAAAAAAATTGTCATTTTTCAAACACCTGTGACAAAAACATTAAATATTCAATGGGCTCAACATGCCTCTCAGGAAATTCCTTAGGATTTCCAAAAAGGGGTAATTTGGGGGGTTTTCTACTGCCCTGCCATTTTAGCACTTCAAGAAATTAGATAGGCAGTCAGAAAGTAAAAACTGCGTAAATTCCAGTATATACATCAAAGTTTGAAGACGCTATAACTTTTGCACAAACCAAAAAAAATACGCTTATTGAGATTTTTTTGTCAAAGACATGTAGCTAAATACATTTTGGCCTAAATGTATGACAAATATTGAGTATATTGGATATTTTTTATAAGAAAAAGTAGAAAATGTCATTTTTTTCTCAAAATGTTCGCAGATTTTTTATTAATATCGCAAAAAATAAAAAGCGCAGAGGTGATCAAATACCACCAAAAGAAAGCTCTATTTTTGGGAAAAAAAGGACGTCAATTTTATTTGGGTACAGCATTGCATGACCGCGCAATTGTCAGTTAAATTCACCCAGTGCCAAATTGAAAAAAGGGCCTGGTCATTAAGGCGCCAAATCCTTCCGATCCAGAAGTGGTTAAGGGGGCAAATCCTTCCGGTCCAGAAGTGGATAAGGGGTCAAATCCTTTCGATCCAGAAGTGGTTAAGGGGGCAAATCCTTCTTGTCCAGAAGTGGTTAAGGGGGCAAATCCTTCCGAACCAGAAGTGGTTAACCACTTTAGCCCCGGAAGATTTGGCTGCTCAAAGACCAGGCCCTATTTTTCGATTCGGCACTGCATGACTTTAACGGACAATTGCGCGGTCGTGCGACGCTGTACCCAAACAAAATTGACGTCCTTTTTTACCACAAATAGAGCTTTCTTTTGGTGGTGTTTGATCACCTGTGCAATTTTTATTTTTTGCGCTATAAACAAAAAAAGAGTGACAATTTTGAAAAAATAACAATATTTTTCAAATTTTTTTTATATGAAATTCTCAAAAAAAATTTAAAAATCAATATTTTTCAACATGTTAGGCCAATTTGTTTTCTGCTACATATGTTTGGTAAAAAAAAATCGCAATAAGCGTATTTTGATTGGTTTGCGCAAAAGTTATTGCGTTTACTAACTACGGGAAAGATTTATGTCATTTTTATTGTTTTGTTTTTTTTACTAGTAATGGCGGCGATCTGTGATTTTTTTTGCGGGACTGCGACATTGCAGGGGACAGATCGGACCCTTTACTGACATTTTTGACACTTTTGGGAGTACCAGTGACATTACTAAAGTAATCAGTGCTATAAATATGCACTGTTACTGTCAAAATGACACTGGCAGGGAAGGGGTTAACTTTATTGTTGATCAAGGGGTTAAGTGTGTCCCTAGGGGCGTGATTCTAACTGTGGGGGGGCGTGGCATGTGATGTAACCACAGAGACATACGATCCTACATAGCAGGATCGTATAGTCTCTGCACTTACATCAGGGAGAATGACAGACGGCTGTGTTTATATCAGCCGTCTGCCTTTCTCCCTCTCCTGCAGGAGATTGCGAGTGGCCGGCGGACATCGGAGCCGACGGTCACTCGCGCGGGAATGCCTGTGAACAAACGGGGGCACTACAGGCGGCTGAGCGAGTGACGTACCCCTACATCACTTTGCCCAGCAGCGGCTGCCTGCCGCAGTATATCTGCAGTGGGCGGTCGTTATTTGGTTAAGGGGGCAAATCCTTCCGATCCAGAAGTGGTTAAGGGGGCAAATCCTTCCGGTCCAGAAGTGGTTAAGGGGGCAAATCCTTCCGGTCCAGAAGTGGTTAAAGAACTCGGTACACTCAAGGCAGGTGCCTGTGCTGCCTACCACTAGATAGCACAATTCTTTGTCTGTGACCAGTTGAGTATATATTCCTGGCATCTCCAGGGGGGGAATCAGCTAGCTAGATATTATTCATTTTCTTCAAACTACGTTGTTTGGTGAAATATTGCAAGATCTATGTTTAAAGTGCTATTAGCACACAGTGACAAAGTGTAGACGCAAAGTTGATTTACTTTGACAATGAAAAACATAATTCATGTATTTGCAAAAGGAAGAGTGAAAACATTCTAAATGTATACAGAAAAAATCGCATATGTTTTACAACCTATTGACTTAAAGTGCAAAATAATATGCAGCAAAGATCCCTTACTTTGCAAGGTAATTTAATTACTCTAAATGACTGTTCTTGGCTGGCTGGTATGTGTGACATAGCTCTCCGTGGTTCAGATTTAAACATCAACTTCTCTATAACTTCTTTGGAGTAAGGCCCACTTGGCTGGTTCACTGCTCGGATTACAACTCTGATCTCCGTGCAGAGGTCTGGGCTGACTTCATTCAATTTCATTGTTGCAATCTTATGACAAACTCCAGTAAACACCACAGGGTGGATTACATATATTCTGTGCATTCTTCTATATTACAGCCCTTTTTCCACTGGGGGTCATAAGTCAACGGATTTCAGCTCCCAGATGAAATTTCCAAGCATGTTCCCAAACACTCATTTTATATTGGTATTTTTAAAAACATTTGTTTTAATTAAGTTAAATGCCATTACAGTGGCAGACATGTATGCCCCTATGACTTAGCATTTGCCTTACCTTTCTGCCCTCTCAAAATTGTTTACTCTTTCAATACTTCCCATATAAACAATGAAACCAGAGACAGGAGAGTCTATTGGCCACTGAATCCAATTACAAATTTACTTGTAGAGATTTTAATCTCAGAAACCACATAGTAATTTCTCCCTTGGCTCTTAAGCACATTCTCATGTCCCTCTTCATTTTCTCATAGAATAGAGACCCTGGCCAGTTAGAGGAAGAATTATTACAAGTCAGTTTTGTTCAGTTATCATTTCTGTGATGCTGTAAACATCAAATCATGTTCCTAAGTGAAGTAATTGGCAGATGGCGGTGTTTTACTAGTGAATCATCAGATTAGGATACATAGCAGGACACTGCACTTGAGAAATATTTTTTCACTTTAGATCAAATAAAAGATTTAGTGAAATGTTAGATTTACTATTGATATACAGTACATTGCTATACTGTATACATTTAAAGTATACCTATAATTGAAATTCACATTTCACGTGGATTAATAGGGCTCTTGTTAGCATTGGTAAATTACACAGTTCCTGAGCTCCCTCGTATAGCCTAAAACGTAGCCAAGGACCACATGGTCTACAGCCACCTGTAATAATATAATAATGTTTTTTATATTACAAAAATGACTGTATGTCCCCAGAAATAATAGAAAATCTGTAGTTTTGGTCAGATAGACCTTTTCTGGTCGATCTAAAATACAGTACTTTGTAAGATACCTGTATGTGCATGAAACATCTAGGAAGCAGATACCATGAGCAAATGTGGCTGTTGAATAAAAAATATACATGGAAAAGGATCTATTTAATTAGCAATCACATGTAAACAACACAGAGCTCCAAACACTAACAGGCAATCTTGCTGTTTTTTTATTCCCTGCAAAGGGATTTGATTTGATCTCATATATGATGATAAATATATGACAATTTTAAACAGTTTATTTATATAATATTATTTGCTTATTTATTACACAGTATCCCAAAAGTCGTATTTTTTTTTTTTTTTAACATGCGACCAGCAGAAGAGAACTAGAAGCTCCTCCTGCCTATGTTTCCCTGCAGGCCGGCTGGGCAAGAGCTGGGTCATGTGACAGCTGTATATTGATTAGAAAAAAAGGTACTTTAGATTTTTTTATTAAAAGGTAAGATTTTTTTTATTAAGGGAGATTTTTTTTATTAAAATGATTACAGTGCCCTTATCCATATACAGAATGAGAGTGGATACAGTAAATTAAACAGTGTGGGTTTAGTATCACTTTAATAAACAACTGTTAAATGCATTTTAAAATTTACTGTATTTACTAGAAGTACTATAGTTTATCTTTATATTGGTGCATCAGAATCGTTGCAAAGCAGAACGCCATTTAAAAAATATCAAATTGAAGGATTGTGCTAAGTACTATGGGTTGTACTTGATACCTACATCCCAAAATATTCATAAGGACGGTTTTTGGAATACCAAGGCCCAAAAGGGGATTGGTTATTGTGGGCTATATGGGGACTTTAATGGTATCGTACTTATATTATATACCACCACATACAAACTTTTATTTATTTATTTACTGTTACAAAAATAAAATAATTCCACATACACATAAGACATACATATTTAAAGGAACAACATGGCAATTGACAAAAATTGACAGATAATAGAACCTCTCATATGTATAATGTGCTAGGTGGGCCACTTGTGCTACCACCTACATCCTTGCCCAACATGTTTCGCTAAAACGCTTCTTCAGGGGCGGAGTAACGTACCGAGAGTCCTATTATCATCAGAATATTGCCATTAAAAGCCAAGTATATTATACGGGGACCGGACCATAAGAGGCGTTTAGTATATGATCATATAATGAGCTTACATACTAGGTGTCCCAGAGCGAGCCAGAGGAGCGGGAACACATGTGGCGGCAGCACTAGGAGATTCATCATATTACCATCAGGACATTCTCATGTAACCAAAACTACTGAAGGATTTTCTCTGTCCTTTACAGTGGGAGTAGTCCCTATGGAGATTTGATAATAACCTGATATATTAATATACTTATACATACCGCCAGGACCCTGATGTGGGCACCTAGTATGTAAGCTCATTATATGATCATATACTAAACGCCTCTTATGGTCCGGTCCCCTTCTCCATATAAAATACTTGGCTTCTAATGGCAATATTCTGATGATAATAGGACTCTTGTTACGTTACTCCGCCCCTGAAGAAGTGTTTTAGCGAAACATGTTGGGTAAGGATGTAGGTGGTAGCACAAGTGGCCCACCTAGCACATTATACATATGAGAGGTTCTAATATTTGGCAATTTTTGTCAATTGCCATGTTGTTCCTTTAAATATGTATGTCTTATGTGTATGTGGAATCATTTTATTTTTGTAACAGTAAATAAATAAAGTTTGTATGTTTTTAAAAAAATTATGTGCTATTATATAATATAAGTATGATACCATTAAAGTCCCTATATAGCCCATAATAGCCATTTAAAAAATAGGGGGCCAACATTGTTAGCCAGTCATTGATCTTCTGTGTGTTTCACACTGTTGTCATAAAATATATATTGATTAAAAAGGGTCAAGTGGTTACAAAAACTGTATGAATTGATTACAGATACTTCTATATGCAGAAGCAGTAGAATAATACTTATCAAAAGGGGGAAAAGGCATCAAAGTTTCATGAAAGTAGGATGTGATGCAATACCAGGCAAGAGCACCCAAAACATGTTGCATCCAGTTTATCAGAAGCAAAAAAAGAGATTAAAAAAACAAATAAAAGTTTTTAGTATGCAGGTCTTTTATAAACAGTTTACAGTGAAAAGATGTATTGAAGTCACTTTGAAAATGTGATGTCATGAAATAGCCACCACACGTGGTTAATGTGTGGTTATCTGTGTTATTTATCAAACAAAGGATCAGTGTATGCCAAGCTTATTGTAAAATATGCTTGTGTTAAGACCTGTAAGTGCTCATGACAATCATAGTATTTATGTATACAGTACAGTATGTATCTTATGTGTGTGCTTTAAAAAAGATAAAGACTAAAACATTGTAATTGAGAACAATCAATTAGCATTTGCCTTTCACCTTTGCTCTGAAATGTTATTGCTTGACATTACTGCACCATGCTTTTTCACATTTCATTTGTGATTTTATAATACTAGATAACAGGATTCATGAACCTAAACAAAAAAGGAAAATATCAGGACTTTGTGCTATGTTTTTTTTTTTTTTTAATTATGACCATTACACTGTTAGTTGGGCTATAAAATTAGAAAACAATGAAAAGTTTAAAGTACATGTACAATACAGTTTATTTAGTACTGAGATATTTGTACATATATATTCATGTTATATGTGGGTCTTTTTAGAAACTTGTGAACATTCGTTTGGTGGTGAGGGATTCTCACCATCCTTGCGCTACTGATATATATATATATCAAATTTCATTTATTCATTTGTACATATTATCAAGGCACATCTCAAAGGTTTAGTCAGTGGTAATTTTCAAACTGGATTATTGTAATACATTGTGCATATGTTGTTTAATTAATTTTTAGCACACTAGCTGCAAACTATTAGTAGGAAACTAGTATATACTATCTTACTAGGAAACTAGCAAGAAATAACAACACAAATCTTGGCTCTGTTGCAGGTGCTAACTCCTCAAGCAGAACAAGCTAGATCAAATCTGCATGCTCTGCAATCCTCGATCCTTCATTACTGCTCTTGAGAATTGGGAGTAGCAAACAGTAGTACAGTATATAAAGTATGTCTGTCCACAGTCTGGGGTTTCCTCATCATCAGACTATAATACATACCACACACAATCATACCGTACAATCTCCTTTAGCTCTAGCAGCAGCTTTGTGCTGCAATGGGCAATTCCCGTCTTGTTCTTGGAACGAAATTTAGTTAAAGCGGAGTTCCACCCTGGGAATACTTTTTTTAATAAAAATACCCCCGGGACAGTCAGGGCTAGTACATTCCACAATGGCTAGCCTCTGATCTGTCCCGGGTTGCACTTACCTGCAAGAAGAAATACTTACCTTGAAAAAGTATTGTCCAGCGCTGCCATCTCAGGTGTGGGCAGCTTGAAGCCAGAGCGATCCTCTTCTGAGTCCTCTTCCATCTTCTTCGGTCCCACGATGCACTGCACCGGCCCCACCGTCACTTCCGGTGCCGCAGCGTTATCCCTGCACAGCTTCTGGGCATGCCCAGAAGCTGTTTAGCAAGGTATGACGGCGCCTGCACCGGAACTGACGTCGGGGCCGGTGCAGGCACATTGATTCCTGGGAGCGATGACGTTCAGCTCCCAGGAATCATTGCAAAGCCAGGAAGTGACGAATCGCCATGGCCGCCGAGGGGAGGAAGAGGAAGTAAGGTGAGTATATTTTCTTCTAAACCAGGTAAGTAAAAAAAAAAAAATAATTGTGATTATCCATTTGTTTTTCAGGTGACCCCGGGCATGAAGATGGAGGTAAGTTTTATTTTAGGGTGGAACTCCGCTTTAAGCTGAGAGTTGCTCATCCATTCACAGGGAGTTTTGTATTCTATTAAGGAATACAAGGCTTCCTCTGATTTGCTGAGGTAGAGAGGGGAATGGATGACATCACAATTTCCACCTCAGCCAGTCAGAGAAAGCCTTGTATTCATTCATAAAATACAAAACTTTCTGTGAATGGCTGAGCAGCTCTCAGCCTGGCTTAATTTTGTTACAGGATAGGAAATCCCAATCCCTCTGCCGTAAAACAGCTCTGTATACAGTATGTAGCTGATCCGCTGACAGCCAGGCACATCTGTTAATGAAGGAAATAGTTTGTTTGAACCAGCCTTGTCCAGACTAACTAATTTAAAGTAACAATACCTGGTTGGTACTGCCTGTTACTGTTTTCCCCTCTGTAAGCTGACCACGTTTATCATGGCTGCTGAGCCAAGGAAGCGTGGTCAGCTTAGGTGCCTCTCCTGTGCATCTCTGCATCTCCCCCTCCCTCTCCTCCTGCCAGTTCCGTAGTCTGCAGTGTGTGTCCCCTCTCCTCCTGCCAAGATAGAGCAATACTCTTTCCCTTAAACTGCTCCTCCCCTCCTCTTCATTACCAGTTTCCACCCAAGTCAATTCTGACTTTTTTTTTCTATAAAATTACTTAGAACCCCAAAACATTAGATATATGTAATATTTATTTTTTTTTTTTTTTTTTTGCAGATGCCCTAGAGACTAAAATGGTGGGTGTTGCAATTTTTTTAAGTCACATGTAAAAAACAGAGGTTTTTCAAATGCAATTTTTTTGGAAAATATACACTTTAATTATTTTTTCTGCACAAAACACTATATAATACCTATTTTTTTGTTAATATATAAAATATAATGTTACGCTGGGTAAATACATAACAAACAGGGCACGCTTTAAAATTGTGTACACACGGAACGGCGCCAAACGACTGTACCTATAATTAGTGATGCTTTAAAAGCCTTTACACGTTACCAGTTTAGAGTTACACAGAAGGTCTGGTGCTAGAATTATTATGTGACATTTGTGACAATACCTCACATGTGTGGTGCGATCACAGTTTACATATATGTGCACGACTTACGTATGCATTCACGTTTACATGTAAACAATAGGGGAGGGAGCTCTTTAAAAAATGTTAATTATTAATTTTAATATTTATTTTATTCAAAACTTTTTTTACACTGTCTTTAACTTTTTTAACAACTTTATTGCTTTCACAAGGAAATATTATTATTATTATACAGGATTTATATAGCGCCAACAGTTTGCGTAAAGCTTTACAACATGAGGTCAGATAATACAGTTACAATACAATTCAATACAGGAGGAATCAGAGGGCCCTGCTCGATAGAGCTTACACTCCTGAATGAACAACCGACCAACCAATCCTTCCTGTGATTTACCGACTGATGCTTTCCTCAACCAATTCTACCATCGATCGATTGACCGATCCTTTTTTACTTTTATCCTTCCTGCGATTAGTCTACCTATCCTTCCTATGATCGATCGACCGATCCTACCTGTGACCAATCGACTGATCCTTCATGCGATCAATTGACTGATCCTTCCTGTGATCGATTGACTGATCTTTTCTGTGATTGACCGACCAATCCTTTCTGCAATCGATCTATCCTACCTTTGATCTATCATTTGATCCTTCTTTCGATCAACCTTTGCTTCCTGTGATTGATCAACCTTTGCTTCCTGTGATCGATTGACCAATACTTGCTGTGATTGACCGACTGATCCTTACTGCAATCAACCAACTGATCCTTCCTGCCTTCGGTAAATCCTTTGATCCTTCTTTCAACCTTTGCTTCCTGCAATCCATCTATCCTTTCTGCGATCAATCAACCAATCCTTCCTGTGGTCGATTGATCCTTCCTTCAAACGACCAATACTTCCTGCGATCGATCAACTGATCCTTCCTGCAATTGATCGACTGATCCTTCCTGCGAGCGATTGATCCTTCCTTCGATCAACCAATACTTTGATCCTTTTTTCAATCGACCAATGCTTCCTGCGATCGATCAACTGATCCTTCCTGCGATCAACCAATCCTTCCTGCAATTGATCAAACAATCCTTTTTTACTTTGATCCTTCCTGCGATTGACCAACCGGTCCTTCTTTTGACCAATTCTTCCTTGTTTCAATCGATCCCTCCTATCTTTGATCCTTCCTTTCTTCATTATTTTTGTGCTAGTAATTTTTTGCAGTGTTATTTATTATTTTCCATATAGTGTAATACCTGTTTGATCCTGCCTTAATTTATAGGATATGACTGGCTGTGATTTCAGATTATCTGTATGTATATGTACTGATCCAGGTGTCAGGGGCATTTTATGGATGGAGAGGGGGAAGGGCCCTTAGCATACCTGGATGCCAAGGTGTGAGCATACTCCATCAGTACACATAAGAAAAAATAAATAAGTTCTTCACCACAAAAATTGTTAAATCTTTTCAAGTGTGCCGCAAAGATTTTTAGATCTTTTTGGTGCGCTGCAAAACAAAATCTTTTGAGAAACACTACTGTACAGACTCCTGGCCAGCTCTGACATCACATGCCACAAGTCACTACATGCCAGAGCTGATCTATAATCGCAGAGCGTGCAAATGTGATTAACCTGGAAGAGGGAATGTTTGCAATGCCACTTTTTTAGCATCCCTAAACACTTGGGCAAGAGGTTTTGGGGGGGGGGGGGGGATTAGACCCCCCTTGACCCCCTCTTATCTATGCCCCTGTAAAGCACTCACAAGATGAAAAATACATTTTCTTGTAAATTCATATTGGGTTGTAACAAAATCATTATTGTTTGTATTGCTATTACAGTGGTGATATCACAAAATGAAAGTGTACAGTATACCATGGGTCTGCAAACTTTCTAAGCAAAGGGCTGGTTTACTGTTCTTCTAACCTTTAGGGGGCTAAACTGTGGCCAGTGGGAGTACAAAGTTTTCTGGCGCCAGTGGGAGTAAATAATGTCTAGGTGATCAGTGAGGGGGAAAAAAATACATAAAACCTTTAGGCAGTAGGAGGGGGAATAATACCACATAGTTTGGAGATCACTGGTGTATGCTGTGATTATAGGAAGAAAAAGCTAATTCCAATATTTTCAACCCCCCCCACCTTCTGTCTTTTCTGCATACCTTGAATAAAAATGCCTTTTTGACCCCAGATCCCACACTAAAGAGGACCTGTCCTGCTTATTTCTATTACAAGAGATGTTTACATTCCTTGTAATAGGAATAAAAGAGATAAAAAAAATGTTTTAAAGGGACAGCAATAATTCTAACACTAGACCTCTGTAACTGTAAACTGGTAACCTGTATAAATCTTGAAAGCGTCGCCTATGGAGATTTTTACATACCACTGTTTGTCGCCATTCCACGAGCGTACGCAATTTTGAAGCATGACATGTTCGGTATCTATTTACTAGGCGTAATATTACCTTTCACATTATAGAAAAAAATTGGGCTAACTTTACTGTTTTCTTATTTTTTTATTTAAAAAGTATATTTTTTGCAAAAAAATTGCGTCTGTAAGATTGCTGCACAAATACGACGTGACATAAAGTATTGCAGCGATCTCCATTTTAGAGTCTCTGCTAAAAAAAAAAATATATATATATATATATATATATACACACAGTGCCTTGCAAAAGTATTCGGCCCCCTTGAACTTTTTGACCTTTTGCCACATTTCAGGCTTCAAACATAAAGATATAAAACTGTAATTTTTTGTGAAGAATCAACAACAAGTGGGACACAATAATGAAGTGGAACGAAATGTATTGGATATTTCAAACTTTGTTAACAGATAAAAAACTGAAAAATTGGGCGTGCAAAATGATTCAGCCCCTTTACTTTCAGTGCAGCAAACTCTCTCCAGAAGTTCAGTGAGGATCTCTGAAAGATCCAATGTTGACCTAAATGACTAATGATGATAAATAGAATCCACCTGTGTGTAATCAAGTCTCCGTATAAATGCATCTGCACTGTGATAGTCTCAGAGGTCCATTTAAAGCGCAGAGAGCATAATGAAGAACAAGGAACACACCAGGCAGGTCTGTGATACTGTTGTGGAGAAGTTTAAAGCCGGATTTGGATACAAAAATATTTCCCAAGCTTTAAACATCCCAAGGAGCACTGTGCAAGTGATAATATTGAAATGGAAGGAGTATCAGACCACTGCAAATCTACGAAAACTTTCAGCTCATACAAGGAGAAGACTGATCAGAGATGCAGCCAAGAGGCCCATGATCACTCTGGATGAACTGCAGAGATCTACAGCTGAGGTGGGAGACTCTGTCCATAGGACAACAATCAGTCGTATACTGCACAAATCTAGCCTTTATGTAAGAGTGGCAAGAAGAAAGCCATTTCTTAAAGATATCCATAAAAAGTGTTGTTTAAAGTTTGCCACAAGCCACCTGGGAGACACACCAAACATGTGAAAGAGGGTGCTCTGGTCAGATGAAACCAAAATCGAACTTTTTGGCAACAATGCAAAACGTTATGTTTGGCGTAAAAGCAACACAGCTCATCACCCTGAACACACCATCCCCACTGTCAAGCATGGTGGTGGCAGCATCATGGTTTGGGCCTGCTTTTCTTCAGCAGGGACAGGGAAGATGGATGGAGCCAAATACAGGACCATTCTGGAAGAAAACCTGATGGAGTCTGCAAAAGACCTGAGACTGGGACGGAGATTTGTCTTCCAACAAGACAATAATCCAAAACATAAAGCAAAATCTACAATGGAATGGTTCACAAATAAACATATCCAGGTGTTAGAATGGCCAAGTCAAAGTCCAGACCTGAATCCAATCGAGAATCTGTGGAAAGAACTGAAAACTGCTGTTCACAAACGCTCTCCATCCAACCTCACTGAGCTCGAGCTGTTTTGCAAGGAGGAATGGGCAAAAATTTCAGTCTCTCAATGTGCAAAACTGATAGAGACATACCCCAAGCGACTTACAGCTGTAATCGCAGCAAAAGGTGGCACTAAAAGTATTAACTTAAGGGGGCTGAATAATTTTGCACGCCCAATTTTTCAGTTTTTTATTTGTTAAAAAAGTTTGCAATATCCAATAAATTTTGTTCCACTTCATGATTGTGTCCCACTTGTTGATTCTTCACAAAAAATTACAGTTTTATATCTTTATGTTTGAAGCCTGAAATGTGGCAAAAGGTCGAAAAGTTCAAGGGGGCCGAATACTTTCGCAAGGCACTGTAATTACACAATTGAACCTTATTGATTTCATGTTTGTACACACTTAAAGGGGCAGCTGCCTTTATTGGTGTATATGTGGTTTGGGAATGGAGCCCTCCTATATTATTTTTTAATATACGTTCCTGTCATATTGATTGTTAGGGTAAGTCATCATAATATCAGGTCTTGAAGATTGATCAGATACTATACAATTGTAAGATTTCTGACCAGCTGTAGATCCTTCTTAGTTCTAAACACTAGATCTATCACAACTCTGTTCTTACCATCTCTGGCAGCTCTCTCCCCTCTAATCAGTGTTCATACTGCTTATAAAGTAAGATATAGTGCTGCGCTGCCTCTCTTAAAGTGCAAGGTGACAAAATTAGATAAGTAAATAAGTAAATGCGTGTGTCTCCTTATAGGTGCAATGGTGCTGATAAATACGTTTAAAATCAGTACATCATAGAGATATTATAATATTGATACAGATTATTGCTACACACTGTAAAATAAAAATTAATAAGGTGCTATGTGGATATAAAGATAAAGTGCTAAGTGTCCATACTTCAGTGCCAAATCCGGCTTTAATCTTCTCCACAACAGTATCTCGGACCTGCCTGGTGTGTTCCTTGTTCTTCATGATGCTCTCTGCGCTTTACACGGACCTCTGAGACTATCACAGTGCAGGTGCATTTATACGGAGACTTGATTACACACAGGTGGATTCTATTTATCATCATTAGTCATTTAGGTCAACATTGGATCATTCAGAGATCCTCACTAAACTTCTGGAGAGAGTTTGCTGCACTGAAAGTAAAGGGGCTGAATACTTTTGCACGCCCAATTTTTCAGTTTTTTATTTGTTAACAAAGTTTGAAATATCCAATAAATTTCGTTCCACTTCATGATTGTGTCCCACTTGTTGTTGATTCTTCACAAAAAATTACAGTTTTATATCTTTATGTTTGAAGCCTGAAATGTGGCAAACAGTCGAAAAGTTCAAGGGGGCCGAATACTTTCGCAAGGCACTGTGTGTATACATATATATATATATATATATATATATATATATATATATATATATATATATAATGTTTGGGGGTTCTTAGTAATTTTCTTGCAAAAAATACTGATTTTAACTTGTAAGCAACAAGGGTCCGAAATAGGCCTGGTCCTTAAGTGGTTAATCTACACAAATGAGGTTGATGGAGGAGAACCCTCACTGGAACATTGTATTCTGACAGCAGAACCCAAACAATCAGTTGCAGACGCTGATTGACAAACATTTTCCAACTTATCCATTCAACAAAAGCCGCACTAATCATCGACTTCTTTCAAACAAGGACAACCACACACTGATCAAAATTTTGATCTGACACTGTAAGATGTAAGTGCTTTGTTTCAGTTACCTCGATTTTTAGAAGGTGAAAGCTGAGTGAAGAACTGGCAGTAAAAAAAAAGATGACAATTTGCACATAATGAAAAAAAAAGAGTTACTTTTTACTCTAACTTTACTCTAACTCAGCCATATTCAGTAATACAGACATTAAACGTAGATTGAATTTACTCACTGTTTTTGCTATTTAGGATATTGATTCTCCTGCAGTGAAACACTAAATAAATCTTTCTTATTCAATACGTATGTTAATGCATCAGAGTAACATGACCATCTTCTTGTCAATCCTACTGATGTTCTTTCCATGGTTCGGTTTCACTCTGTACTCCTCTATACTTATGTACATACAAAAGGTCAATATTTCATGCAGTGGAATTTGTTAAGCACTCCTGGATTTGTACTTTACATTCATATATTCTGTCTGTAGTGTTCTCAGTGGCACCTGTGACTCAATTGCCTCATCTGATCTTTCAAACACACTTCATTTTCAGTACAACTCTTTGACGACATTTGATTCACTTTTGACTTTCCTGGAACTATGGATTCTAACTGTGCTTGAATTTGCCTAACTTTGGAACAACTACTGTAGCCAAAGATACTAGAAGTCGATTAGATGTTCAGAAAAAATGTAATTGTTCCGTATTTGGCCAGCACAAGAGATGGGAGAAGAAGGCTGCAAACACATACAATGCCAGCTCATTAGGGGGAAAAAGGCCATTGGACAAGATGTTCTAACCTGCTCACTGTTTTTTCTGATGATCACTAGCTGGCTAGGTATGAGGATGCCACATAGATATAAGGTAAAACAGATGAATAAGGAGTTTAGCCTCTAATGTCTTTGGGCACCTTTATTCAACCTACATTTTTTTCCTACAAGCAAAAAGAATTTTGGTTGGCCGCCCATCCATTAAAATCAACTTTATTTCAGCAAGTTCATAAAAACATAAAAAAAAAAAACACAAATAGAGGGAAACAGCATCACCAGCTAATGCGTTTCACGGTCCCTTAGAGCTTAGTCATGGCTCCCATACAAATGTCCACTACAGAGATATATTTATGTTATTAAAGGGAAAAGGGAGGAAAACATGGGGGGGGGGAAGGGAAGGGAAGAAGGGAAGGGGGGGGGAAGGGAAAAATGAAGGACAAGGGAAGGTATAGGAGGATTGGTGGGACTTTAAATGAGACTCCTGCCTTGGGTCTCCATCCCTATGTCTACTTTATCATGTAGAGCACATAGTGCTCAAAAAATGTTTGGGACTTTGTATGAGATGTGGCCACTGGGCACATGGTGTTATATATGATATTGCATATACCTGGGCTGGTAAGCACAAAACAAGTATAGAATCAATTAACATCATGTGTTTTTAATATTGTATAAATGGCAGTTGACAATGATATATAAATACAGTACAATGAGGGTAAAAGGGGTATGTATATATAAGGTTTGATAAAAAACTGTAACAACATAAATAAACATTCAAGGAGGTACTACAAAACATTCGTGTATGCCAGGTGAAACTTGTGGGTATATTGTTTGCCTCATAGGCTCGACGCGTTTCGTGAATTGCATTTTTCACTTCCTCAGGAGCAGGCATGGTAATGGCATCTAAAAATATATACACATATAAATGTGATATTACGTTAAATAAAGGAATGTTTTGTAAAGTTAGCGCAAGAGACTGAAGCTTACACGTGAGTATGGAATGTCAATCAGGTGATGGAATCGCCCGGGATTGAGTCCCCAATGGGAACTGAGAAAGCGGCCTCCACAAACACAGCCAAGGCGCAAGATCCATGGTGTGGTGAAGAAATCAGGAAGAGGTATTGAAGGGCTCGATTTGGTAATAACATGACACTGTACAAAGAGATATAAATATGCATATATGCATAAACCAAGCCAGTGATCCATACATAAAATTCATAAGCATAGAATGGTAAAGAAAGATGAGCCCAAACCATATGAAAAAAGAAGAATCCAAATCAGAATACCAAAGTGTGAGGTAGAAGTATGTGACTGTATGGACATACCAAAGCAGAGAGAGAAAAAGGGTGAGACATGCATAAAAAGTGTTTGAACTATAAAGACCAGTGACATCCCTAAAACATCAAAGAAAACAGTGCTAAAAAATGAAAAGATAAGTGAGAATCACAATTATTAGGGAAGGAGAGTCCCAGGGGTGAGGATACTAAAAAGTGTGACGAAAAGGAGGACGATGGTGAAGCTAGGACAATTAAATGAAGTGAGTCAAGGGACCTACGCTGGGACCGGGCGGGAGGCAGCTCTCAGCGTCACAAAGCTGTTCAGTACGGAGGGAGTCCATCGGGCAAGCCGGTGTTGCCCAGGACGGTCTCCCTCAAATGAACGCTGATGGAATCACGTGCAGGGACGCCAACAAGTGTGTGACGTATTACCCTGCACGAAAAGATGTGACGCCGATGCGTCGCGGCCACGGCCGAAGATCCCGCCCCCACCTCGGCATCTATCCGGAGGGGGGGAGAGAAGGACGGACGCGGACGGGGCGCATCGCAGTTCCCAAAAGGGACCACACGGGAGACACACAACCCAATGACATGGGTGAAAAAAAGTAAAACAATGAGAACCAGTATTGAATAAACATACAAAATCAATATACAATACCCAATGCATATGTAATTCGTATATATGGTGCCAATTTAGGATAATACATAATTATATTACAATGATAAAACCACTGGTTTCACATCTCCATCCCTGAATCAATGTTATTAAAGGGAAAAGGGAGGAAAACATGGGGGGGGGGAAGGGAAGGGAAGAAGGGAAGGGGGGGGAAGGGAAAAATGAAGGACAAGGGAAGGTATAGGAGGATTGGTGGGACTTTAAATGAGACTCCTGCCTTGGGTCTCCATCCCTATGTCTACTTTATCATGTAGAGCACATAGTGCTCAAAAAATGTTTGGGACTTTGTATGAGATGTGGCCACTGGGCACATGGTGTTATATATGATATTGCATATACCTGGGCTGGTAAGCACAAAACAAGTATAGAATCAATTAACATCATGTGTTTTTAATATTGTATAAATGGCAGTTGACAATGATATATAAATACAGTACAATGAGGGTAAAAGGGGTATGTATATATAAGGTTTGATAAAAAACTGTAACAACATAAATAAACATTCAAGGAGGTACTACAAAACATTCGTGTATGCCAGGTGAAACTTGTGGGTATATTGTTTGCCTCATAGGCTCGACGCGTTTCGTGAATTGCATTTTTCACTTCCTCAGGAGCAGGCATGGTAATGGCATCTAAAAATATATACACATATAAATGTGATATTACGTTAAATAAAGGAATGTTTTGTAAAGTTAGCGCAAGAGACTGAAGCTTACACATGAGTATGGAATGTCAATCAGGTGATGGAATCGCCCGGAATTGAGTCCCCAATGGGAACTGAGAAAGCGGCCTCCACAAACACAGCCAAGGCGCAAGATCCATGGTGTGGTGAAGAAATCAGGAAGAGGTATTGAAGGGCTCGATTTGGTAATAACATGACACTGTACAAAGAGATATAAATATGCATATATGCATAAACCAAGCCAGTGATCCATACATAAAATTCATAAGCATAGAATGGTAAAGAAAGATGAGCCCAAACCATATGAAAAAAGAAGAATCCAAATCAGAATACCAAAGTGTGAGGTAGAAGTATGTGACTGTATGGACATACCAAAGCAGAGAGAGAAAAAGGGTGAGACATGCATAAAAAGTGTTTGAACTATAAAGACCAGTGACATCCCTAAAACATCAAAGAAAACAGTGCTAAAAAATGAAAAGATAAGTGAGAATCACAATTATTAGGGAAGGAGAGTCCCAGGGGTGAGGATACTAAAAAGTGTGACGAAAAGGAGGACGATGGTGAAGCTAGGACAATTAAATGAAGTGAGTCAAGGGACCTACGCTGGGACCGGGCGGGAGGCAGCTCTCAGCGTCACAAAGCTGTTCAGTACGGAGGGAGTCCATCGGGCAAGCCGGTGTTGCCCAGGACGGTCTCCCTCAAATGAACGCTGATGGAATCACGTGCAGGGACGCCAACAAGCGTGTGACGTATTACCCTGCACGGAAAGATGTGACGCCGATGCGTCGCGGCCACGGCCGAAGATCCCGCCCCCACCTCGGCATCTATCCGGAGGGGGGGAGAGAAGGACGGACGCGGACGGGGCGCATCGCAGTTCCCAAAAGGGACCACACGGGAGACACACAACCCAATGACATGGGTGAAAAAAAGTAAAACAATGAGAACCAGTATTGAATAAACATACAAAATCAATATACAATACCCAATGCATATGTAATTTGTATATATGGTGCCAATTTAGGATAATACATAATTATATTACAATGATAAAACCACTGGTTTCACATCTCCATCCCTGAATCAATGTTATTAAAGGGAAAAGGGAGGAAAACATGGGGGGGGGGAAGGGAAGGGAAGAAGGGAAGGGGGGGGGAAGGGAAAAATGAAGGACAAGGGAAGGTATAGGAGGATTGGTGGGACTTTAAATGAGACTCCTGCCTTGGGTCTCCATCCCTATGTCTACTTTATCATGTAGAGCACATAGTGCTCAAAAAATGTTTGGGACTTTGTATGAGATGTGGCCACTGGGCACATGGTGTTATATATGATATTGCATATACCTGGGCTGGTAAGCACAAAACAAGTATAGAATCAATTAACATCATGTGTTTTTAATATTGTATAAATGGCAGTTGACAATGATATATAAATACAGTACAATGAGGGTAAAAGGGGTATGTATATATAAGGTTTGATAAAAAACTGTAACAACATAAATAAACATTCAAGGAGGTACTACAAAACATTCGTGTATGCCAGGTGAAACTTGTGGGTATATTGTTTGCCTCATAGGCTCGACGCGTTTCGTGAATTGCATTTTTCACTTCCTCAGGAGCAGGCATGGTAATGGCATCTAAAAATATATACACATATAAATGTGATATTACGTTAAATAAAGGAATGTTTTGTAAAGTTAGCGCAAGAGACTGAAGCTTACACATGAGTATGGAATGTCAATCAGGTGATGGAATCGCCCGGAATTGAGTCCCCAATGGGAACTGAGAAAGCGGCCTCCACAAACACAGCCAAGGCGCAAGATCCATGGTGTGGTGAAGAAATCAGGAAGAGGTATTGAAGGGCTCGATTTGGTAATAACATGACACTGTACAAAGAGATATAAATATGCATATATGCATAAACCAAGCCAGTGATCCATACATAAAATTCATAAGCATAGAATGGTAAAGAAAGATGAGCCCAAACCATATGAAAAAAGAAGAATCCAAATCAGAATACCAAAGTGTGAGGTAGAAGTATGTGACTGTATGGACATACCAAAGCAGAGAGAGAAAAAGGGTGAGACATGCATAAAAAGTGTTTGAACTATAAAGACCAGTGACATCCCTAAAACATCAAAGAAAACAGTGCTAAAAAATGAAAAGATAAGTGAGAATCACAATTATTAGGGAAGGAGAGTCCCAGGGGTGAGGATACTAAAAAGTGTGACGAAAAGGAGGACGATGGTGAAGCTAGGACAATTAAATGAAGTGAGTCAAGGGACCTACGCTGGGACCGGGCGGGAGGCAGCTCTCAGCGTCACAAAGCTGTTCAGTACGGAGGGAGTCCATCGGGCAAGCCGGTGTTGCCCAGGACGGTCTCCCTCAAATGAACGCTGATGGAATCACGTGCAGGGACGCCAACAAGCGTGTGACGTATTACCCTGCACGGAAAGATGTGACGCCGATGCGTCGCGGCCACGGCCGAAGATCCCGCCCCCACCTCGGCATCTATCCGGAGGGGGGGAGAGAAGGACGGACGCGGACGGGGCGCATCGCAGTTCCCAAAAGGGACCACACGGGAGACACACAACCCAATGACATGGGTGAAAAAAAGTAAAACAATGAGAACCAGTATTGAATAAACATACAAAATCAATATACAATACCCAATGCATATGTAATTCGTATATATGGTGCCAATTTAGGATAATACATAATTATATTACAATGATAAAACCACTGGTTTCACATCTCCATCCCTGAATCAATGTTATTAAAGGGAAAAGGGAGGAAAACATGGGGGGGGGGGAAGGGAAGGGAAGAAGAGAAGGGGGGGGAAGGGAAAAATGAAGGACAAGGGAAGGTATAGGAGGATTGGTGGGACTTTAAATGAGACTCCTGCCTTGGGTCTCCATCCCTATGTCTACTTTATCATGTAGAGCACATAGTGCTCAAAAAATGTTTGGGACTTTGTATGAGATGTGGCCACTGGGCACATGGTGTTATATATGATATTGCATATACCTGGGCTGGTAAGCACAAAACAAGTATAGAATCAATTAACATCATGTGTTTTTAATATTGTATAAATGGCAGTTGACAATGATATATAAATACAGTACAATGAGGGTAAAAGGGGTATGTATATATAAGGTTTGATAAAAAACTGTAACAACATAAATAAACATTCAAGGAGGTACTACAAAACATTCGTGTATGCCAGGTGAAACTTGTGGGTATATTGTTTGCCTCATAGGCTCGACGCGTTTCGTGAATTGCATTTTTCACTTCCTCAGGAGCAGGCATGGTAATGGCATCTAAAAATATATACACATATAAATGTGATATTACGTTAAATAAAGGAATGTTTTGTAAAGTTAGCGCAAGAGACTGAAGCTTACACATGAGTATGGAATGTCAATCAGGTGATGGAATCGCCCGGAATTGAGTCCCCAATGGGAACTGAGAAAGCGGCCTCCACAAACACAGCCAAGGCGCAAGATCCATGGTGTGGTGAAGAAATCAGGAAGAGGTATTGAAGGGCTCGATTTGGTAATAACATGACACTGTACAAAGAGATATATTTATATATATGTCACAGAAATGGTCTTTAAAAAAAGGCCAAATACAGCGCTTGCTATTATATGATTTAAACAACTAATCCTATAAATTTAAATTACCAATGAAGTTATAAAGTGCCGATGTGTCTTCATAAATATCACTTGATTAGTAAGACAGAATATAGTACCATACATTAATTATTAAAATTCATAAAACATAGTGGTGGGTACTTATGCTTGGTAACTTAGACTGTATTAAATAAATACCATCAAACAACACGATCTATAAAAAGGAATAAATTATTAAATATAGAAGTCCATCAATCAATGGTGATTGTGCTCAGGCAATGGGTGTCCTCAATAAGTAGTTATCCACAAAAAGTGCAAGTTTTCAAACTCTGAAGACGTCATCGGAAGTGACGAAACGCGTCAGTTTGGACCGCGTAACGTCATCACGTTACCCTAGTTGGAACGCAAGCCGGAAGTTTGCCGTTATTCCACGAGGAGGACGTGCGGCCCGCACCACTGACCACCAGGGATAGTGTGTCTTACGATTTTAACTTGTCTGAACCCGATGGATGGGTAAATAAACCAATATTAAGACTTTATTACGCTATTTGGAACCTTTTATTCTTCCCTATTATTGCTTTTCTGATTATTGCACTCCGGAGTCCAGTGGAGCCAGTATTAACCCGCAGGATCGCCTAGAGGGGAAAGCCACTTGGCCCAGAAGGTAACCTAAGCCTGAATGGTCTTAGTGTCGTACGACACATAAGACCCACGTTATCTGGTAAGTGACCCATCTTATTCACTTTTGGAACCAGCAATTGATACCTTGAATATTCAAGCCAGAGCACTTGCACTTTTTGTGGATAACTACTTATTGAGGACACCCATTGCCTGAGCACAATGACCATTGATTGATGGACTTCTATATTTAATAATTTATTCCTTTTTATAGATCGTGTTGTTTGATGGTATTTATTTAATACAGTCTAAGTTACCAAGCATAAGTACCCACCGCTATGTTTTATGAATTTTAATAATTAATGTATGATACTATATTCTGTCTTACTAATCAAGTGATATTTATGAACACACATCGGCACTTTATAACTTCATTGGTAATTTAAATTTATAGGATGAGTTGTTTAAATCATATAATAGCAAGCGCTGTATTTGGCCTTTTTTTAAAGACCATTTCTGTGACATTTTATTCAATTTTACAGCAGCTGCTTATTTAGCCCATTTTTTTATATTTTTAATAATCTTAATTAATTTATATTATATATTGCTTATATCATTTCTCATACCTATTGGTTACCCTAAACTTTGGCGCAGGGAATATACTTTTGTATATATCCTTTTATTATATTTATATATATGTTTGAATTTCTGCATTTGCATCCCTAAACGGTGGTGGGGTCACCTGACAATTATTGGCAGCCACAAACCAACTGTTTCACACAGATTGCTCCAATCAGAAGTAATTGATGTATATATGACAGATATAAAACATTATATGAATCATATAAAAAACAGACTGCATGAAAACTAGAAAAAAATGTCTATCGGGGTGATCACGGTTTATTATATGATTCATATGATGTTTTATATCTGTCATATATGTTAGAATTTCTGCATTTGCATCCCTAAACAGGGGCGGTCATCTGCCAATTATTGGCAGCGCATGTTTCACACAGATTGTTCCAATCACAAGTAATTGTTGCATATAGGTAAATATATCTCTGTAGTGGACATTTGTATGTGAGCTATGACTAAGCACTAAGGGACCGTGAAATTCATTAGCTGGTGATGCTGTTTCCCTCTATTTGTGTTTTTCGATATGTTTTTTTTGGACTTGGCTGAAATAAAGCTGATTTTACTTGACATGAGGCCAAGCAGAAAATTTTTTTGCTCATTAGAATCTGTGATGGATGGGGCCAGCACCTGGTCCTTGTGTTAGTGGGGATGGAGATGGGAGAATGACCTAGAGTGGTGTTCACTCACATCACACACATCTAAAAAATGTTCTTACCTTAAATAGGTACTGAGCTGAGCATGGGAATCCATGACATGACACAACTTGATAATGCTCCACTCATGTCAGCAATTTTAAGGTGACCATTGAAATAAGGGCTGCAAGTGGCTGATACCAACTAAACTGCTTGCATATATATATATGCTATCGTCAAAAAGTCTTCACATTTTCTTAAACTCTATTATTTTTGAAAAAGTGCAGAAACTTTTTGAAGCCCCCCTCATGTGTGTGTGTGAATATATATATGCATCTCATAAAATTAGAATATCATCAAAAAGTTAACTTACTTCAGTAATTAAATTCAAAAAGTGAAACTCGTATATTTTATTTAGATGCAATACACACAGAGTGATATATTCCAAGCATTTTTTTCTTTAAATTTGATGAATATGGCTTACAGCTAGTGAAAACTCAACATTCAGTATCTCAGAAAATTGTAATATTATATAAGACAAATAAAAATAAAAGGGTTTTAATACAGAAATGTTGGCTTACTGAAGAGTATGTCCATGTACAGTATAGCATGCACTCAATACTTGGTCAGGGCTCCTTTTGCCTGAATTACTGCATCAATGCGGCATGGCATGGAGGTGATCAGCCTGTGGCGTTGCTGAGGTGTTATGGAAGTCCAGTTTGCTTTGATAGCGACCTTCAGCTCCTCTGAATTGTTGGGTCTGGTGTCTCGCATCTTCCTCTTGACAATACCCCACAGATTCTCTATGGGGTTTAGGTCAGACAAGTTTGCTGGCCAATTAAGCACAGTGATACTATGATCATTAAACCAGGTATTGGTACATTTGGCAGTGTGGGCAGGTGCCAAGTCCTGCTGGAAAATGAAATCAGCATCTCCATAAAACTTGTGAGCAGAGGGAAGCATGAAGTGATCTAGAATTTCCTGGTAGAGAGCTGCGCTGAATTTGGAATTGATAAAATATAGTTGACCAATACCAGCAGATGGCATGGCTCCCCAAATCATCACTGACTGTGTGCAATGGCTAGGGGTGCTGGGGTGTGCTGCAGGATCTATTAATGCTAGCTGCTATGGGATTTATTCCAGCTGGAGGGGATCTATTTTTGCAGGGGGGTCTGTTGTTGCTTTTGTTGCTGGTGGGGGCTCTACTGTTGCTGGGAGTGGGTCTTATATTGCAGGGGGGGTCAGTTGTTGCTGGGTGAGATCTACTGTTGGGGGAGAGTCTATTGATGCTGGTTGTGGGAAAATCGGTTGTTGCTGCTGGGAGTATATTGTTTTGCTAGGGGGGAAATTTTGTTGCGGGTAGTCCATTGTTGTTAGAGGGATATATTGCTGCTGATGTGGGGGGGCTATATTGTTACTGGCTGCTGGGGATCTATTTTACTGCTTTTCTTGGTATCGCTACCATATTTTAAATAAAATATTTAGCACCACAAAATAATACTTGGTTCTGTATTCTATAAAAAGGCAGTACTGGGAGGTAGGTGGGGGCAGACCAAGAAATGGATCTCGGAGGTGGGTGGGGGCAGACAAAAGGGTTGACAGGGGAAAAGGGAGTTCCTGCACCTATTTTGTGAGAAAAAAAATAAAATTAAAAATATATATATATATATGTATATATATATATATATATATATACACACTGGGGATCGAAAGTTTGGGCGCCCCAGGTAAAAATTTGTATTAATCTGCATAAAGAAGCCAATGAAAGATGGAAAAATCTCCAAAAGGCATCAAATTACAGATTAGACATTCTTCTAATATGTCAACAAAAGTTAGATTTTATTTCCATCATTTACACTTTCAAAATAACAGAAAACAAAAAAATGGCATCTGCAAAAGTTTGGGCACCTTGCAGAGTTAATATCTTGTACTGCCCCCTATGGCAAGTATCACAGCTTGTAAACGCTTTTTGTAGCCAGCAAAGAGTCTTTCAATTCTTGTTTGAGGTTTCTTTGCCCATTCTTCCTTACAAAAGTCTTCCAGTTCTTTGAGATTTCTGGGCTGTCTGTCATGCACTGCTCTTTTAAGGTCTAGCCATAGATTTTCAATTATGTTGAGGTCAGGAGATTGTGAAGGCCATGGCAAAACCTTCAGTTTACGCCTCTTGATGTAATCCCCCCTGGATTTCGTGGTGTGTTTAGGATCATTATCCATTTGTAGAAGCCATCCTCTCTTTAACTTCCGCTTTTTCACAGATAGCATCAAGTTACCATCCAAAATTTGCTGAAATTTTATTGAATCCAAATTTCCTTCTACTCGTGAGATGTTCCTTGTGCCACTGGCTGCAATACAACCCCAAAGCATGATTGATCCACCCCCATGCTTAACAGTTGGACAGAGGTTCTTTTCAGTAAATTCTGTGCCCCTTCCAAACGTACCTTTGCTCGTTACGACCAAAAAGTTTAATTTTAACCTCATCGGTCCACAGAACTTGTTTCCAAAATGCATCAGGCTTGTCTATATGTTCATTTGCAAAGTTCAAACGCTGATTTTTGTGGTGAGGACGTAGAAGAGGTTTTCTTCTGATGACTCTTCCATGAAGACCATATTTGTACAAGTATCTCTTTATAGTGGAATAGTGTACCACAACTCCAGTGTCTGCCAGATCTTTCTAGAGGGATCGCGCAGTCAAATGTGGGTTTTGAATTGTTTGTCTCACAATCTTGCGAGCTGTTCTGTCTGATATTTTTCTTGGTCTTCCAGATCTTGCTTTAACTTCCACTGTTCCTGATGACTGTCATTTCTTAATTACATTCCGAACAGAGGATATTGACATCTGAAAACGCTTTTCTATCTTCTTATAGCCTTCACCAGCTTTGTGAGCATCAACTATTTTCAGTTTCAGTTTTCTAGACAACGGCTTAGAAGATCCAATGGTGCTGATTGTTGGGGCAAGGTCAGATGAGTCTGGGCATTTAAAACCTTTGAGATTGATATCACCTGGTCTTCCCAGACAGATTGAGAACAATCCATGACACTGGCAGGTCTCAGCCTTGCAAAGGGGGCAGTGCATGCTATAAATTCTGCAGGATGCCCAAACTTTTGCAGACGCCATTTTTTTGTTTTCTGTAATTTTGAAAGTGTCAATGATGGAAATAAAATCTAACTTTTGTTGACATAATTTAAGAATGTCTAATCTGTAATTTGATGCATTTTGGAGATTTTTCCATCTTTCCTTGGCTTCTTTATGCACATTAATACAAATTTTTACCTGGGGTGCCCAAACTTTCGATCCCCAATATATATATATATATATATATATATATATATATATATATATATATATATATTAATGATGTATTAATAATATAAGAGCTGCATTAATTTATGTCTTTAATATCTGCCCAGAGTTCACCTTTATTAATATACAGGATTAATATCGCGCCAACAATTTGTGCACCACTTTACAATATAAAGGAAGGCAATACAGCAACAATACAATTCAATACAGGAGGGTTAGGAGGGCCTTGCTCCTGCAAGCTTACAATCTAATATATTTTAACTATGTCAATAAAAAGTTACCATTTTAAGCACCCCTTCACAATAGTAATTGTTTAAAAAACCTCAGTTGATCGCTGCCATGGAGAGTATGGGTCTGTTTACACCAACAGGTGTGCATTGTGCTGTGTGTTGTCTTAGTGTTAAGGGACAGGCACCATCTGGCCCCACATACTGGCTCATTGACAGAGGAGGGGGACGTTTGTGGTCCGTGGCCATTTAAAAGGTAACAGGACACTAGGCTGGTTTAGCTCTGAGGAAGGCAGCTTGATTCCTGAAACACGTAAGCTTTCCTACCAGGTGTTCTTAAGATGGGACTTATCACCCAAGGCTGAGATTTATTTGTAACATGCCTGCTGTTTTTAATCACTTGTGAGTAATATTTTGTCTTTTGGGACTCAATAAATGGTATGCTGGTAATGCACAAGGAGTTACACCCTCTTGTGCCACAGCAACTTAATTGCAGCATGCCGAGTTTGACAGGTGCCACTGCCTGTCAAACTCTCCCATGTAAGTGAATGGAAGCATGTTGCCAATGGAAACCAATCGCTTGACTTGCAGTTGTGGCAGATTCCCACAAAGCAAAATCTCTGTTAAAGAATAAAAAAAAATAGGCATCAGTAGGTGTTAGTATTGCCCTCTGAACGTTTACAAACCTCCTTTCACCATCCTTCAAAAAGTGATTCACCGCAAATCGCTTTTCAAGGGGGGGTGGTAAAACACTGATGCTAGTGTGAAAAGAGTTTTAGGAAGTGATGATAATAAATATCCCCCATGTCTAGGAGTTTTTAGATGAAATGACCCACACATCTCAAAAAATTAGAATATCATCAAAAAGTTAATTTATTTCAGTAATTCAATTCAAAAAGTAAAGCATTTTATTAGGGGGAGGGGGGTTAGTGTTGTATTAGGAGGAGGGGGCTGGGGGGAACAGCATTGTATTAGGGGGAGGGATGGGAACAGCATTGTATTAGGGGGAGGGAGCCGGGGGGCTCAGCATCTTATTAGGGGGAGGGAGGTTAGCATTGTTATTAGGAGGGGAGGCTGGGGGAACAGCATTGTATCAGGGGGAGGGGGGTCAGCATTTTATTAGGGGGAGGGGGGTTAGTATTGTATTAGGAGGAGGGGGCTGGGGGAACAGCATTGTATTAGGTGGAGGGGACCGGGGAGAACAGCATTGTATTAGGGGGAGAGGGCTGGGGTGGGCAGCATTGTATAAGGGGGAGGGGGGATCAGCATTGTATTAGGGCCCCTGATACAATGCTGATCCCCCCCCCCCCAGCCCCCTCCCCCTAATACAATTCTGATCTCCCAAATGTAGGGGGAAACAGCATTGTATTAAAGAGAGGGGGTCGAGGGGACAGCATTGTATTAGGGAGAGGGGGCCAGGGAGAGTCAGAAGTATATTAGGGGATGGGAGGGGGATCAGCAGTGTATTAGGGGGAGGGGGGAATCAGCATTGTATTAGGGAGAGGGGGCCAGGGGGGTCAGCAGTATAGTAGGGGGGTGGGAGGGGGGTCAGCAGTGTATTAGGGGGAGGGAGGGATCAGCATTGTATTAGGGGAGGGGGGAATCAGCATTGTATTAGGGGGAGGGGGGATAAGCTTTGTTTTAGGGGGAGGGGGATAAGCATTGTATTAGGGAGAGGATCAGCATTGTATTAGGGGGAGGGAGCCAGGGGGAGTCAGCAATATATTAGGGGGGTTGGAGGGGGATCAGCAGTGTATTCGGGGGAGGAAGGAATCAGCATTGTATAAGGGGGAGGGGCCCGGGGAGAACAGCATTGTATTAGGGGGAGAGGGCCGGGGGGCAGCATTGTATTAGGGGGTAGATCAGCATTGTATTAGGAGGAGGGGGCCGGGGGGATCAGCAGTGTATTAGATAGTGGGGAAGGGGGTCAACAGTGTATTAGATAGTGGTGAGGGGGGTCAGCAGTGTATTAGATAGTGGGGAGGGGGGCCAGCAGTGTATTAGATAGTGGGGAAGGGGGTCAGCAGTGTATTAGGTAGTGGATAGGGGGGCCATCAGCAGTGTATTAGATAGTGGGGAAGGGGGTCAGCAGTGTATTAGGTAGTGGGTAGGGGGGCCACCAGCAGTGTATTAGATAGTGGGTAGGGGGGCCATCAGCAGTGTATTAGATAGTGGGAAAGGGGGCCAGTAGTGTATTAGATAGTGGGTAGGGGGGGCCATCAGCAGTGTATTAGATAGTGGGAAAGGGGGCCAGCAGTGTATTAGATAGTGGGGAGAGGGGCCAGCAGTGTATTAGATAGTGGGGAGGGGGGCCAGCAGTGTATTAGATAGTGGGGAGGGGGGCCAGTAGTGTATTAGATAGTGGGGAAGGGGGTCAGCAGTGTATTAGATAGTGGAGAAGGGGGTCAGCAGTGTGTTAGATAGTGGGGAAGGGGGTCAGCAGTGTATTAGATAGTGGGTAGGGGGCCATCAGCAGTGTATTAGATAGTGGGGAAAGGGGTCAGCAGTGTATTAGATAGTGGGGAGGGGGGCCAGTAGTGTATTAGATAATGGGGAAGGGGGTCAGCAGTGTATTAGATAGTGGGTAGGGGGCCATCAGCAGTGTATTAGATAGTGGGGAAGGGGTCAGCAGTGTATTAGATAGTGGGGAGGGGGGCCAGTAGTGTATTAGATAGTTGGGAAGGGGGTCAGCAGTGTATTAGATAGTGGGTAGGGGGCTATCAGCAGTGTATTAGATAGTGGGGAAGGGGGTAAGCAGTGTATTAGATAGTGGGGAAGGGGGTCAGCAGTGTATTAGATAGTGGGGAAGGGGGTCAGCAGTGTATTAGATAGTGGGTAGGGGGCCATCAGCAGTGTGTTAGATAGTGGGGAAAGGGGTCAGCAGTGTATTAGATAGTGGGGAGGGGGGCCAGTAGTGTATTAGATAATGGGGAAGGGGATCAGCAGTGTATTAGATAGTGGGTAGGGGGCCATCAGCAGTGTATTATATAGTGGGGAAGGGGGTCAGCAGTGTATTAGATAGTGGGGCCAGCAGTGTATTAGATAGTGGTGAGGGGGGCCAGCAGTGTATTAGATAATGGGGAAGGGGGTCAGCCGTGTATTAGATAGCGGGGAAGGGGGTCAGCAGTGTATTAGATAGTGGGGAAAGGGGTCAGCAGTGTATTAGATAGTGGTGAGGGGGGCCAGCAGTGTATTAGATAATGGGGAAGGGGGTCAGCCGTGTATTAGATAGCGGGGAAGGGGGTCAGCAGTGTATAAGATAGTGGGGAAGGGGGTCAGCAGTGTATTAGATAGTGGGTAGGGGGGCCATCTGCAGTGTATTAGATAGTGGGGAAGGGGGGGGGCAGCTAGGCTGTTCCTAGAGCCTGTGGCCTCCCAGCTGGGCTGTCCTTAATTCTGTATGAGTGGTAGGGAGTCAGAAAGCGCTAAATGTCCATTGGTTAGGGCGAAAATTACTTGCCTTGGGTGCTGACAACCCATGCTATGCCACTGGGGCTGATAAAATAATGTTATGGGGCTGGTATGAAATTATTTCCAGGGCTGGTTTTTATTCCCAGTCTGGCCCTGTACTGTACATGGACATACTTTTCAGTAAGCCATCATTTCTGTATTAAAAATCTTTTTTAGTGGTCTTATGGAATATTCTAATTTTCCAAGATACTGAATTTTGGGTTTTCAATATAGCTGTATAAGTCGTATTCATCAAAATTAAAATAAAGAAATGCTTGAAATATATCACTCTGTGTGTAATGAATCTATATCATATATCAGCTTTTTCAGAGTTTTGAGCTTTTGAATTGAATTACTGAGATAAGTTAACTTTTTGATGATATTCTCATTTTTTTTTTTTTTTAGATGCACTTGTATTCTAAACTGGATTGTAATCCAGTGTTGTATTCTAAACACTGGATTGTATAAAGCGGCCCATTCCTAAATATAGTAGAGACATGTGGTTCTAATTGTGAGCAGCAGAGGGCGCCAGAGCCCTGCGATTCCAGGCCAGCACAGAGCGGACAGGTGGCTTCGGTTCATTGTGAGCAAAGCCCCAGAAATGCATCAGGCGTCAGCACTTTCCATCCAATACAAAACCTCTCCGACATTATATTACCGATCAGCTGTCCGAGAAACCTTCACTGCCTATGCCAATGTCACCATGGACGACGTGATCATAGCGCCTACTACTGATCGCCGATTATTGTGTTTTCTAACTGGGGATGACAGGCTGACAATAAACTAGAGGACAAATTACACACACCGAGGAGGGTGAATCCTTCATCCCCGGCTATTATAGCACTACATTGTAATTACAATCATTTACCGGATTAGAGTAATTATCCGTCTGCAAAGCATCACTCCTGAAAGACAGCCCGGTGGTTAGATCCCGTATTTCCCTGGATGGAATTACCAGGTACAAATTGGCATCCATATTCTAGAAGTGTCACCAGTCAGGGAGAAATAAAGGAAGCCCATTAGAGAAGTGTAGGGGCTCTGTCCTTATATGAGCATTGATGTCACAAGACACATGTATGACGTCATGACTCTCAGTAGTTCTCAGCGCTTTGTGTTCTGTTGGATGTCACTGAGCACACAGGTATCACCATACTTAACGACGACAGTCATGTTATGTTTGATTCGATCTTTTTTTTTTTTTTTAATTAAAAAAAAAAAAATACATTAGGAAAATGCTAACAGGACCAATAAATCTTCGCAGTATTTTCCTACATTTCTATCCCTTTGGCAGAACAGATCGCACAAGTCTATCCCTTATAAACTGAGTTCAGGAGGAACGTCTCACCACCCACAGCCCACACTCATATGAATAGAACAGTATTTGACTGATGTATTGTATTATTTGGTGCTTAGATGAAAAGAACATCGTTGTAATAAATACAAATATATACATAACTAGGAGACAGGTGACAGACGTGCATTGATCTTCTTGGTCAGTCCTGCCACATTCGTTGTATCTCTATAGGTACAGATACAGTATGTGATGATGGAAACTCAACCAAGCATCCAGTCCATGTTCACAAATCTGTGCCACATGTGTGCTACAATCCAGGACCAAACACTGCTCCTCATCGGCCACTAAAATACAGCCAGGACATCTGTCTGATGGAGAGATTATTAACATTTCAAGAAACAACAGCAATTTATTTATTTTCACCCCAAGTCACCTTCTTCAGCCCCATCACAACGCTAAATCAAAGTTGACAAGTAACATGTATGTCAACTATGTGCATGGCTGAAATAATTGTATTATAATAGATTTGGGAGATAATAAAAATAACCTAGGACCAGATTTGTTGGGAACCAGTTTGTTGTATTTATGCTAAAGAAAAGGAAACCTAGAATTCACCTTTCCTTTGATATTTCCTATTTTATGGTTTTACAGTTGTACTGTGAAAAAAATATTTAGTCAATAGCACAGTCTGGGCATGTTTTATTAAGATCGTTAGGAACCACAGTTATAACGCATCTGAAATGTTCTACCTTTATATTTACAAACCCAATAAAGAAATATTAAAACTAAGGTCGTTAGCAGTTCTCAAAATATCATCACCATTAGTAGTATTATAGTATAGTAGTAGTAGTAGTAGAAGTAGTAGAAGAAGAAGAAGTAGTAGTAGTATCATTATTAAAATGTTATTTGTAACAGTAATAGCAGTGTTATTATTAAAATGATTATTACTAGTAGCAGTAGTAGTTTCGTTATTAAAATTATTATAATTGTAATTATTATTATTATTGTTCTTATTAGTAGTAGTAGTATAATTAATAAGATGTTATTAGAAACAGTAGTAGCAGTATCATTATTAAAAGCATCATTATTATTATTAGTAGTAGTAGTAGTAGTAGTAGTAGTAGTAGTAGTATAATTAATAAGATGTTATTAGAAACAGTAGTAGCAGTATCATTATTAAAAGCATCATTATTATTATTAGTAGTAGTAGTAGTAGTAGTAGTATAATTAATAAGATGTTATTAGAAACAGTAGTAGCAGTATCATTATTAAAAGTATCATTATTAGTAGCAGTAGTAGTATCGTTAATAAAATTATTATGAATATTATTATTAATAGTAGTAGTATCATTATTAAAATGTTATCAGTAACAGTAGTAGCAGTGTCATTATTAAAATTGTTATTAGGAACAGCAGTAGTAGTAGTATTATTATTAAAATGATTAGTAGTAGTAGTGGCAGTATTATTATAAAAAATATTATTGCTGTTTCTGTTAATAATATTTTTAGTAGTATTGAGTAATCGTCATTATTGGAATTATAATTTAAATTAGTATTAGTAGTATAATTTAAACAAATACTATTATTATTATTGTTGTTGCTGTTACTGTTATTAATATCAGTAGTAGTAGCATTAGAATTATCATTATTAGAAATGTTAGTAGTAGTAGTAGTAGTATCATAATATTTATTATTACTGTTATATTGTTTTAATAATAATAATAATAAAAAGAATAATAATAAATATTTTATTATTATTATTATTATTATTATTATTATTATTATTACTACTACTACTTTTTTATTTTTATTAATATAAATTAAAATGCAAGGCCATAACTTGTTAGATATTTTTTTAATCAAATTGCAGACTAACCAACAAAATGTCATTAAAAGTAGCGTTTTAGCCATGTACACAGAATAATTGGTTTCCCAGTGATGTTTCTGTTTCCATGCTATAGTATGTAGTGCATAGAGTGAAATGTCTGGAGCTGGATTTGCAGTCACAGAGGTCTCCTACCTCCCCTCTTGCCTTGACTCTTTTTTACTTGTTCCCAGCCTGGCCAGGAGAACAGCAAGGACTGAGGTAATGCGGCTGAGTAAGCCGCCTGTTTATTAAGAGAGGGGGTAGCAGAGTGAAAAGTGGATATCTAGCTCAGTATAAACAGCCTCAGGCTGGCAAATAAAAGTTCATCTGCAGGTCTCTGGGAAGGAAAATCTGGAGAGAGAACTTTTCTTTCACCTGTATTACCCACCAGCCTAGATATATGTATATATGTATATGCAGCAGGGCTATGTACATATCAAACTAATTATATTCAGAAATAAGTAACACACCAATTATATCACTCTTACTCCTGTTTGCTTAATATCCATATCACTTAAAAATTAAATGTTAAATTATTAAAAAAAAAAATAGCCTTGGTGACGTTTCAATATTTAAGTTGTGAAAAAGGATCATCATCTACAGATGAAAA
The DNA here is from genome assembly GCF_965119305.1 of Pelophylax lessonae. Lineage (NCBI taxonomy): Eukaryota > Metazoa > Chordata > Amphibia > Anura > Ranidae > Pelophylax > Pelophylax lessonae. The sequence goes on along the minus strand of NC_138772.1, from coordinate 318,935,899 downwards.
GATCTGAAGATCTGAACAGAAGATCTAAAAATGAACTATGTAATATTACATCTCATAATGTTACTATAATGTTGTTTCCTACAATTAATCAATTCTAGAGATAATGTTTCGAAATGTCCTTTAGTATTCGGATTGTTTTGGGGAACAGGCAGAATTTTCCTTTAGTATTCGGATTGTTTCGGGGAACAGGCAGAATTTTCCTTTAGTATTCGGATTGTTTCGGGGAACAGGCAGAATTTTCCTTTAGTATTCGGATTGTTTCGGGGAACAGGCAGAATTTTCCTTTAGTATTCGGATTGTTTCGGGGAACAGGCAGAATTTTCCTTTAGTATTCGGATTGTTTCGGGGAACAGGCAGAATTTTCCTTTAGTATTCGGATTGTTTTGGGGAACAGGCAGAATTTTCCTTTAGTATTCGGATTGTTTTGGGTAACAGGCAGAATTTTCCTTTAGTATTCGGATTGTTTTGGGGAACAGGCAGAATTAGATTTAAATAATTATTTTTTTTATTTCTCAGCACTTACAAGACTTTTGCTAGTTTATCATACACTAATGAATTTTATACTATTGAATGTGTTATTTATGTACTAAAAAATGACACTAAAAGAAAAGATAACGACAAGTAGAGTATTCTAATTCTTTTATTTAGGAAGAGATAGTGTTATTTTAGGCATACTTGTATATCAGACTTTGCATACAGCAGAGTGGATGTGAATTTTGGAGAATAATTAAGTGGTACCAGCAAATGAAGTCTTGACACCAATGTCCCTTCTGTATTTGGCTGATGGGAACACTTCCACATTGGCACAAGTCCTGGTGATGTCCTGGGGCATGTAAGATAATAGAGAGAGTTCCCTAAGCAGAGGAATTTCAAACCCTTTAAGGGTATTTAGCACTGCTGTCTTAACAGGTGTCAGATTTTTATGTGTTGGGAAGAGGTCTGAAGACAAACAAACATTTGTAGAATACATCCACCCAGAGCTGTGCAGACCCTTCACCTTAACCCTGTCATGACCACATGTGGCCCACACCAGTGACCCCACACAAGGTGCTACACACACTTTCCTTGCTTTGATTTTCAGCCTGTTACAGGCAGGTGAGAATAGAGCGGAATAGACTTTAATGAGGCCAAAAGTTCCTTGACACCACCATCTCTACAAAGCACCCTTTCTTCAGGTGTCAAATCCATGATATACAAAACAGTTTAGCAAGTGTCCAATACTTTTCCCACTCCATTATAATTGGTTTAATTAGGTTTTCTAAAGGCAGGCTATGAGTGCACCTTAGATGCACTGCTTGTGATGGATGTATTAATGAATGTCTGATCACTTGCACAGTTGGAGATCACTGGTCATATGGTCATGAAGCCTCCAACTCAATGCCCCTCTATGTGAATGTTACCATTTTATATGCATACATTGGTGCGCGGCCTGTTTCCAAGCGCAAATGGCTAATGTATTACCGCCGATCGCCATTAATCAATGCAAGGAGAGGATTGTTAGCACATTGCACAGAAAGCCATTGAAGTGCAGTTTGGTGATGGCTTATGATGGGGCACTCAGTTCTAGCACATGTTAGGCTCTTGGCAAATTGGCAATGCATGGGTGATGGTGGCCCTTCACTAGGCTTGGTCATCCAGCCTTTTGTTACGTTATAGTGGATGGTGGAATTATTTTATAAGGATAAGTAACTATTTTTTATATATTTTAGTTATAAGAACCACATCTTCTTACCTCCGCTATGGGCTCATTGGCAAGGACTAAAAACACAAACCACAATCATCTCTACCAGAATGGGTGTGTAGCTGGAAGAAACAGACATAGCGATGATCACTACGAACATAGCTGAATTTACCTTGTGCATACATGTTTCCATACAGCTCTTTCTTTATAGAATATATATAGATAGAGGAAGAGAGAGAGATTGTGTGTGTGTGTGTGTGTGTGTGTATATAGATATATATATATATATATATATATATATATATATAGAGAGAGAGAGAGAGAGAGAGAGAGGGAGAGGAAGACAGAGAGAAAGAGAGAGAGAGACACACATTTTAGAGAGATATAAATATTATATTTACATAGAAATAGATAATATATATAGAGAGAGAGAAAAAAAGAGAAAGAGGCAGAGATTTTATATATATATATATATATATATATATATATATATATATATATATATATATATACACAGAGAGAGAGGGAAAGGGAGAGGGAGAGGAAGACAGAGAGAAAGAGAGAGAGAGACACTTTTTAGAGAGATAGAAATATTATATTTACATAGAAGTAGATAATATATATAGAGAGAGAGAGAGAGAGAAAGAGGCAGAGATTTTATATATATATATATATATATATATATATATATACACAGAGAGAGAGAGAGAGAGAGAGAAAGAGATTTATATATATATATATATATATATATATATATATATATAGAGAGAGAGAGAGAGAGAGAGAGAGAGAGAGAGAGAGAGAGAGAGAGAGAGAGAGAGGGAGATTTTATTTAAATATATAGAGAGCGAGGGATTATATACATATATATATATATATATATATATATATATATATACACACACACATATATATATTTATAGGGAGAGAGAGAGATTTTAGAGAGAAAGAGAGATTATATATATCTATATAGGGAGAGTAAGAGATTATAGAGAGAGAGAGAGATGACATATATGATATTATATAGAGAGAGATATTTTAAAGAGAGAGAGAGAGATTATAAATGTAGAGAGAGAAGGAGAGAGAGATTTGAGACAGAGAGAGATTTGAGAGAGAGCAAGAGAGAGAGATTACAATGAAAGAAGGGAGATAGAAATATTACATATATATATATATATATATATATATATATATATAGAGAGAGAGAGAGAGAGAGAGAGAGAGAGAGAGAGAGAGAGAGAGAGATAGAGAGAGAGAGAGAGAGAGATTCTCTCTCTCTCTATATATAAATATATATCTAAAGATGATATATAGGAATTTATGAAGAGAGATTTTAGCGAGAGAGATTATTTTTATACATATGTATTGAGAGAGAGATTATAGAGAAAGAGAGAGAGAAAAGAGATATTATGTATATAGATATTATATATAGAGAGAGGGATTTTATATATACATATATATATATATATATATATATATATATATATATATATATATAGTGAAAATGTATATATAGGAATAGATATTTTTTATAAATATAAATATATTAGAGAGAGAAAGATTTTATATACATACACATATATAGAGAGAGAGAGAGAGAGATTATATATCGGGAGAGAGATGTGTGTATATAGAGAGAGGGATAATGAGAGACAGAGATGATATAATTCTATAGAGAGAGTGGGAGTGATAATTGATCTATGTAGATATGAAAGAGATAAGATAGAGAAAGAGAAATGTATGGATATAGATTTATATATAGGGGAAGAGTTAGAGTGATTGTGGAATATTTAGTAATGATTGGTAGGAGATCCCCTGTGTGGATGGAGGTGCCCCCAGTTATCTGCTGTCTGTGAGTATGTGGGGGGCAGTGGGGTGCTGTGTTGAACCATCAGAGGGGAGCAGGGTGTGTGGTCAGTCCCTACAATCCAGCTCTCGCTGCCGCTGCCGCTGCTGCCTGGCCCCCGGTGTATGTGGAAGCTGTCTGTGTTTTTTCCATTCACAGGCAGAGATCCGTTCTCCGATTGGAGGGTTGTGCTGGAGTGGGCGGGGCTAGAAGGGCTCTGTAAAAAAGTCCCTGCCTGCGTCGGATGCTCAAAAGTTCAGAAGTTTTCCCAATGCTGCCCCAGCCAGGGAGGAGAGAGTGAGCTCTGCTGCCCGGCTCCCCGCCCCACACTGCGATCACTGGGGTCTGGAGAGTGAGGAGGAGCGGGATCGGACCGTGGAGTGGAGATCGCTGAGGTCGATCGATCGGTGTGTGTCTCTATGAGTTGAGCTGTCCGCAGTGCTGTGGGCCTGGGATCGTCCTTGTGAATGTCGGTGTCAGGACTGATCGGTGCGGATACTGAATGCTAGAGATCATCGCCTCCTGACAGCTCAGCCCGATCAGTAGGAGGGAGGCTGGAGTACTTGGCCCACCATGCAGGCTCGGTACTCGGTGTCCAGCCCCAACTCCTTGGGTGTTGTGCCATATCTGGGAGCGGAGCAAGGCTATTACAGAGCAGCAGCTGCTGCCGCGGCAGCTGGAGGGGGCTACACTGGCATGCCTGCCCCTATGAGCATGTACTCCCACCCGGCTCATGAACAGTACCAGGCCGGCATGGCCAGAGCCTATGGGCCCTACACCCCCCAACCTCAGCCTAAGGACATGGTGAAGCCCCCCTACAGTTACATCGCCCTGATCACTATGGCCATCCAGAACGCCCCAGACAAGAAGATCACTCTGAATGGCATCTACCAGTTCATCATGGAGAGGTTCCCATTCTACAGAGACAACAAGCAAGGCTGGCAGAACAGCATCAGACACAACCTGTCCCTCAATGAGTGCTTTGTCAAGGTTCCCAGGGACGACAAGAAGCCAGGGAAGGGCAGTTACTGGACTTTGGACCCAGACTCCTACAACATGTTTGAGAATGGCAGCTTCTTGAGGAGGAGGAGAAGGTTCAAGAAAAAAGATGTGAGCAAAGATGGGGCCAAAGATGAGAAGGAGAGGCTCCTGAAGGAGCATCACAGCAACCAGGCACCTTCTGGCCAGCAGCAGTCCCAGAGGCAGCCAAATCAAGGGGAGCAAGACAGCAACAACCAGCCAATCAGGATCCAGGATATAAAGACCGAGAATGGGACTTCTTCTCCTCCCCAGGCCATGTCACCTGCCCTGAGTGCGGTGCCCAAAATAGAGAGCCCTGACAGCAGCAGTATGTCCAGTGGTAGCCCGCACAGCATCCCGTCCAACAGGTCCATGAGTCTGGAAGAGTCTCACCACCCTCACCAACAGCACCACAGCCAGGGCTTCAGTGTGGACAACATCATGACTTCCCTTAGAGGATCTCCCCAGGGTTCTGGAGAACTAGCCACCAGTCTGATCGCCTCTTCCAGGACAGGGATCGCCCCTTCACTCTCACTAAGCTATTCTCCAGGCCAGGGCTCTATCTACAGCTCACCTTGCAGCCAGAGCACCAGTGCTGCAGGCTCTACAGGGACCTATCACTGTAACATGCAAGCCATGAGTTTATATTCTGGGGACAGGTCTGGTCACTTGACCCCCACCAATACCCCGGCAGCCACTACAGTGGAAGAGACATTACCTGATTATTCCATCACCACCACCACCACCTCTGCTCTCAGCCATGGCAGCCTGAGCTCTGGACAGGACCATCCACACCAAGGCAGGCTCCCATCATGGTACTTGAATCAGTCTGGGGATCTGGGCCACCTAACTGGGGCCACCTACCCAGGACAGCAGCAGAACTTCCACTCTGTGCGAGAGATGTTCGAATCACAGAGAATTGGTTTAAACAGCTCCCCAGTGAACGGTAATAGCAGCTGTCAGATGTCCTTTCCTTCCAGCCAGTCCCTGTACCGCACATCAGGGGCCTTTGTCTATGACTGTAGCAAGTTCTGACCCCCAAACTTCCACCCATTGCTCATTTGACACATTGTTAGTGAGTTAAAAAAAAAAAAAAAAAATCTCCAAAACTTCCATCCAAAAAAAAAAAAAAAAAAAAATCAAACCTAGCTTTATACAAAGACTCAGAATGTTCAGGGTTCAGTGTTATCATTTTTACAAACGACACGTAAGTTCCCCATTGTTCTGAGAGATCCCATTTTGTAAGTTATCCTATTTTCATATGTTAAAAGAGCATATATATAAGGCCAGCTTTTTATGAACTTGTTCTAAGGTGTAAATTGCAATATAGTAATTTATTTTTTAAAAAGTGTACATGGAGAATGAGGACCAAACCAGACAGTGTTGTCTAACAGCTTTGTTTGAACACTTGTGTTTTCATTACAAAAAAAAGGGAAATGTACCCCCATTTATTTTATCGGTTTGTTTTATTTTTATTTTTTTTCTGTTGAAAATATTTTGAAGGTATAGTAGTATTGTTTGTTTCCTAATAAATGACCAATCGGATTGAACGATAACCACGTCTGCTAGTTTTTAAAAGTAATCTCGTCTCTCGTTAATGCAGTGCATTTGATATTGTTCTTATATTATTATTATTATTATCATTATTATTATTAATAATTCCCCTAATAGTTTGGTGGAGGGAACGTGACCGCTTAATTATATTCTGTGAAATAGATTTTTATTTTTTCTGTGTTAAAGTTGCAATACAGTTAGCAATTAGTTATCACCTAATGCATGCTTTTTGTGAGTCCTGTTATTATTATGCAATTAATTGAAAAGCTAATTATGTATGTGTATATATATATATATATATATATGATCAATTTATATATCCATCTACGGATAGATAGAAAGATAATTGATTTGCTATATACATACATATATATATATATAATTATCTTTCTATATCTGTAGATAGATAGATTGATACATTGATTTGATGTATAAATATATATAGATAGATCTATATCGATATACATATAATTATCTTTCTATCTATCTGTAGATAGAAAGATTGATATAGATATATATATATATAGATAGATATGAGATAGATAGAGATGTATATGTATATGTATGTATATATATATATATATATATATATATATATATATATATAAATCTTTCTATCTACAGATAGATAGAAATATATATATATATATATATATATATATATATATAAATCTTTCTATCTACAGATAGATAGAAAGATATATATATATATATATATATATCTATATAGATAGATATATAGATAGATAGATATATATATGTATATATCAAATCAATTATCTTTCTATCTAGATAGACAGATTGATAGATAAATTGATTTGATATATAAAAATATATATATATATATATATATATATAAAGAGAGAGAGAGAGAGAGAGAGAGAGAGAGAGAGAGATAGATATATATAAATTAGCTTTAAAAATTAATTGCATAATAATAACAGGACTCACACTATAACATGTATTAGGTGATAACTAATTGCTAACTGTATTGCGAATTTAACATTTTTTTTTTAAATTACTATTTATTTATTATAGTAATTTATTTTATGTGTATATATATATTTAATAATTTATATTATTATCTCATATAAATGATCTAATATATATGTAATTTCTAAATGATATATGAGTTGAGCAATGATCCACACACTCTATATAACAGCTAGGTTATTTATGGCTGATAGTGGGAGGAATTTGATAAAGAAAAGATACAAGTATCTCTTGTTATTGTGTGAAAATCTCTGTGCTCCAGTGTTTGAAGTAGGTGTACGTGTTGATATATTATAGAGAGCTCCAGCCCTTGCCTACTTCTTGTCAGATCGGATATTCCAGCTATCTCTTACCTTAATTTACAAGGTAAAAACCCGAGGCAGTGTACATCCCCTCCTCCTGTACTGATAGATCTGGAAATGCAATCAATTCATTAGCTGCTAGTGATCCGCCCTGTCAATCAGTATGTGAAAGATGATGAACAGATTACAGACAGCTAGGCCTCGGCTGATAAAGCTGGGAGTAATCAGGCTTCTTTATCTAGAAGGGGGCACTTTAGTGTAATTGTTATGGCTCGTTGTCAGAGTCGATCGTTAATGGTTATTGCTAATAAATGGCCGCTTGTTAAAGGAGGAAAATCTGTTCTAGCGATAAGCTGTGTAATGACATCAAATATATTTTTAATGTAAAATGCATTTATATCTGTTACATGTATTTCGTGTATTTCCAGGGCCGGTACGGTTTTTTTTATGCAGGGATTAAAAAAATATATAACTATTTAAGTAAGGCATCAATTTATTTACTTAAAATATCAAAAAAGTTACATAGGTTGAAAAAAAAAAAAAAGACAAGTTCACTAGGTGAAATAATAATAAATATGATGATGATGATGATGATGTTGATAATAATAATCACCGTCATCATAATATTAAATAATCATCATCATCATTATAATATTAAATAATCATCATCATCGTCATAATAATATGAATCATCATCCTGGTAATAATATTTATTTAGGCCTTCATTCCTAATCTCTACATTTTGAGCCAGTCTTGATACATACCTTGATAATATGGCATTCATATAGGATCAGGCCTTTTATTTTATCTAAGGTGTTAGAAAAGCTTATCACTATGGTATTATAATTTGTTTCTTTTTAAGATTTTTAACAGTGGGTACGAGTCCTGCAGGCTTATGAAGGGGGGGGGGGGGCAGCTGAACTAGTACTAGGAATGGCTGGACATTGAAAGACTGGGATTCGGGAATAGTTGTCATTGTTGCCAGTGGGCAAATGGTGGCACCGCTGGCTCATGGCCCTGCCCTATGCAGTCCTTTCTACCTTACAATGGAATACAAATCAAAGTTGTTTTATGTGCTTTGTTTCTATTATAGATTTATTTTTATTTTAGGAGACTTTACTGTACGAAATCCATGCAGCTGCATTTACACAAAAATCCTTTATTTACTAAACAATATGGAGAATCTAATTTTAGATCGTAAAGGACTAAAAAAACAAAACAAAATAAAAAAAAAACAAAAGGTTCATTAATTTCTTAGCAAATGTGGTATGGTAAAACTTCTGTTTAATTAACACTGGACAGAGTAAGGCCGGCCATACACTATTCAATTTACTTGTATTTTCCTATATGAGGTCAAACCTAGACACTTTCAATTTGTATACAGTTTAGGCAGGCCCAACATAGTTGAAGGTAAATCTAAAGGATATTGAATAAGAAAATTGTATAATATATGGCCAGAATAAGCAAAAAATAATAAAAGCATATCAGTGGTTATTATATTTGCCGCTAAAACGTTTCATTAATGCATGATAGATAGATAGATAGATAGATAGATAGATAGATAGATAGATAGATAGATAGATAGATAGATAGATAGATAGATAGATAGACTCAAGAAGGGAAGATCTATCCAGTCATGTAAAAAGCACATTTTTGTTTATTCCTCTCATTTGCACTTGATTGAATAATGTGAATTTATTGTCTGATGGTTCTCAACTACTCAAATCAGACCAACAGAATTTTCATCTTTTCTTATTAACGCTTCTACAGCAAATAATAAATATAATAAACAGAACATCAGATTAGTGCTAACATTTTCACGGGATATTATATAAACTTGAGCGATAACAACTGATTTGAATATATATGTGTGTACATATATATATATATATATATATATATATATATATATATATATATATTTATATATATATATACACATATATATATATATATATATATATATATACATATTTATAAATATATATATATATATATACATATCTATATATATATTTTTTTTAAATTATTATTATTGTTTATTTAATATTTCTAAATTAACAATTCCACCCTATCTATCAGTGGTTCCTGGTGTATGTGTGTTTTATTGACATTGTCATAGCCCCCTGATGATAGATAGATAGATAGATAGATAGATAGATAGATAGATAGATAGATAGATAGATAGATAGATAGATAGATAGATAGATAGATAGATAGATAGATAGATAGATAGATAGATAGATAGATAGATAGATAGATAGATAGATAGATAGATAGATATTTAACAACTAATAATAAAAATCATAGAATTTAGGAATAATATAGACATGCTGCATGTATTCCTGCCACTTCCCTGTATGAATAAGTATAAATTGTGGATGATTTGTGTGCAGGTTTTCTATATTGTGTATGATTGGCAATGTACAGGATTGTGGTTTTTGTCCTGGGTCTCCTGATAGTTCTCATCATTCAGTGGGATGGGATGTTGTGTGTGTGAAATAGGCAAGACAAACATCTGAGGAGCATGACTAATTATAACCAAATAACACACAGCGCTGGGCGGATGATCCTTTTACCAGCCGGGTGGTGTGGAGGGGGGGAGGGAGATTCCCCCTGACACAGAGGAGCTGACAATTGGTGGATGTGCTCTGCTCCTGCACGATCCTTTCTTTACACCTATGTGAATTCTGTAACAATACCTATGTAATTGTTTTCTGATTGCTACAAGAACCCCTGACAGGGTTGTGCTGGCCAGGACAAATCACTCAGAATGATAATTAGACATAGAGCTACACTTTTGTGAAGAGGACAATCTGTCATGAGTTCTTTCAATGTAATTCACTCCATATTATTGGAGAGGAAAAATTTGCCACGTCTAGTTCTGAAGGTATGCGTGTCTGAGCTGTTCATGCAATTGCCTTCTAGGATTATGCGGTCTATAATCCTCGTTGATAAGCTTCTCTTCTGATTTATAGCAATCAAAAAGCAGCAATAAGCAGTCACAAAGGCGGCTTCTCTCTACTTTCCCTAGGTAGGAGGAAGGAGGGGAGCACAGCCCCACATCAGTGGGCCATGATTCACAATCAAACAGCTTCGGAATGTAACTCAGATCACATACATATATTCATATTGTCATTGTCATAGCCCCTGCTTTTTTCTCACTTCTTATAGGAAGGTGTTAATGCTTTATAAATGAATACAATAACATACAGCATACACCTAGGAGAGATGTACTTACCTGTACAGTCCTGAGAAACCTTGGCCCTGTGTTTATTTCAAGGATACAATTTCTCACAATGGTTTGCATAATCAAATATATATACTGGCAGAGGAACAAATAAACTGCTCTGTCTGTAGCAATTACAGCACCTTGCTTGTAGTACAGTGGCAGTGTACAAGCACGGTGCCATGGCACTCTGTGCCACCCAGTCATGTGCCCTGAAGCTTGGGCATTTCATAGCCATCTAATAATAATTTACCGATGAGAGTAAGCATAAAAACACTTTTGGAACATGTTTTTAAAATATTTATAAGGTGAAAAAAATGCAGAAGAACATATAGAAGAAAGTTCATGTAAAATCAGGCACTACAATGAGGCTGATTCAATAAAGATGAGAATATTCACTTATAGATTATGTGGGTTTTCACTTTAATTATTTAATCATATATATATATATATATATATAACACTCCTGTCTTCCCTGTATAACCAGATGCTTTTTATGTGACTAAAGTGAATATTCATACACTTTTTTTAATTTTCTGGAGAATATTCTCAAATCCAGTAGAAAATCAGCCTACACATAACCATGCAATTCTATACAACCGATTTGATTGCCCTTGCCAGCCTTCCCACACGTTTTATATATATATATATACACACACACACACACACACACACACACACACACACACACGTGTTAGCTCCATTAGCATGACTTATAAACTCAATAAGTAGGTCCTTGGTCTCCCAATTTAAATAGTATTTTTATTTACTATTTTATTTTGCTTGTGTTTTTTATTTTTATTTATTTGTTTTTTGAAATGTGTAAAATGTTTGCACGCATAGTTTATTAAAGTGCATAAATCAGACATTAACAAAGGTGTGTGTGTTGGGGGGCTTGTGGAATGGACGATATTGTAAGTTTAACTTTTTGTCTTGTGTGCGCCGATGTTCCTCACGTATACCAATGCAGATTATAGAGTGCTAGCTCCTGGGGCAGTTCGTTGCTCTCTGCTGCCTGCACATTTCGCTAGTTTGGTGCTTGTGTAGATGAATCCAGGCCTTTAGTCTTAATTATGATCAGGCTCATAAAGCCATTCATTTCATTCCAGAGCTATAAACAAATGTCGCGTTAGTCCAAGATTGATGGAGTCTATGTAATAAAAGCAGGCCTGGTCAGGAAGGAATAAAATTCAATCACGGGCTGGGAATCATTTTTCAGGGCAAGAGAAGACGAGAGAGAGAGAGACGGGGGTCAGACAGGGGAGACGATGTCAGATTGTACAGAACAACGTCTGAATGGTGACATGAATGTATGGAGTACAAATCCTGATTGTATGACTATACCCTGAGTGTATATCCTGGATGTATAAAGTATATCCTGAGTGTATGGAGTATGCCCTGAATATATGGAGTATATGCAGATTGTATAGAGTACACCATAGCTGTATGGAGTATATCCAGAATGCATGGAGTATATACTAATTGTATGGAGTATATTCTGATTGTATGGAATATGCCCATTGTATGACCTATATCATGACTGTATGAAGCATACCCTAAATGTATACAGTATATCCAGATTGTATAGAGTATATTCTGATTGTATGGCATATTTCCTGATTGTATGGAGTAGGCCTAGAATGTATGGAGTATAGTATATCCTAATTGTAAGGGGTATATGCTGATTGTATGGAGAATGTCTTGTATGTATGGAGTATATCCTAATATGCTGAATGTATAGAGTATGTCTCTTGTGGGTGTGAAGTATATTCTAACTGTATGGAGTATATGCTAATTGTATGGAGTTTATTCTCTATGTATGGCGTATATCCTGACTGTATGAAGTAGTGTACCCTGATTGTGTGGCGTGTATCCTGATTGTATAGAGTATTTCTAGAATTTATGGAGTAAATCCAAACTGGATATACCCAGATTGTATGGAGTATATCCTGTATGTTTGTAGTATATCCTGATTGTATGAATTATACCCTGAGGGTACGGCGTATGCCCCGAATTTATCGAGTATACCCTGATTGTATGGAGTATATTCCAATTGAAGCATCCCCTGAGTGTATGGAGTATGCCAATGCCATAAATGTATAGAGTATACACAATCAATGCATGGAATACACCCTGATTGTATGGAGTATATTCCAATTGAAGCATCCCCTGAGTGTATGGAGTATGCCAATGCCATAAATGTATAGAGTATACCCATCAATGCATGGAATACACCCTGATTGTATGTATATTCCAATTGAAGCATCCCCTGAGTGTATGGAGTATGCCAATGCCATAAATGTATATAGTATACCCATCAATGCGTGGAATACACCCTGATTGTATGGAGTATATTCCAATTGAAGCATCCCCTGAGTGTATGGAGTATGCCAATGCCATAAATGTATAGAGTATACCCATCAATGCATGGAATACACCCTGATTGTATGTATATTCCAATTGAAGCATCCTCTGAGTGTATGGAGTATGCCAATGCCATAAATGTATAGAGTATACCCATCAATGCATGGAATACACCCTGATTGTATGGAGCAATGCATATTCCTCAGTGTATGGGGTATATTTTGATTGTGTGGAAAATACCCTTCAATGTAGGGAATACACTCGGAACCCGATGGGGGTATGAAGAAGTACACCCTGACGAGACCCTGACCACAAGAGCACTAGAGTGACTGTACACCGACCAGGGGAGCTTTCACTTTGTGCTCTGCAATCTGTGCCATCTGCATCAAGGAGGCAACACATTACATAACTAAGGAAAAACAACACTTTTATCTCATGTATTCATTTCATACCCGAAAACCTATATATATATATATATATATATATATATATATATATATATATATATATATATATATATATATATATGCAATACACATACATTATAATTTATTGAGATATATATATATATATATATTTACTATTTTCAAATATATACTAAAAAGTAGATGCAATTGTTTCCTTTTTATAATTTGAAAAACAAATACATCCAGCCTAGAATGTTACCAAAATTCGTTTAGCTTTGGCTCATACTGGTTTTATCGGTAAAATGAAATGTATTATTCTGGACTGGTACTAATGTATGTGAAAAAAAAAAATACGCTCATTCTTCCAGCGCTTTGTTATGCGACAAACTTGGAAGACTTTTTACCATCATTTGTGTTCTTTAAAATAACTGATGGATATATAGATTTTTGGAAGGCGAAAAAAAAAAGCGGCGGTGTATTTCCAAGGAACAGATACAAGTGATACTTTCTTAATTTCTTAGCAGCCCTTTTGGGTCTATAAATTAATTTAGGAACTATAGTTCTACCAATGACAAAGCGACCAGTACCCCCCTCCTCTGAAATTAACGGGTTTGCTATCTTCTGAGTGTTAACATTGACTGAGCCCACCGACTTTTTCTCAAAACGTTTCCCTGGACTACACAGCTGCTGCATAAAATGAGACTAGACTATATTATGTATATATTTTAAAAAAATATATATATATATCGTTTTTTTTTTTAATATATGAATAATATATATCTATACATACATACACAATATACATATATATATATATATATATATATATACACATACACACACACACATATATATATATATATATATATATATATATATATATATATATTCCCCACCTCAACAATCCATTTGCATGCAGCTGTGCTATTAATAACTCCCTAGCTGTCTTTTTATTCCTGCCAGGCAGGGGTTTGCCACCATGCCCCATCACCTGTGCCCAGGTACCGACCAGTGCGGCGCTCCTGCTTACAGGGTTTTATTTACTAAAGCTAAAGAGGGGAAAAATCAGGCTAATTTCTGCATAGAAACCAATCAGCTTCCAGGTTTTATGACCAAAGCTTAATTAAACAAGCTGAGGTTAGAAGCGAATTGAGCCTGATTTTGCACGCCCCAGCTTTAGTAAATAGGACTCACCTACTCCCAATTTGCCCAGGGACAGGGGACAGTGAATTAGCACAATATACGATATAGGTGATCCTGCTCCAATCGACATAAAAGTAGCTAGAAATGGATCCCAATCCTTTCTCTGTATACCGATGCTTTGTAAATCATCTCTCATTACAGTATACAGCATGGGCAGGGGGGCTGCCTTCCATAGGTGCTCTGGGCACAAGTGACTTTTATGATTTAACCCCTGTTAGAGGGTTGTGAGTACAGAGCTGCCATTGTATAAAGTACACACAGGCTGACTTCAGTGGCAGCAGTCACACAGCACCTCCACTAATTGTATTATTACACTCACTAGAAAACTCTGCTCTGTGAATCGTGCATGAACCTCCTTCTCCACATTTTAATTATTCTGCGTCCATGCAATACACACACACCCTGCCCAGGACAGGAGCCATATGCTAGGGGAAAAGGAAAAAAAAAAAACTAAGGAGGGCTCAGGGTTTTCTGTGTACTAATACAGAATTATTGATGTCACCCCAAGATTTCACAGTGCTATGACATCAGGCTCCTCTCTACTGGACTGCCTTTCCCAGTCACTCCACTTCATTTTTGTTTTGACTATTTCAGAGCCTTGATCTGCCAATGAAATGTTCTTCAGGGGGATCATAGTGTGTGATCAGTCCCCTCCTAGAATCATTCCAGCTTTGGAGAGTGTCAGATCGGTCAGTGCGATGGTATTGCCATTAGGGAAGGGAGCGAGCCCTCTGCACCTTTCTAAATCCCAGGGGGACAAAGTGACTGGAGAGCCACCGCAGCTGGACACCCCAGTGTGAGGTCTGGGAGCAATCATCATGGACTGTCACAGCCTCCCTCCGACTACAACACTTGGCAGATTTTATTGGATTCATCTTTATGGAGAAACAGTGGCATGAAAGTCTTTGGGTGCTTAGAGGTATAGTTACAGTATATATAGTCTGGGTGCTTTGAGGTATAGTTCTATATATCTCTATTGTCTTGGTGCTTACAGGTATAGCTATACATACCTATAGTCTGGGTGCTTAGAGGTATTGTGTTATATACCTATAGTCTGGGTGCTTAGTGGTGTATGTGTGTGTATATATATATATATATATATATATATATATATATATAAATAATATATATATATTATTATATATACACCTGTAGTCTGGGTACTTAGAGGTATAGTTATATATACCTATAGTCTGGGTGCTTAGAGGTATTGTGTTATATACCTATAGTCTGGGTGCTTAGTGATGTATGTGTATGTGTATATATATATATATATATATATGTGTGTATATATATATAAATAATATATATATTATTATATATACACCTATAGTCTGGGTACTTAGAGGTTTTGGGTTATATACCTAAAGTCTGGGTGCTTAGAGGTATAGTTATATATACCCATAGTCTGGGTGCTTAGAGGTATTGTGGTATATACCTATAGTGTGGGTGCTTAGAGGTATAGTTATATATACCCATAGTCTGGTTGCTTAGAGGTATTGTGGTATATACCTATAGTGTGGGTGCTTAGAGGTATAGTTATATATACCCATAGTCTGGATGCTTAGAGGTTTGGGGTTATATACCTATAGTCTGGGTGCTTAGAGGTATTGTGGTATATACCTATAGTACGGGTGCTAAGAGGTATAGTTATATATACCCATAGTCTGGGTGCTTAGAGGTATAGTGATATACACCCCTATAGTCTGGGTGCTTATATATACCCCTATAGTCTGGGCGCTTAGAGGTATATAGTTTTACATTTTGTGTATTATTAAAATACATTTTATTTCATATTATCTTTTTAATAAATGAAAATAAAGCATGCAGGGTTTTCTATATATATATATATATATATATATATATTTATTATGTTTTTAAAATATGTGTGTGTGTGTGTGTGTATATATATATATATATATATATATATATATATATATATATATATATATATATATTTTTTTTTAAAGAGAATATATATATATATATATATATATATATATATATATATATACAGATAACTTTGTTTTTTTTTTATATAGAGAGAGGGTAAAATACAGAGATAGAGTTTATAATAGATAGAGTCGGTTTAGAATGCTTTTTTATTTCAGCTTTCCTCTATCATGCCTGCATGCAGTAATAAAGACAGATATGTATGCCGGTTGAGCTTGCTATGAATTATTGCTGCACATTTGTGCCCTCTCCGCAGCCTCCTGCACTGACAAGTTATAAAAGGTGGAGGAGGAGAGATCGCCTGCAGATACATTAGCTACTAATAACTCTTGTTTTCATACACATAAACTTGTAGAAGAACATCTCTCTACTACACAGCAACAGAATGTCATACAAGGTAACATCACAGGCAAAGTGTTGAAGCTTCCAGCAGGGTATTCTGCTCAACACCTTCTAGGCTGCACAGTGTGCCTACAGAGATCCCTAGCCTCCAAGTCTGCCTTATGGAGATCACCAGCCTCCACAGTCTAGCACATGGAAATCACCAACCTCTAGTGTGTCCTATGGAGATCACCAGCCTCCAGTACAGTGTCCTATGGGGAACCCCAGCCTCCACAGTCTAGCACATGGGGAACCCCAGCCTCCAGTACAGTGTCCTATGGGGAACCCCAGCCTCCAGTACAGTGTCCTATGGGGAACCCCAGCCTCCACAGTCTAGCACATAAAGATCACCAACCTCCAGTATAGCCGATCTTATGGAGACCACCAGCCTCCAACACAGCTTGTCCTATAGAGATCAGCAGCCTCCATTACAACACCGGTCTAATGAAGATCAGCAGCCTCCAGTATAGTTTGTCCTATGGAAATTACCACCCTTTATATCTCTACTCTGCGCAATGCACAGTTTAAAATGTAAATTGATTTGGAACATAACTGTATTCGCAATAAAACTTGTAAAAATAACTGTGCGTGTTTAGTTTTTAAATATATTTGAGGCAGTTAGGATAAAAAAAAAAGTGTTCTATTTCTTACAGAATTCTAAAGTGTCACTTATTGAAAAGTTGAAGTTCTGTTCATTTGATGGCCCGTTATGTGCAGGTGATTGGATGACAGAAGTGATCACAACGTCACTTTATTAAATAAACTTTTCATTTGGTTGGTTGTATTGTGTGATCCGGGTCATCGGAGATATTGGTGGTTGTGTAGAGTTGTACACTGCTTCTCTGGAAGTGTTGGTGACAATTGTACACTCCATCGGTGGACCTTCTCTTGTCTCATCTACTTACTGCTTGCAGGTAATAGGTGGATTAGAGTTTTATTAAATTGGGGTTTTTGGTGGAGCTGTCATACAGCCAGTGCAGAAACTGGACATCAATTAACCCTTTGTGCCACTGCCATCTCCACACTGGTTGATAAAATGTAACCAGTAGTTGTATGTATTCTTTTGGAAGTTGTATTATGCCTTGTACACACAATGGACGACTTATCGTTCTCATTTTGTTGCATGATACTAGTATCAAATTCAACAATGCGTACTAAACATGATTTTTTTTTTTTCGTACAATTCTGAAAAAGCTTCCTGGTTGCGTAGCTACCTATCAGATAGCGCAAAACAAAAACAATGGCAGCCAGGCCTTTTCCGGGTTATTTTCGTGGTTCTGATCATGCGTTGTCTTTGTCTATCGATTTTTAGTGAATGCATACTGTACTGATTAAACATAAGTCGTTCGCTGAGCTATCCTACAAAAAAAAGGTTTTAGGTTTGTCCCTTTGGAATTTGTTGTGATCAGCTGTCGAAAGCTGTGTACTAATGATTAGCTTATCGTGCGATAAATTCAAAAGCGGTTTTTTTCTTCGTACGATAATCTGATCGTGCGTACGAGGCATTAGATACCTGACATTTCATCACACATCAGGACCATTCTGAACTAGCTGATATGTGTTGCTTGACTCTTATCCACAGGTATATGTAGGCTGTGCTCTCCACTCTTGTCTGTACATAAAATGTATGCTCCACTCATATCTGCATTAGGGTTGCCACTTCATCCCTTTAAACCAGGACACACACATTAATTACACAGGTTCTGTGGCTGATTAAGTTGGTAATTAAGCTCACTTAGTGCCTCATCTGCATTAAATTAGCCTCAGAACCTGTGTAAATAATATGTGTCCTGGTTTAAAGGGAAGATGTGGCAACCCTAATCTGCATGTAGGCTCTGTATGCTCCACTCATATTTGTATGTATTCACTGGGGTCAATTTACTAAAACTGGAGAGCGCAAAATCAAGTGCAGCTGTGCATAGTAGCCAATCAGCTTCTAACTTAAGCTTTTCAATTAAGCTTTGATTGACAAAAAAAATAAACCCCCAAAAAAACTGGAAGCAGGTTTTTATGCAGAGCTGCACCAGACTTTGCACTCTCCAGTTTTAATTAACCAAGCCCATATTGTCTTCCACTTATACCTGTATGAAGGCTCTGTGTGCTCTATTCATGTGTGTATGTAGACTCTGCAGCATGGTGTCGGTATGCTCCACTCATATCTGTAAGTAGGTTCTGTGTGCTCCACTCATGTGTATGAAGACTCCATGCTTTTTTCATATGTATATATGGACTCTGCAGTATGGTGCTTGCGTGCTCCACTCTTATCTGCATGAAGGTTCTGTGTGTTCCACCCATATTTGTATGGGCGTTCTGTGTATGCCACCCGTATTTGTATGTACGTTCTGTGTGCTCCATCTGTATTTGTAAGCAAGTTCTGTGTGCTCCACCCATATTTGTATGTAGGTTCTGTGTGCTCCACCTGTATTTGTATGTACGTTGTGTGCTGCACCTGTATTTGTATGTACGTTGTGTGCTCCACCCATATTTGTATGCAAGTTGTGTGTGCTCCACCCATATTTGTATGCAAGTTGTGTGTGCTCCACCCATATTTGTATGTAGGTTCTGTGTGCTCCATCTGTATTTGTATGTACGTTGTGTGCTCCATCCATATTTGTATGCAAGTTGTGTGTGCTCCACCCATATTTGTATGTAGGTTCTGTGTGCTCCACCTGTATTTGTATCTAGGTTTTGTGTGCTCCACCCATATTTGCATCTAGGTTTTGTGTGCTCCACCCATATTTGCATCTAGGTTTTTTTGTGCTCCACCCATATTTGTATTTAGGTTTTGTGTGCTCCACCCATATTTGTATTTAGGGTGTGCACACTCCACCCATATTTTTATGCAAGTTGTGTCTGATCCTCTCTTATCTGTATATAGTCTTTGTGTGCTTGACCCATATTTCTTTGTAGGTTCTGTCAGGGCTGTCTTTAACACAGGGCAAAAGGGGCAGCTGCCCCTGGTCCAGTCATTGTTGTGGGGCCCAAAGCAGCTGCCCTTTGAGCCTGCACTGCCCACAAATAGTTGATAAGTGGATTCAAGAGGGCCCAAGAAAATGTTTGCCCAGGGTCCAATCAATATTAAAGATGGCCCTGGGTTTTGTGCGCTCCACTCTTTCTTTATATAGACACTGGGTTACTTACAAAAACCGGAGAGTGCAAAATCTGGTGGAGTTGTGCATGTTAGCCAATCACCTTCCAGGTTTTTTGACAAAGCTTAATTTACCAAGCTGAAGTTAGAAGCTGATTGGCTACAATGCACAGCTGCACTCTCCAGTTTTAGCGTGCGCTCCATTGACATGTGTATGAGGTCTGCAGTATGGTGCTTGTGTGCTCTGCATTATTTGTCCTCCAGGGTGGTGTGACCCACAAGGCTTTCCAAGCTTTTGCCTAAATAAAACATCCTCCCGACCATAGTAAGGAGGTCTTTGTTGTTGCTGTAAATATTTTGCAAGTAGTTCATTTTGTTATTCTTAAAAGTCCAGCACAAGCTAAATAGGCAATATTGCAAACATGTTCTGTAAACATGTCTGTATATTATGACTGCAACCATCCAAAAAAGATTTCCTAAAGCAATAGATTTTCAGGACACATACATTATGCACTAGATTGGTGGGTATACACCTGATCAGCACATGCAGTGACACCTATGCCTTTTTTTTTCTAAATAGTACATAGGTGTCAAACATTACAGTGTACCTGCATCAAGCCTAGCTGTCTTGCATGGAAGCTGAGGGTCAGTATGTAAACATATTTGTTTAGAAGAGACTTGGTATGGTCTTGTCTTCTAGGTGAGACTCTAAAGAAGCATGCACCTGTAGGCCATGAAAACAGAAAGGAACGTCTGTAGTTCTGTCTTGCGCGATCAGTAACTGCAGGTCCCCCGTCATCTGGTTCCCATTAACTGCCAAAGCCTCCTGACCCAGGGTCCTGCAACACTTTCAGCAAGGTGTCCTCTAAGGACACACTCTTCATAGGCCAGGTGTTCAGCATTTCAGGCCAGGACCCAGACTTTCCACTGCACACCTCTGGAAGGCTCCCTTCTTCTTCAAGGCTACACAAAGAGCTCTCTTTTCTGCTCAGCCACAGCCCCCACACACTCCAGGCACACATTTCAAAAAACACCAGCACTACCAGCAAAATTATTCCCTTGTCAGCTAAATTACTGAAAGGCTTGGGTGTCCCCAATTAAATAATAGCATGTCCAGACCAAGACCTTTGCACAAATGTGTTAATTCTAACCAATGGTAATTTTAGTTGCTTTTATTTTTCTTTCCTACAGTCATGTCAAACTTATTACAAAAGGCCCAGTCTGGGGTGAGGCAAGCTGTCGGTGACGTGGGACTAGGAGCCTCAGCAAGTCTCCACACTAAGCTCCTGGGACTTTTTTTTTTTAAGTGGGCTCAATGTCCTGTTCAGATACATTTAAAATAAATCAACAATATGAATACCTTATGAAATAAAGAAATCCATAGAAGAGATAAAATTATAATCATTCCAGGCTCACAAAGCATTCATAGAAATGTAACATATACTCCCATGGTGGGTAGACTCCTTCATAACAGAAACTTAAATTACTTTTAAAAATGGCTGCAATTATAATAAACTTTATGTAGAAAATAAATCACTTCACTTAATCACTCACCATGTGACTAATGCACATTTTGTCTCCAGTTCTGCAAGTGTCTGTCCATCCTCTGGTCTGGATACGTCTAAGGCTCAAGCAGGAATCCTGTCTAAGTGATGCCAAATAAAACACTCACCACTTTTGTGTTTTTTTTTCCTCTGCTTAGCCTCATGAAACAGTTTTCTTTTTTAAGGGACTACGCTTGTATTTTTGAATCTTTGAGAGTATATAAGAAGAGTACACATTTGTTGTTTATTTTCTACTCATGTTTGACCTTTTGCATAAGTAAAAATGAATGGGTATTAAGAGGGAAAGTTTGATGGAAGATCCTAGACCTTGATCCTAGCATGGGCTTAATGACCTCTCCATAACCCGGGTGCCTTGGCAAGAATCTTGATCAACATTTACTAAACTTACAGCTTTGTAGGTATAGTCTTTCTACACAGTCTGCCATCTTTTTAGCTGCCTCAGGATCCTGCGCCTAATTATAGACGGAAGAAACAGGAAAGGGATATGAATGGCACTATTCTGAAAGAACTGGGGCTTGGGCATAGAGTGCTTTTTGTCACTAACTCCTACACTGTACTGAGCTGCTTCTTTCAAGCCAACTTCAAACCTCCCTTCATACACATATTACACATAAGCACATTTTCAAAAGAGGCTTTTCAGCGATTGAGTTGCAACGCTGACTTTAGCACAAGGAGGGTAAAAATCTAGCCTAGGCCCGTACAATAAAATCCTGCTTTTCCAGTTGTTGATGGGCAGCAGTTGCAATGCTATAGGATGGGCATTGTGCTTTAGCTGCCACTGAGGAACCAGAGGTATGTTCCTCAGTGATGGATATCAATTACATTATGGCTATCATTTTATATAATGGAACTAGGAGTTATTCTGTGTATATACAAGTCCCTTTTATTTCATTTATTTTCCAGAAATGGTCAGGTTACAAAAGGCAAGTAATAGACGTAAGCTGAGGTATACAACTCTGGTTCATAATGCATAGACCAATAATGTCCAAGAAAATTTTACATAACACAATAGTGTCTAAGATGCAGCAATAAAGAATAGCACTTAGAAAACCAAAAATACAGAAAGATAGAACCAAGATAGGGACATCTTCGGAGTTATGCAAATGCCAGGGCAATCTGTGAAACCACATAAGTTGTTCCAAGCAACTAAATAAGGCCTTACCAAGGAGGACATAAAAGAGGGACAAGTCTTTTCACACTTTTTTTTCCCCCCGTTGTTTTAGCCTTTGCTTAAATGCTAGACCCCCCCAAAATGTAAATACATGCTGCCATTATCCGCTAAAAAACATTGCAAAAGCTGCAGTTTCAGAACCTATTTAAATCTCCAACATGCTTGTTTGGTGCCATATGAAATTGAACCACTGCACATAATTATTCATCATGGCAATGCAAGAATATTTATATTATTACATTGCAACAATTAACCTGGGAACCGTCAGACTTGGCAGAGAAATTATAACTTTGTCCATTCAGTGACATGTCCAAGTGTTATTTTGCAGGTAATGGATTCTCAAGGGAATATGTTAAAGTTAATGTATGGAATTTCTTATATATTTTTTCTTTACGATAAAGGAAAAAAAAAATGGTTTCTTTTCTTAGTCAGGAAATATGATATACTGCATTTAAAATATTTACATAAAGACCCTGGCTCCTTTACACATTATCCAGACTATCGTTAACTTTTTTAGAAAATAAAAAAGCCTTTTTACAGATCTCAGTAGCCCAAGCTCAATAGTGCACGTGTCAAAAGGAGTGAATGGTTCCTCCATCCCTGCTGACTCTATTCAGTCACCTCATATGGATTTTCAGCAAGAGAGAAATAGGGAGGTGGAAAAAAGCTTAACGAAAATCTTCAGTGAATAGCTTTGTGAATCTGGTGTCATAGTACCGTGTATTTGTAAAATAAAAATAAATTGATATATTCATAGGAAAAAAGTATAGAAAATCAGTTTAAAAAACATACAATTAATGGAAGAAAAATAAAATCTGGACATACACAGAATGTGAAAGTTTTTGTTATATATTTTTAAGCAAGAACATTACTTTTCTATCGAATGTGAAAGTTTTATATATTTTAAAGCAAGAACATTACTTTTCTATTGTATTGGTCAGGAGTTGAAACCGATATCACACCTAGTACTTGATGGAAAGTAGGCCAAGTATTTTGGACATTTTAGTAAAAGGCTTTTCACTATGACCGATGTAATCTTGCACTGCAATTAGTAGCCTATTTGATTCTTACACAAAATGTCCTAAAAAGTTAATTCCCAACACTGGTTGAGTAAAAAAATAAATTTACGAACTAATAATTCCGATGGATTTTTTTGGTTCACCCAGCCCTTAACAGAACTAGGTACTGGAAGGATATAGCTTTAGCAAGCTGGCGTATAACTTTTTCAGGCCACATTGCATTAATGTTGTATAAGTTCTCTAAAAAAAGGGCTAGGAGGTACATGTCCAGCAACACCAGTCATACAACCTGTTTAGTATCTTAGAATTTTTTACTCTGGGCATGGCGAGATCCCAGATAGGCAGCAAAATTAACATACCAAACGACTACTTGTCCAGATTTATAGGGCAAGTCATATAGTTACATAGTCTGGTTGAAAAAAAGGCAAGTCCATCCAGTTCAAAAAATTAAAGGGGAAAAAAAACAGCCATACAATCCCATATACACAATCCTATACCCATAGTGGATCCAGAGAAAGGCAAAAAAAAAACCCAGCACATCATGATCCAATTTGCTCCAGCAGAGGAAAAAAATTCCTTCCTGATCCCCCGAGAGGCAATTGGATTTTCCCTGGATCAACATTACCTATAAATGTTGATAACCAGTTATACACTTTTACACCAGCCATTTTATACACCAGTTATACACAATTATAAACGCAACACTTTTGTTTTTGCCCCCATTTTTCATGAGCTGAACTCAAAGATGTAAGACTTTCTATGTACACAAAAGGCCTATTTCTCTCAAATATTGTTCACAAATCTTGCTAAATCTGTGTTAGTGAGCACTTCTCCTTTGCCAAGATAATCCATCCACCTCACAGGTGTGGCATATCAAGATGCTGATTAGACAGCATGATTATTGCACAGGTGTACCTTAGGCTGGCCACAATAAAGGCCACTCTAAAATGTGCAGTTTTACTATATTGGGTGGGTCCGAAAACCAGTATCTGGTGTGACCACCATTTGCCTCACACAGTGCAACACATCTCCTTCGCATAGGATTGATCAGGTTGTTGATTGTGTAAGAGAACAAGGCGCCTCCAAGTGCAATATAGAACCATTTATTTGAGCATAAAAGGGTTAAAACAACTTAGAAGAAGTTTTTAAATAGAAGGCCAAAAGCAGAAGCTGGAGATGGATCAGCAGCATGTCTTTAGAGCTGGAGGAGCCGATGCTTGGTAGTCCAGCGTACGGGAGGCTGCTTCCTGTATTGGTGTGCACACAGCGTGGGCAGGGCTTCCGGCAACCACTCCGGAATGCGGGCAGGCAGCAACATGCCTCGGAGCACGCACAGCTCCAAAAAAAAATTGTGGCCTGTAGAATGTTGGTCCACTCCTCTTCAATGGCTGTGCGAAGTTGCTGGATATTTGCAGGACCTGGAACACGCTGTCATAAAGGCCAATCCAGAGCATCCCAAACCTGCTCAATGGGTGACATATCCGGTGAGTATGCTGGCCATGCAAGAACTGGGATGTTTTCAGCTTCCAGGAATTGTGTACAGATCCTTGCAACATGGGGCCATGCATTATCATGCTGCAACATGAGGTGATGGTCATGGATGAATGGTACAACAGTGGGCCTCAGGATCTCTTCACAGTATCTCAATAAAATGCACCTGTGTTCGTTGTCCATAACATACGCCTGCCCATACCATAACCCCACTGCCACCATGGGCCACTCGATCCACAACGTTAACATCAGCATACCGTTCACCCACACAACGCCAAACATGCTGTGCCATCTGCCCTGTATAGTGAAAACCGGGATTCATCCGTGAAGAGAACACTTCTCCAAAGTGCCAGATGCCAACGAATGTGAGCATTTGCCCACTCAAGATGGTTACGACGACGAACTGCAGTCAGGTCGAGACCCCATTGAGGACAACGAGCATGCAGATGAGCTTCCCTGAGATGGTTTCTGACAATTTGTGCAGAAATTCTTTGGTTATGCAAACCAATTGTTGCAGCAGCTGTCTGGGTGGCTGGTCTCAGACGATCTTGGAGGTGAAGGTGCTGGATATGGAGGTCTTCGATGTGGTTACACATGGTCTGCGGTTGTGAGGCCGGATGAATGTACTGCCAAATCGTCGGAAACTCCTTTGGAGATGGCTTATGGTTGAGAAATGAACATTCAATTCACAGGCAACAGCTCTGGTGGACATCCCTGCAGTCAGAATGCCAATTGCACGCTCCCTCAAAGCTTGTGACATCTGTGTCATTGTGCTGTGAGCTAAAACTGCACATTTTAGAGTGGCCTTTTATTTAGGCCAGCCTAAGGCACACCTGTGCAATATTCATGCTGTCTAATCAGCATCTTAAAATGCCACACCTGAGAGGTAGATGGATTATCTTGGCAAAGGAGAAATGTTCACTAACACAGATTTAGACAGATTTGTAAATATTTAAGATAAATGGGCCTTTTGTGTACTTAGAAAAAGTCTTCGATCTTTGAGTTCAGCTCATGAAAATGGGGGCAAAAACAAAAGCGTTGAGTTTATAATTTTGTTCAGTGTATTATATACATTTGAAACAAGACCTGGCATCAGTAGCAGATTTAGACCTTGGGGGACCTGGGGCACTTCAAGTTGGGGGGGCCCCATCAAGTTTGGGGTCCAGCCAACACAAATTATATGAACAAAAAGTGAACTGAACGATAAACGGCATTGCAGTAAAGTCCGGTGTGTCTTCTGGTCCATTTCAGGTCCAAATTTAGTCAAAAATTTGGACCTGAAATGGTGCACGGGGGAGGCGCTGGACCCCCTGCTGTGAGCCGCTCCGAATTCAGTGTAAACCCAGGGTTAGTCTTTCATGGATCATCTGTGCCAATTTGCTGAACAACTTTTCTCCTGAACTAGTGACCATCATGCTCAAACATATTCTAAGCTACATTAACACCTGGAAAGGTAGCAGCAAGCCCGTCAGCATTTAATAAAACTGCCTGTTGGGATGAAGAGAGACATAACCTTGGCAAAGGCTGCAAACTGTACAATTTCTTCATGAACACACTACTGAAATCTTAAGGGAAAAGAAGTTTGTTTTTTTCTTTATAAATGAAGTCTGCCCTCCCCCCTGGCAGGGGGGCCTTGGGCTTTTTCCCCTTTATAAATCGAGCACTACCTGGCATCAAGCCTTGCAATGCCTACTGGCTTCATAGCAGGCTGCTTTGGGAGTAGTTACATAAAATAAAGCCCAACCTACTTGCTTAACCATCCCTTAGGATACATTGGTTGAAAAACAGAGGTATTTCTGAAGCATGAGGCAAACCTTGCCTGTCAAGCTTTATTTAAGCTCTAGACACTGTCTAGTTTTGGACAAAGAAAATTTGGAACCCTTTGTCAGATTTTCTTTTTTTTGCTGCCTGTGTCCAAAAGATGCTACAGGAACAGAGGAAATCTTACCAAAGTGAGTGGCAATCCCCTCTTAGACATTTGTCACTGGACTGGCTGTACCATTGGGATTTCCCCCTACTACACTGGTAACCACTTCTTTTTTTTTTTAACTTTAGCCCAGGGTTAGGTTTCATATGCCGATTATAAAGTAAACCTATTCCTTTGCCCAGTATGGCCAAAGATTGACTTTAAAGTGGTCCTTGCAATTTCATGGTATAATAGAATCCCAAATCATGCAAGAGAGACTCCATAAGATTATGACATTCTGTTCTATAAGGATCTCATAGTGCTGTCAGGTAAAGTGTCCGGAAGCCAGACTGTAAGGTAAGCAATTTCACTTTTTTTTTTTTTTTAAGCAAGGTCCAATTTAGGCTTTATAAAAGCGGATTTTAAAAAGCCAACCGTTTACTTTAAGAGATATCATTCTCTCTAATACATTTCAACTCTATTTTTAAGTGTGAAAAAACTAAGAAGACAGTCAAAAAGTACTAGAAATCGAACTTTTCATAGAAATGCAATTTATTGAGAAAGAGGCGTGTCAAAAGTATGGAAAAAGATCATAATTGTTTTATCAGACTTCAGTACAAGCAATACAAAAATTCCCCACAAAACAGCAGCATTGAATAGATTGCAAAATAAAGCCTAAAATAACAAAAGAAACAGAATGCCCAATAAATGTCCCAACAGACTTCCAAACATTGTGCACAGTCATGCACACAAGTAAATATGTAATAATAGATTCTATTAGAATTTTTTTTTGTAGATAAGTGATTAGATGTTACAAGCTTGCACGGGCTGCTCTGACAGATGCAAGTGGTGGACTTTTTTTCTTTTTAGGCATTGGGATTCGTTTTCATTAGATGAAGATCTGATTCTACCATCTCCTTTACCAGCTCCTGAAATAATAGAAGAGGATGTTAGTTCACAACATTCTGCATTTCACCAAGATGGTCATCATCTGTATGTTACACTGCAGAGAATGCATCCAGTGGGTTATTGGCATGGAACATGCATACAGGACAGGATTCAGACTCTACAGACCGCACTAGGTGCATGCAGGTTCCAAGTAACTCACTTACTAGGTAATAAAAATACAATTTTTGTAAGAACTTACCGTAAAAATTATTTTCTCTAAATCCTCTGACAGACGCAGCCCTTTCAAGTTGAATCACAATTGGGTAATGGCGCCCTCTGCAGGAGCAGGCTAGGTAGTGAAAACTTCATTAAAAAACTTTCACTAGACACACCCTTAGGGGCTGTCCCTTCAGACATTACCCCCAGACACAGAGCTTACTAATCAGTTTTGTAGCAAGCAGTACAGGAAGACAACCAACCCCAAATTAGAAGGGCAGGGGCTAAGTCTGTCAGAGGACTCAGAGAAAATTATTTTACGGTAAGTTCTTACAAAAAATCTATTTTCTCTTATGTCCTCTGACAGACGCAGCCCTTCCAAGTTTCATGACTATTGGGATGTCCCAAAGCAGTGCAGGTGTGAGGGGTGGGAAAGAAAGGCAACCAACAAAACAGCAATGTGTCAGTAAGGCCAGAAAGAAACGTAGCCAACAGGGCAACAGAAGCTCAACCAACAGGAGCTAACCCCAAACAAAAATTCACACCAGGAAGAGAAAAGCATGTCTCTTCAACAAACCGCAGCCTGTAAAACTCTGCGGCCAAAGGAAGCATCCGAGGATGTCCTCACATCAATCTTGAAGAATTTTGTAAAAAATGTGCACAGATGACCAGGTCGCCGCTTTGCACACCTGAGCCACAGAAGCCTGATGGCGAAAAACCCAAGAGGCACTCATAGCTCTAGTAGAATGTGCCCTCACAGGGAAAGGAGGCACCTGGCCCTTTTGTGAATAGGCTTGAACAATAGTCTGTCTGATCCATTTGGAAATGGTTGCAGCGGGCGCAGCTGAACTCTTCCGGGGTCCTTCAGGAAGGACAAACAGGCAATCATACTTCTGAAAAGATTCCATGGCCGACAGGTAAACCCTGATCGCCTGAACCACATCCAATGAATGCAAGGCAAATTCCTTGGGATGCTTGGGCTTCGCACAAAGTGAAGGCACAAGATATCCTCATTGAGGTGGAAGGCAGACACACCTTAGGGTGGAAAGACTGTTTGGGTTGCATAACAACCTTATCCCTATGGACGACAGGACAGAGCCGCCAATTCAGACACTCTGCGAGCAGAGGTGATAGCCACCAGATAGGCAATCTTCTGGGACAACAAACGTCTGCGGCATCTGCCAGAGGATCTCGAGCCCTGGCCACGAACCTTTCCACCTTTGTTGAGACGAGACACGAACAGATCCACGTCCGGTGTCCCCCACCGGGCACGCAGGAGACAAAATACCTCCGGATGCAGGGACCATTCCCCCTGATCCAAGGACTGACGACTCAGACAGTCAGCATGCAAGTGCTCCACTCCAGAAATGTGAACAGTGGAGAGAGCGGGAACATGCGCCTCTGCCCAAGTCAGAATCTCGGCCACTTCCTTGGCCTGAAGTGCCCCCTTGATGATCGATGTAAGCCACAGCCATGGCAATGTTGGACTGCACCCGAACCGGGAGACCATGCAGCTAAGGCGTCCAAGGAGCAGGCAGAGTTTGATCGCCCTGAAATCCAGGACATTGAATCGGAAAGGAAGATCGACAGATCGCCCAACAGGGTCGGGTGATAACCTGCTCTTAACAGCCTTGTTCCCGCACGAGGGGACTGCGATCCTCAGGTATCTGGACAATTTCCTAACACCCCGGTCAAATCTTGGTGAATACTCATGGTACCCGGGCACCGGGAACAGAAGTGAATAAAAGACCCCACAACCTTTCCTGCAGAGGAAACAGCACCACCACTCCCTGCGCAAGTGGAGCCTGCACCGCCTGCCTGGGAGCCCAAAAACAATCCCGGAGATAAAACGGAGACATGGTGGAAAGAACCCGTCTGCCGAGCGAGACCGAAATACGGACTTGAACTCTGAACAAATTAGTTTGTGAACCCATGAGTCCTGAACCAAAGACGCCCAGGGTTCTGGAAGGCAATAACACAACAGATAGATGGGTACACTGGCGCTCCCAAGATTAATGACAGATAGGCACTTTGGAATCACACTTCTCGGAAAATAGTCACAGTAAAAAATGTCAAGTTTATTAAAATTAATGAAAACGGTGTAAAACACTGTAGACAGCAGGGGGTATCCAGCAGTGAGGCAATACCTTTAAAATGGTCCCAGGGATCGGGTGAAGACGCCTGTCCAGGTGTTGGAGGGACAACAGCAGCGCTGAAGCCGTGAAGGTGGAAACCCCTAGGGACGATGGGAGAAGGAGGGGGGAAAGGGGGGAGAAGCTCGACCCCCGTGTCCCGGTCCTGCCGCAAGCTGTCCCACAGCACAGCGGCGTCGTCTTCTAGCTTCCGGCGGCTGAGGCGGCGCTGAGGGATGACGTCATCGGCCGCTGACGGTCGAGTCACAGGAACCCATACAGCGCATCAAGCCGAGCCTCGTACCCGATGATCAATGTGGGAGGCAGCCTTGCTGAACTGAACGCTCCGCACAACAGTGCGAGCTGCCTTGCAGTGAGGAAACTGGTAGCTATCCCTCAGCGCCGCCTCAGACGCCGGAAGCTAGGAGACGACGCCGCTGTGCTGCGGGACAGCTTGCGGCAGGACCGGGACACGGGGGTCGAGCTTCTCCTTTCCCCCCTCCTTCTCCCATCGCCCCTAGGGGTTTCCACCTTCACGGCTTCAGCGCTGCAGCGGAGGACGACTCATCCTCCTTGCCATCCGAGTTGGAGGACAGGGATCCCTCAGGGAGGGCAGTGTCCGGCAACCACATCAGGCTCTGAATCAAAAGACAGAGGGCATCGGCCATTTTTGAATATTAACTTGTGACATGACAAGATCAACTTTGGACGCCAAAGTTTCAATGGCTGCAGATAAAAATGCTAGGGAAGGTGATCCGGATGTCCCAGATGCACACACCAGATCAGTGGGGAAATTGTCACTCTGGGACTCCATTTTTACAATGATATAAAAAAAGAAACGCTGGCCCTTTAAATCCGCGATGGTGGCCCGCACCGCTATCCCGCGCTGCCGCTGGAGTCCCCCTTTAATAAGCAGATAAACTGATTAAATCAAATGTGTCTGAGGAAATGCCCCAAAAGACCATGCTTCTCTGCATCAAGTAAAAATGGCAGGAGGAAGTGATCAAAGATCACTAGAGGCCGAAGTGCCCTGAGCCACACAAACATGGTGTCAATAGAAAGTATAGGGGAAATGGCTGCCGCCCTCACAATGCGGCGCACCCACATCCAAGATGGCGCAGGAAACTGCGCCAAAAGCACACAGCAAGGCAAACAACTGCGAAAACAGCGCCAGCAATCAGGAGCCCAGAGACCCTGGCCACTGCAGGAATCCTCCACAGGGAAACCCCCAGGTAGGAGCTATACATCCCCCCATGCAGTGGACACCGCTAGAGCGCTCCCATATGGAGCAGGGAGGCAGGATCCGTCCTGACCGGCCAGGGGATCTCACAGAGACCGCAGCTCTGACATCCCCAGGAGTGGGCCCACATCACCCCTCCTCCAGAGGACTGTCCCAGGGACACAGGGGTAGCATCATCATACCATGGACCGCAGGCTCCGCTCCGATACAGCTCACCCTCCACCCTGAGTGGGGGTGCTGTCAGCCCAGAGGGGGACGCTGCTACTCAGGGCATTCCAGGTTGATGCGTCCCAGCGAAGATGCTCTCCGCAGGCTTGTCCCTATTCATCGGGGCACCGTAATGGCGAGGCCTGGGCGGACCACAACCTGCACACGCATGTTGCCCAGGCAGGGGTACCATAAGGATCTAGATTATCCAGTGTGAAGCCCAGCCCGGCTATCAGTTGTAGTTCGCTAGGAGGATCCCCCTGACAATCACTAGCGATAGTGAGGGAAGAAAAAATAAAACAAACATTTCTCAAAGAAAATCAAAAAATGAGACCGGAGTCCCAGCAGGGAAACCTTGGTCCTATTCCTAAGCTAGGCAGCAAGAAACTGATTAGTAAGCTCTATGTGTCTGGGGGTAATGTCTGAAGGGACAGCCCCTAAGGGTGTGTCTAGTGAAAGTTTTTTAATTAAGTTTTTACTACCTAGCCTGCTCCTGCAGAGGGCGCCATTACCCAATTGTGATGAAACTTGGAAGGGCTGCGTCTGTCAGAGGACGTAAGAGAACTTCGGATTAGAAAAGTCTTGCATTTAAAAACAAGTTGGCGGTGGCAACTCCTATATTTCTGTCCTCAGATTGATTTTAATAAAATACTTGAATTGAAAGTAAAAGACTGGTAAAAAATGTAATGAGCAAATACATCTGCCTTCTACACATCTGTTACCCAAAAAAAGTTCTAATATTCCATTCAGCGCTACAAACTTAATACAAACAGGCTCCGTACATACAGCAAAGATTGTCACATAAGAATTGTTACAGTAGCTATCTAATAAAAAAAAATATTCCTATCCTGTAACTTTATTAAAGACCAATGGTTTTCTAACAACTGTGGAATAGCACTGGGTTCAGCAAAGGGCTCAAAAAAAATTGGAAAGTATCAATATTCTACCATTCATCTTTGATAGAGCTTCAATTACTACTCTGTGAACAATGCTGATGCTTCACATACTATGCACGATTCCCATAATATGCGACCTTAAAGCTATAATAATTTTTTTAAAATAACAAACCGGTCATACTGACATGCTGTGTGCACTGATTTTGCACAGAGCAACCCCGTTCCTCCTCTTTTCAGGTCCCCCACTGGTACTCCCAACTCACCCCCTCTGCCAACTGGCCACCATGTGAAGCCGCTTGCTATGGGGGCGCTCATGCTGGTTCGCTTCCGAGCTGGCTCTGTGTTCATAGACACAGAGGGAAACGTAGCACTGGCCCCCTCCTCACTGGCTGTGATTGACATATGCAAAGCATGCTAATATTTTACTTATTATTTATTAAACATTAGCTCAAGCAATTTAACCTCTTCCTGCCTGTGCTATAGCCGAAAGACGGCTACAGCGCGGGCCTAAATTTCCAGGACGTTGATGTTCGTCCTCCTATGCTTAAGCTGCCTGCGGGGTGTGCGTGGCTCACTCTGATTAGCGAGTCTATGAGACTCGGCTGATCATAGATCGGAATAAGGGGCTGATCCCAACCCCTTACCACGTGATCAGCTGTCAGCCAATGATAGCTGTTTACGTGATGTAAACAGAGGCGGTAATCGTCTTTTTTCCCTCACGCTGTCAGCGTAAGGAAAAAAAAAAAAGCCAACCACCGGCTTCTGTCAGAGGGACATCAGTCCCAAATACAGAGAGCCACTGCCTCCTCATCTGTGTCCACCAGTGCCACCCCTAGTGCAGCCTATCAGTGGCGTCTCATCAGCGCACATCAATGAAGGAGATAAATGACCCGTCTGCAAAATTTTATAACGAACTATAAAAATTTTTTTTTTTTTTTTTCAAAAGGTTAGCAAAAAAAGGTGTGAAAAAAAAAAAGGAAAAACATTTCATTTGGGTACAGTGTTGCATGACCACACAATTGTAATTCAAAGTGCGACAGAGCTGAAAGCTGAAAATTGGCCTGGGCAGGAAGGGGGTTTAAGTGCCCAGTAGGCAAGTGGTTAAAATTAGTGTACACCTTGTACTAGGTTCACTGGGAATCATAGGATGTTATGCTGTGCCTGTGGCCATGTTCCCCATTGCATCATCATGACTGACAAGATAGCTTAGACCTGAAGACAGGACTGACATCTATGACAAGAGAGAATCAGAGCTGGCCACACACAGGTATTTTTTTTTCCCATATGTATACAACTTCTAGTCCTGACAACTTGCACTTTTTTTCCCCCCCAGACAGAAAGTTTTCCTGAAACTGCACTAGGTTTATATTATAAGGGCAGATGCAAATTGTGCAATGCAAAGTTGGTCTTTATGAGGGGATTAGTGTCGTATTGAAGGATCTGTTTGTTTCTGGTAACCTTGCTATTCAGATTTTATACAAGAAAATATTTGTTTTAACAGCTGTGTTCATTTATAAAATTGCTCAAAGAAATCCATCCACTCATTTTGTCTATGAAGAAAATAGTCCAGCAAAATCAACTTTGCAGGTAACTTCAGCTATGTAAGATTTCACTGTCTTTTTAGCAAAGTTTTTGAAAAATAATGAATGCCACCCCTAATCAAACTGAATACATTATTTTTACCTGGGAAGCTGCAGAAGGAAGTGGAAATTGACTTTTATTCTTTTCTATTTTAGTGCCGTTTCACACTTCTGCGATGACAGACATTGCATGTGATTCGGAGCGCACTGCTCCTGAAATCACATGCGATGTCTGTGCGATGCGAAATCAGCCATTCAGATTGTATGGCTGAATTTGCATCTGAATCGCACTGAACACGCACAGGACCCTTTTTTTGGTCCGCAGCAGAGTCGGATCGCATGGTGGTTAACACCAGTGCGATCTGATTCATGTGCGAACTGTCAGCTGATCTGGGGGTGTTGTTAACTTTGTATTGACACCCCTAGCGATTCGCATATGGCAGTGTGAACTGCCATGCGAGCTCAATGCGATGCAGGAACCCTGCGGGATTCGAAAAGAGGGCCTTTTTTTTGCCTTTTTTCCCACTAGTATGTCTCAACTGGGATTTTTAGTCAATTTAAAAAAAATTAAGAAAAATATATAGTGCTGAAATGCCATCATGCATAACGCTGCTTTACACCCTGTTGGCCAGATAGACATCCATAACTGCTTGTGTATAGTGCAAATATAGCGAATATAGAGCCATTTATTTCAAACAGTTGTTTCAGGCAGAGTGGAGTATGGGAAAACATGGCTCCTATGGAGTAAGGTTTGGGACCCAATGAGACAAAATAACCATTAGGAGTTATGATGAGAAGGGACTAAAGTAATCTGGCTGTCTATCTGGACAATAGGGTGCAATTATGATTGTCCTGACTTTGCTCACTTTCCTGAAATTAAAATGCACTATTTTTTGGTAAAAAGGTTGTGCTAGAATGAGACATGGGAATACCTTGTTTGAAGAAGGCTTAACTGTGCTATACATGAATTAGCGTGAGAATTTTTGACTGCTTTAGTCCCTTCTCACAGTAATCTGTATGATTATACTGTCTCCCAAAGTATTATTAAACCTTCCTTGCAAAAAATTGGATGCGTGTCTTGCTGTAAAATCCTTTTCTCTGATGTTCATTGATGGACACAGCTCCAGAATCTTCATGACCATTGGGTTATGCTACTCCCTACAGGAGTAGGACACTGGGCATGAAAAAAACTTTACCATGCCTATGGGGCAGTCCCAGGGGGTATACTCCCACTTCCTGCTATAGGCATTCAGTTGGGTTATTTGTTCTTCTGACACTGCTTGAAACCAAACTCAACAGAGGAGTGGGTGCTGTGTCCGTCAATGAACATCAGAGAAAAGGATTTTACGGAAAGACAAAAATCCAATTTTCTCTTTCGTTCATTGACTGACACAGATCTAGAATATTCTTGACCATTGGGACGTCCCAAAGCAGTGTCAAACATGAGGGGTGGGGGAAAAAACAGCAGAAAAAAATTTCCAAAGGCTAAACCTAGCCAACCAGGTAACCCGGAGCTCAACCAAAAACAACTGGAGCTCACCTGAAAACAAGACAGCCTCAAAGAGGATCAAGTCCTCTCAAATAGCAGCCTGCAAAACCTTGTGGCCAAAAGCAGCATCCACAGATGCAAACACATCTAGTTTGTAAAATTTTGACAAAATGTGCACAGACGACCATGTGGCCGCCTTGTAAACCTGCATCACTGAGATCTGATGGTGGAAGGCCCAGAAAGCACTAAGCGCCCACGTAGAATGCGCCTTAAAAAAGGTAAAGGAGGAACCTGACCCTGGACGGAATAGGCCCTGCACTACCGTCTGTCTGATTCATCTGGAAAAGGTCATGGCAGACACGGCCAACCCCTTGCAAGGTTCATCCGTAAGGACAAAAAGTCAGTCTGATTTCCTAAACGACTCGGTTGCCGCCAGGTACACCCTGATCGCCCGAGCCACATCCAGAGAATGCAGGGCAATCTCCTTAGAATGCTTGGGATTAGGACACAGGGAAGGCAACACAATGTCTTCATTCAGATGGAAACCAGAGACAACCTTAGGAAGGAACGGCTGACAAGGGCAAAGCACCACTTTATCTCTGTGAACCACCAAATAATGTGAATGACAAGACAATGTGAATGACAAGACAAAGCTGCCAGCTCAAACACCCTGCATGCAGAAGTAATCGCTACCAAGAAGGCTACCTTCTGGAACAATGTAAGCAGAGGAATCCCGTGAATATTTTCAAAAGGCGGTTTCTGAAGGACCGATAGAACCAAATTGAGGTCCCACCAACGGAGACCACACAGGTGGAGCCAAGTGGCGAACCCCCTAATCAAAGGTGCAAACCACGGAATGTGTAGCTAAAGGACGTTGAAAGAAAAATCGCCAAGGCCGAACCTGGCCCTTGATGATACCCAAGGCCAGGCGCTGTTCCACACCTCTTTGGAGGAACACCAAAATACGAGCCAACAAAAAGAAACCGGGAGAAACCCCCAAAGATACCACGCAATGTACGACTTCAAGACACGATGGTAAAATTTTCTAGAGGCATATTTTCTAGCCTTCAACAGCGTGGGACTGTAAAGAAGGATGGAAGATCGGCCCTTGGGCCAACAGGTCATCTCTGAGAGAGAGTCGCCATGTGACATCGGCGACCACCTGTACCAGGATCCATGTACTAAGACCAGCAAGGCCAGTCTGGGGCCACATGGATGACCGGAATTCCTTCTGCCTCTATCCTCTGCAGAAGTCTCGGCAGACGTTTGAGAGGGGGAAAGGCGTATATCCAACGGTACTGGCATCTGCGGCATTGGCTAGAGGATCCGGAGACCTCGCCACAAACCTCTGCACCTTCCTGTTGAGACAAGAGGCCAACAGGTCCACCTCAGGAGTTCCCCACCGGAGACACCGCCGATGAAACACCTCTGGATGAAGAGACCACTCCCCTTGGTCCAATGCCTATGGACAGAGGTAATCCGCTTGCCAATTTTCCACCCCTGGAATATGCACAGCAGAGAGGGTTGAAACGAAACGTTCCACCCACCTTAGAATGCCGGCTTCTTCTCGAGCTGCAAGGAAACTTTTTTTGTCTCCTTGGTTATTTACACATGCCACGGCATTGTCTGATTGAATCCGTACCAGGCACCCCTGAAGACAAAACGTCCAATGGGCCAAAGCCTGATCGCCCGAAATTCTTTGATTGGTAGTCTGAAATCCTCCAGAGTCCAAATTCCCAAGCACAATCCATGCCCAAAACACCTCCCCACCCAGACAGGCTGGCATCCATGGTGATCACCATCCAGTATAGGGGAATGAAGGATTTTCCCTGTCGAAGAGCTGGAGAGCGAAGCCACCAAATTAGGGACCCTCTTGTACCCCGGCTCAACAGGATCAGATTGTCTAGAGACCGTGGATTCTTGTATGTAGACGGATGTCAGCGCTGCTCCAAAAAAGCTAAATCCTACTGTGCAACAAATATCAAAATAAATACTACATCAACCATATAAATGGTGCAAAAGTGCTGAGTGCAAACTGCAAGTAACAACATAAGTGCTAATGAACAAATTCATATAAAATTCCAAAAAGTCCAAAACACATTTCTCCAAAGTGCTGTTAGTGGAATCCAGTGATTAATCCAATAAGCATGCAATGGTTGGTCACCGTGTGCTCCCCTATGTGCCCGCACTATGTAGCCAGTTCATCCACTGCTGTAGACCAGGAAGTGCACTCCTACAGACTCTTCTTCATCATATTGCAGAAGACAAAAACTCTCCATAGTGTAGAACGTTTATAATATTTATTCAAAAACAACAATATCTACTTACATTGAAAATAGAGGCAATTCCTCTGTTTGAATTCCGCGGTTTCAGTGTAGAACGGCATGCGTTCCACCAGGCGGATGTGACATAGGACGCTAGTGTGTAGGCTGACACGTTTCACACCTCCCACTGGGCATCATCAGAAAAGGGAAGACCTTTGTCGCCTTTGAGGATCTGCGGGTATCAAAATGTACCTGCGACTCCGACGCAGCAGCCGCGTCCTCCAGTTTTAAAGTTTCCTGCACTGACACAATCAGTGCGTCCACTAGCGTCTTTTCATGCATGGCTGTAGTGGAAGAGGAATCATCTTCGCTATCGGAGCACTCAGGATGCGTGGACGCAGACCCACTAGGGTGACTCACTTCTGCAGCAGCCAAATCAACCTCAGAATCTGAGGAGACAGAGGATGTAGGTGTAGACGGGGGCCACTTTTGCCCTTCCTGTTATGCAGGCCCATATCTACTTTGAACACTAGTGACTCCAGGACTGCCGTCATTGCAGACAAAGTAGACTGGGACCCAGAGGGCCCCGCAGACTCAGAGGATCGGGTGGTGAAATAGGCTCCAGGGACTCCATGGGTTAACCCGGGGAGCCACACCAGCAAAAGAAGAGAACACTGCTAAGTGACCCCCTCCCCCATCACGCTAGCGGCACCACAGGTCCCAGCACACCCAGCCACTGCTATAGCAGGGAGAGCCGTTTTGCACACACAGGGACTCCCCACCACCAGTCAGGTACAGAGCACAGCACCAATGCTGCATGCCATGCGGCGATCAGAGAGAAAGAGGAAGTCTAGGAGTTAACACTAGAGACCAACTGCTGAAATCAGCGCCCATAAAGCTCCAAAAACACGGCCGCCGCTCTATTTAATGGGAAACTATTAGAAAATGACTACCAGACTACACATGCATGTAGAAAGAAAGTGGCACTTCCAGTCTCAGGAAAGTAGAAACTTGAGTTTTATTTATTCAAATCAAAAAGTCCAACATCGACATGTGCAAGACAAACAGGATAGCAGCAAACGCATTTCACACCATGTGCTTATTCATTGCTGATTGCAAGCAGACATGTGTCCTCATTTATGAGCCAGGCAGCACTATCTTGTCCAATCAAACAAGTGGTTTCCGGAACATAGACACCTGGCTCAAATAGATGAAGACCGATTGGTCTGGCTGCATAAAAGAGGACATACACATTCAATCCGATTGTTCCAATCGTTGTTCAAAAGTGTGCAAAAAAAACTTTTTTACTCCAAGAAAACAATAAATCTATGAACAACATATAGATTGAATGTGTATGCAAAGACCCACAATATTCCATATATAAACAAACATAGTATCAAACATTCAATATAAAATCCTTAGCAGAAAGATACAAAAAAACTATCTATAACCAAATAAATGGATACATGTATATAGATACAAAAGGAGGAGGAGGAATAAATACACATGATGCGCATGATGAAAAAAGATCAATTCACTATTTAAACAAAAAAAAAAAAAATTATATATATATATATATATATATATATATATATATATATATATATATATATATATATATATATATATATATATATATATATATATATATATATATATATATACACACACACATATAAAAATGTTTTTTCTGCGCACCATATATATCTACTCCTATTCAAAACCAGCTAAGCCCTGACAACCCACTGGGAGCAAAACAACCAGAGAACCCTTCACATATATGTTTATATGGCAAAATAATTTAGTGAAAAAAAAAAAAAACCAGACTACACAAACATGGCCGCCGATATATACAGCAGCTATCCACAACAAATTGGCGGCTCCCCAGAGGACCCCCAGGAACGCATGAACAGTAGGGAGGGGTCCTAGAAGGAGCCCCCAAAAAAACTGCATGTTCAGCAGCTGGCGGCACAGCCCCTCCTCGGCCCCCGATCGCCCACTCAACACCCCCAAACTGAGTCTTCAGGTATGGTCACCCCTGGAGAGGGAAAAAGGGGCGGAGATCTAGTGTGGGTGAATGGGGGGTGGTCCACAGGGGACCCCGATATTTTGGGGAGGTGCTATGTGGGAAGCAGGAGAACCCGGGGAGCCAACCGTCCCAGGGAGGGGCCCATGTCCACCCCAAAAAGGCAACCAGGGGGAGGGGAGACACTACTTACCACACCATGGAACTGGGTGGGCACCAGGCTGGGAAGATCACCACACCATCAGAATGGGGATGCTGCGAGCCAAAGGCCATGAAAAGGTCATATGCCTACTCGCAAGAAGTTTAACTCTCCGGCCAGCCTCTGTTCAGTGGAGCTATGTCGCGGCCAATCTAGCGCACGCTCGCTGGACTGGGAAACCATAAGTATCTAGAATATCCAGTCCGAAGCCCAGTCCAGCAGTTGATTGTATTTCTCACAGGAACAGTAAATAAGAGATCCCAGCAAGGAACTAGGTCCTTAGTCCAGACTAGGCAGAAAAAAAAACTGAATGCCTATAGCAGGAAGTGGAAGTATACCCCCTGGGACTGCCCCATAGGCGTGGTAAATTTTTTCCCTCCTAGTGTCCTACTCCTATAGGAGGCAGCATAACCCAATGGTCAAGAATATTCTGGAGCTGTGTCTGTCAATCAACGAAAGAGAAACGTATATTGGTTTACATAAAGGTTTTTTTGTGTTTTTTTCTGTCTAGCACTTCTTCGCATGACAATCTCATCAAAAAGTGTATCCCATGAACTTCTGCCTAGAAGGTGGCTCTATTGGCTTACAAGACCTCCCTGACCCACTTATGCTTGCTTTCAGACAGGACTAGGCACTGACAAGCACAGCCACCACAAAGCAACCAGTGGAAGCTAAATGCTGTCAGGCACATGTATGCAAGGGGCCATACCAACGTATCATGGGACATGTAGTCCTGATACAATAGCCCACCTGACTGTTGCAAATATGAGCAGTGCACGTTCCCTGACTGGGACTTTAGGGAAATGCTGAGAGGAGACAGAGCTTTATATATAGTATTCGGGGCAAAATACTGGTAAAGAAAATTATACTAATTAAAAAGAATATGCTGCTACAAGGGAAAATGCTTTTTGCAGCTAGGGTTTAAAACGACTGTAATTAACATAGTAACTTCCATTGTAAATGGTACCTAAGTAAGGTGTGATAAAGAATAAGATGTATAAAAGGAAAAATGCATCCATTCTGAATCCCCAAGTTATCACTTGAAATCCTGATACTTTCTATTTCAGTTCAGTGCTGCAATACAGCTTTGCACATGATATGTTTTTTTTTGTTTTCGGGTCATTCATGAAATTAGAAGAGAGCATGGTAAATTATACGAACTTTCAATTTTAATGTAACAGAATAGTAGTGAGATAAATAAAAATGACACCTGAATGATATATATATAATTAAAAAAATGTTAACAGCTTACAGTTAGATAGAATGTAATGGAAAATGGAAATACTTACTTCAAATGTGACTTTGGGTTCCCAGCTCAGCTTCTGTTTGGCTTTGCTACAGTCTCCTTGGAGGAATTCCTAGAGCAAGAGAAAATATAGAAATGGGCTTTTGCATTCAAATATAGAAGCTTGTACGGCTAATATCGGAACAATTTAGAATCAAATATATGACAGTTTTCACAGTACAAGTCTTAACAAAATGTAAGAATGAATATGTCACAGAAAGCCGCATTCCATTCTTAAAGAGGAACTGCAGTCTGCTCACATAATTTGTAACAAACATATTTGCCATTATGAAGCTTCCCTCCAACCACTTTGCATATTATTTTATATATACTGTGATTCTGTACTTGCCAAATATGCTGCAGAAATCTGCCTCCACTAAGCCTGGCTGCAGCCATCTTAACTGTGGGCAGCTAAAGCTGCTGCGTGTTCACTTCCTGGATTTACACTGATACACATAATATTATTATTATAATAAAGTATTTATATAGCGCCGACAGTTTACGCAGAGCTTTACAACTTGAGGGTAGACCGTACAAATACAATACACTTTAATACAGTAGGAATCAGAGGACCCTGCTCGTTAGAGCTTACAATCTAAGATTATATATACACACACACACACACACACACACACACACACACACACACACTAGTGATTGACCAATATCCTTTTTTTATTGCCGATACTGATATTTTGGTCATCGCATCAGACATTTAAATTATTTATTTATTTTTTACAGGTAATATTGTGGAGGGATCTGGGGGTCTAGAAAGACCCCAAACCCCTCCTCTGCACTTAAAAGCATTCAAAACGCCAAGTTTGGCTGTTTTGAATGCTGTAATTTTTGAATTTGGTGCCGAGTACCCGGAAGTGATGTCAGTACTTTCCCGAAATATCAGCAATATCGGTAACCCCAGGGGCCAATTCCGATATATCGGGAGAAAAGTGCAGATCGGCTCTCGATATATCTGCTTTGCCGATAATTGGTTGATCCCCAATATTATTATTATACAGGATTTATATACACACACAGACCGACACTCTTACTACTGCTTGCCTGCACATTTCTCCTCTTGATGGATCCTCATGGATCTCTGCAGTCTCCTGTTATCTCCACACTCATCCAGCACCCTCCAGCTCTGCAGCTCTCCTATGACTCACCCCTTCTTCCCTTGCTGGCAAACTCATGTGAGAGAGAGAACTGTGCATGAGGTCATTAGCCTAGGCTAATTACCAGACAAGAAAGAGGAAGTGGGCTGTATAAGGTATTTACTAGCAGAAAAAAATGTTTTACTATCCAAAAGGTAAAACAACAAGGCCAGAGGATTTCATAGATGGAAAAATGAAGAAATGACTGAAGAGCCACTTAAATAGGTACTAACCTGTAAAATGAACAATCCGATTGTGAAGCAGCCATCTCTGCATCCAGCATAGAATCCTCTTTCCAAAAGGCACAGTTTGTAAGAAGAGGTTCTCTAGCTACTCTAAAATATGCCAGACAATCAGAATTACATGGTCCGCTATTTGTGGGAGACTTTGGAATA
The DNA here is from genome assembly GCF_965119305.1 of Pelophylax lessonae. Taxonomy (NCBI): domain Eukaryota; kingdom Metazoa; phylum Chordata; class Amphibia; order Anura; family Ranidae; genus Pelophylax; species Pelophylax lessonae. The sequence continues at coordinate 318,892,758 of NC_138772.1, read as the reverse complement.
GAAATGCCTTTAGTACAGAGATTGGTGAGTGACTTGGGCTTTCAACAGAGTTTCCTCTGGTAATGCGTATGAATGTGGCAAATCCTTGCATAGGATTGTTTGCAAGCATGAATGTATGTATCCTCTCTGTGCTGAAAATTTACCCTCTCTTAGCTTAAAATGACTAAGGAAAAAGGATTAACTAGTTAAAAGGAGTCATTATGGCTATATAATACCCCCACCTTTTAAATACTGCCTTGCACACAAGTTAGCATTAATTGCATTGTCAATATATTTTTCTTGTTTTTCTAAGCGATAAATGTGACTGCAAAGCTCCAGCCCTTCTACGCCATCAAAGGGGCAGAGAAGTGATGTCCCCAAATGGTGTTTTGTGCTTTAAGGGCCATACACACTATAAGATTTTCTGAAGACTTTTTCCTTCAGATTTACCTTCTCTATGTAGTGCAAGGGCCTGCCAGATTGCATACAAATTGAAAGTGTTTAGGTTTGACCTCATATTATATGGTTTTGGTAAGTCTGAAGGAAAAAGTCTTCAGAATTTTAAAGGCATTGAAGAGAGAGTTCACACCCACAAGCCACATATTACCAAGAGGAACCTGAACTTTGGTTGTCAGGTGACTGCAAAGAAAAACAAAAGGTTTTTACATTGCAATGTATGCCAAAACATAGGCAATAGGAAAGTAACATTTTAAATTTGGGGCATTGTATAGCAATAATTTCCATGGAGACGGAGCAAGCTTCACAGTGTTTTACGATGACATATTTGTTCTGCTTTGTCCCCTATGAATTCCACTTACTTACAATTAGGTATAATGCAAGTATTGGCCAAAACTCTAGGAGTCAGGATACAAGATGAATGAGTGTTACATACTTTGTATACAAGCAGATTCAACGTTGGACAGGACAGAAGTGAAAAATGAACAGACTGAGTGTGCCGAATATCATTTTCCTAGTTAACTTTGTACTCTTACAAAAATATAAACATGGGATTTTCTCAGGAAAAAACAAACATGAAACAGGAGCTTAAGATACCACCATGTAACTCTGCGTAAATTGGAGTGCATGTGAAAAGGTATGGGTGTAATTCAGTTAAAAATCTGTTCGCTTTAGCAACCCTAGCATTTACATTGTTCTCTACATGAATTCGGAATTTCATAATGAAAAGTATTTCACTTCAGTAGCACCAATTTGTCCTAAACAATGAAATCAAGCTAAACCCTGAGGCAGCAGAAGGTCCTTTCAGGGACACATGTTCAGTTTAGGGTGAAAGGTAATGTCAGGGTTAGGCTCCTGTAACTGATTACTCAACAACCTCTATCGTCCCAACCACAAATCACTATGTGCCATTGCTGAAAACCCAAACACATACACACATCCCACTCCGTATACATGAAATTACTTTGGTTCCAGTTCATGGTCTACATTTATCTGAACAGCAGACAGATAAATCTGTGCACATTTAGAGTTCTTCTATGACTAAACCACATTCTATAAAGAACAGTGGAGACGCACTAGAAATTCAATTGTGCCGCGCAGTGGTCGGGTTTCTCTATCGACTGGTTCAAATTATTGTCTTGCTCTGTTTAAAACAGGAGTAAATCACAAAGCAAACACAATAACAAATGAAATGCCCAACCTTAAATAGAAACATGTGGTCAAGACAAAATGCTGAAATTGTTAAGACCTTAGATTTTCACTAATGCCAAGTGGTTGAGTTTTATATACTTCTAGACTGTAACCTGTTGTCTGCTGAACTGGTGGAAAGAAGAAAGCTAAACCGAAAACATCAAACATGCCTAATTCCCCATGCCGTAATCATACCCCCTCCCCTCTTTGTAGTTAACCACTTGACCTCTGAAAGATTTACCCCCCTTCATTACCAGGCCATTTTTTGTGATACAGCACCGAGTTACTTTAACTGAAAATTGCACGGTTGTGCAACGCTGTACACAAATAAAATTTGGCATTTTTTATCCCAAAAAAAGGGCTTTGTTTGGTGAGATTTAATCACCACAGTTTAATTCTTGCGCTATAAACAAAAAAAGACTCGGCTTTGAAAAAAACAAGACAAAAAAAAAAACCCTATTTTAGTTTCTGCTATAAAACATATCCAATAAAAAAAAAAAAAAAAAAATCAGATTTCTTCATGAATTTAGACCAATATGTATTCTGCTACATGTCTTTGGTAAAAAATCCCAGTAAGCGTATATTGATTGGTTTATGCGAACGTTATATTGTCTACAAACTAGGATATTAATTTAGGGAATATATATATATTTTTATATACTAGTAATGGCGGCGATCAGCAACTTCTAGTGGGACTGCGATATTGCAGCGGACTATCAGACACCAACTGACACTTTGCAGGAAAATAAATATATATATATATATATATATATGTCACTGTATTAATGACACTGATTATCCTAGATGTTTAGCCCCTTCCTAGCCAAAGGGTTGTATGCATAGCCAGTGTTTGTGTACACAGTGTGGTGCTTTCACTAGGGGAAGAGATCGATTCTAGGGTCCGCTTTGTGGAGACACAGAATCATCCCTTGCACCCTGTCAAAACTGAGATAAGCTTGTTTACTAGCTAGTATGAGGTATGAGCATAGCTCACTCCGTGGGTGATGAAGGACATCGAGACCCCAAGACCCGCAGATCAGCTTCTGCTATGAATTATCACAGCAGAAGTGGCCCACTGGCGACGCGTACGCACCCCCTGCAGGCAGAAATGCAAAATCACATTATATATATATATATATATATATATATATATATATATATGGGATCCTGCCCAGAGCTGCCGCCCTGTAGCAGTAAAAGTGCTATATGGTGGTCAGCAAGTGGTTAAAATGTTTTATTACATGCACTGATGCACCGATGTACACTAAATCCATATATTTACACGTTAAAAATGTGACCCAAGATGACACTTTTCCAATATCTTATGGATCTGGTGATCTTCGTACATCCAGATGCGAGCAGACATCTTTGATCAACATATTTAAGGGGAAAAAGTTGATAAACTAAATTCTGAGGAATGATTAGAATACATAGGAAAACCCAACACAGTGTTACAAATGAGCATGTCTAGTAGTTGGATATATATATACATGATCCAACTATTGAACAATCTTTCCTCCATCAAACTAGTATATAGATATGCAGACTGGTACACTGCATGTGAACAGCAAATACCTCTGTTCCTCTTACTTGGAGGGAACAGTCTATCTCCCAAAAGATCCATATGTCGAAGGTGCCTGCAAAATTTAGGTAGGTGTAGGTGATGCATACAAATCAGCAGATTCAGGACTGTGCAGATAAGAAATTTTACCTTTTCTGTTTCTCTAGTGACCAAGGATGTTTAACAAAACATTTAACAAAATACTAAAAATTGCTGCTGTAAACCAGAGGTTTAGCGAATGTTCTGCATTTATTTAGAAATACATTTATGCACCAAGTTTTAACACTAAACTGACCTACATTTCCATTGTCATGCATTGTATATTAATGATGAAGCACATGATTGCCACAGATACATACTTGTTAAATACCATACGGATAAACAAAAATCAGTTTGCCTAACCAGGGAATACATTGAAATACCCCTTACAGCCAAAGACAAAGACATATTGTATGGTTCTGCCACTACGTTCTGAAACTTTTTCTTTTTTTAACCCAGTGAAAAATGTAAAGCATTTAAATGTAAATACCCCACTTCCTGAGCACCGCTTCAGGGTGTGAGCGTTGCCTTCACTCTGTCTGCTTAGGTGAAAGATATGGTCTAAAAATGTATTTGGGTTAATTTAATCATTGTAATTGATATTTTTAAAATGTTATGATCGCAAATAAAGAGAGCACAGTTAAGCTCAGATTGTGGATGGTTAAGCCTTGCTGGCAAAGCTTGGCTAGCATAATAAAAATTGTTATGGTCTCTCAATTCACATGTGATAAATATATACAATACATAGGATTTTTCAAGAACTGAATGATTTCTCAACGTTTTCTTTGCTAGTTGAATACATAAAAAACATCTTAGAAACATGGGGAGCTTGGAACAGGTTTCTAGTATTGAATCAGGGGACGGATAGGCTGGAGGAAGACATATTAAATTTTGGAGGAATATAATAAATAAAAAAGACAACAGGGAAGGGAGGGGAGGAGGAAATTTATAATTTATATTAACCTTTTTTTTTCCTTTTGGGGGTTGGTTTCATTTCTTGGGGTTGATTTGAGTTATAAAATAAAGAAGGAAGGGAGGGAGGAGTATTGCTAGAATTAATAGTAGAATAAATAGAAGATGTAGGAACCAATAGTTTGAGGGACATGTTGTTCAAATTGCTTTGATGCTCTTATGTTTTCTCTCTTTGTTGGAATGTGTTATCCCACCTGAAAAACTTCAATAAAAATTATATTTGAAAAAAAAAAAAAAAAACATCTTTTTTAGAGACTGTGATGGCATTCTAGATTCTATGTGAGCATCTAAGCTTTCCTTGTCTCCAATTATCCAGATCTTATTTTAAACATGATTTTTTTTTTGCTTAGTGGCTATATTCATATTTTGTTCTTTTCGTTTATTTATGTTTAAAGTGTATTTGATGTTTGTGAAAACTGAAGGTAACTCTTCGTGAGTTATTCCATTATATTAAAACACTAGTAATAGCCTACCAGTTCACTAGTGGCACCATGGTGATATGACACACATTGAAGTTTGGTTAGCAAACCTTGGGTCATGGCCTGGAGACTGTGGGAGGTGTAAAAGGCGGAGGAAGATGTGGTGGAGTAGAGAAAGTTAACTAGGGTATCTTCACAGACAGCACTGAGCAATGTAAAGCTGACAGATTGATCTATTTCTCCAAGACAATGATAAGCTGGGATTGGCACCTTCTGCCAAAGGTAGGAGATCACTAAAATAGCTAGATAGTTATAGACTTCATAGTAAAAAAGCAAAATTGCGCTATTCAAAATAAGACAAAATAACTGCATACAAAGCAGCAGATCCTCTGTGAGAGAGACACTGCATAAATAATATAGTCCAAATGGAGTTGCTCCTAAAATCTAAAAAGAAAAAAAAAAGTTTAATGAGTGCTAAAACGAAAACCATCCTATCACAAAGTGCACTTTACGTCACACGAATGGCATGTGATCCCAAGTGAAAAAGACCTCCACCTCATAGATACTCATACCTCATACTAGCTAGTAATGACCTCCTACCATGGAAGGTCTCTCTAACTTGCTGCTAAAAAACCAGACTGGGACTCTATTCAATCAAGGGGACTTTGGTTGAAGAGAATGGTACCCACCACTGAGGAGGCTCAGTCACAGATAACCCAAAAATAAAGCTTCCATAACATAAAATCTTTTAAACGTTTAATAGAAATAATAATAGTTATATAAACACTTGAAAAAACACATGGCATTAAAGCAGGCTGGCTCTGTAAAACAGACTGTCCTTCTGGGACCTGCGCAAATGCGGTGACGTCAGTATGTCGCTCCATACGGCGGTTTCATCACAATCCGACGTCCTGGGGTTTGCGCAGGTCCCGGAAAAACGGGCTGTTGCACAGAGCCGGGCAGCATTATTTTCATGTGTTTTTTGCAAGTGTTTTATGCAAGTGTTTTATGCAAGTGTAACTTTTATTATTCCTATTAAATGTTTAAAGTTTACATACCCTGGCAGAATTTATGAATTCTTGGCCATTTTTCAGAGAATATGAATGAGCGCACAAAAAATTTCACTCATGGATAGTGTTTGGCTGAAACCATTTATTATCAATCAACTGTTTACACTCTTTAAAATCATAATGACAACAGAAACTACCCAAATGACCCTGATCAAACGTTTACATACCCCAGTTCTTAATACCATGTATTGCCCCCTTTAACATCAATGACAGCTTGAAGTCTTTTGTGGCATTTGTGGATGAGGCTCTATCTTCTCAGATGGTAAAGCTGCCCATTCTTCCTGGCAAAAAGCCTCCAGTTACTGTAAATTCTTTGGCTGTCTTGCATGAACTGCACGTTCTGAGATCTCCCCAGAGTGGCTCAATGATATTGAGGTCAAGAGACTGAGATGGCCACTCCAGAACCTTCACTTTATTCTGCTGTAGCCAATGACAGGTTGACTTGGACTTGTGTTTAGGATCATTGTCATGTTGGAATGACCAAGTACGTCCCATGCGCAGCTTCCAGGCTCCTGAATGCAAATTTTCCTCCAGTATTTTTGATAACATACTGCATTCATCTTGCCATCAATTCTGACCAAATTTCCTGTGCCTTTGTAGCCCACACATCCCCAAAATATCAGCAATCCACCTCCGTGTTTCACAGTAGGAATGGTGTACCATTCATCATAGCCCTTGTTGACTCCTCTCCAAATGTAGCGTTTATGGTTGTGGCCAAAAAGCTCAATTTTGGTCTCTTCACTCCAAATGACTTTGTGCCAGAAGGTTTGAGGGTCGTCTCTGTGCTGTTTGGTGTATTGTTAGTGGGATATTTTGTGGCATTTGCATAGTAATGACTTTCTTCTGGCGACTCGACCATGCAGCCCATCTTTCTTCAAGTGTCTCCTTATTGTGCATCTTGAAACAGCCACATGTTTTCAGAGTCCTGTATTTTACCTGAAGTTATTTGTGGGTTTTTCTTTGCATCCCGAACAAATTTCCTGGCAGTTGTGGGTGAAATTTTAGTTGGTCTACCTAACCGTGGTTTGGTTTCAATAGAACCCCTCATTTTCCACTTCTTGATTAGAGTGTGAACACTGCTGATTGGCATTCTCAATTCCTTGGATATTTTTTTATATCCCTTTCCTGTTTTATACAGTTCAACTACCTTTTCCCGCAGATCCTTTGACAATTCTTTTGCTTTCCCCATGACTCAGAATCCAGAAACGTCAGTGCAGCACTGGATAAAAGTTGCAAGGGTCTGTCAGGAGTCCAGAAACCTACTGACCTTTTATACACACACACTAATTACAAGCAAACAGATCACAGGTGAGGATGGTTACCTTTAATAGCCATTCAAACCCCTTTGTGTCAACTTGTGTGCATGCTATCAGGCCAAAATCACCAGGGTATGTAAACTTTTGATCAGGGTCATTTATGTAGTTTGTTATTATGATTTAAAAAGAGTAAACACAGTTGATTGATAATAAATGGCTTCAGCTAAACACTAACCATGAGTGAAAGATACGTTTTTGTGTTATTCATATTCTCTGAAAAATGGCCAAGAAATCATACATTTTGCCAGGGTATGCAAACTTATGAGCACAACTGTATACTGTGCCCATGCATGTGCAGTATATTGTGAGAGTGGAGGTACACTACTGAACACTCACAAAATCTTGCTTAATTGTGCTAGATTCATCTGAACGTCACAGAGGGTAAATTAATCGAGATCAATGGAGGTACAATATAATGTGTCTGGGAATCTATAAAGCATTACTATGCTTGCAGGGCACCAACTTCCACAAGTGCACCCCACCCTTATCCTCCATGCCTGCACCCCACTTTTCCCACCAACCACCATGCGGGCAATCAATCTCTCCCCATACCTCCATACCACAGCATACCTCCAAGCCTACCAATGCGGATGCCCTCTCTTTTTACTGTGCCTACACACACTCCCACCTCACGTCTGCATGCCCCCCCCAGCTTTTACTAATGCACCCAAGCCAGAATTTAAAGCAGCAAAAAAGGTGCTGGCAGCAATTCCAGTTGCAGTGTGCTGTTATGCATTGTGCTGCAACACAAGTATGAGAAGGTACATCGCGGTGCCATTAAAGCATCAGTACCCCCTCCCCCCAAAAAAAGGAACATACTGCAGATTATCAATTCTTAGAAGTAGTGGCTGCATTAGTTATCTTTTTTAGGCTTTCACCTGGTGATCAGGCTTTTCTTTCTTCACCTGGTGATCTGACTAGGAAGGCATTAAGCCCCGTCCGTACACACGCATCAAAAATTGGCAGGGAATTTTCTGCCAACGTCTGATCTGCCGATTTTTGGCTTGTTAGTATGATGCTTCCGACAACCAACTCAGATTTTTGCGGCCGAAAAAAATCTGGTGTGCAGGCTATAAAATTTTTGTTGGCCGTCAACACAACGACCGATTTTCGTGCAGTCAGTACAGATTTTTTCCCTGTCGAAATCTGATGAGCAAGTCTGGGCATGCTCAGTGAAGAAAAAACACAAAGAAAACCAACACATGACATCACTTCTGAAGTAGAATTTTGTTGGCCGAGAAAATTTGTGTGCAGTCTAGGCACACTCCAACCAACACAACTTCACAAAAGTCGGACGATTGGTCAGCCGATAATCGTTGCGTGTGTACGAGGCATTAGTGTTAAAGTAAAAATGAGGCTCCAATATGCAGACAGTGTAGATTACTTCTAAAGTTCATAAATGGGGACATCTCTGTATAGGTTGTTACAGATAAAACGCGATTTTTCGCCAAGCTGTGCAAGTTTTAAGACTGCTATTACCACACATATGGTTTGGTATACAGTTTAGCGCTTTCTTGTTAAAAAAAAAAAAATAAATGCATTTGTGAACTCAGAGGTATACATCTCCTTTAATGATCCCTTTAGGCCTTATTGCTGCATGCAAACGAATACGCCTAAATATTTGTTCCCATATAGAAAACCTCATAATTTTGTCAGACCTTTATAGCATAACTAAATAGAGTGAAATTATTTAAGGAATCGATATACAACTTAAAGTATAGATTTTAATTATTTTCTGCATTAGGAAACACTCTGATTCAGTTTAAATAATTGTCTTGACAGAAGAATTTTTTATTTTTTTGTCTCAATGCTACAGCTGAGCAGAACTGATAATGTAAAGCCCTGACTTTGTATCAATGTCATCACCCCACTCCATGTTTAGATTTAAATGTCTGAACCCAAATAAAATGTTGGTGGTCGCAATGTGAGCTCCCTGTGGAAATTCATTTAGTGTCACACGGCAAGAGGTTTGTGCAATTTAGAGCGATCTAGAGATGTTACAATAACATAGGATCACATACAGACTTAAAACCCTGGATTATACAACCTCTAACAGGCAACTAAACGGAATTGCAGTTATCTAAAAATATTAATAAAATATACTACAGTTGACTGTTCATTGGGCATAAAAAGATATATTTTTTTTTTTTTGGCACAGGCAGGTTTTCATCACTGCAGCCTGGTAGAAGTAGCAAAATGTTGTGTATGATGGAAAACTTGGGGGTGGAGGAAACTAAGGGTTTTTTTCCTTTGCAGGCGATTTAACTTTCAGGGCTTTTAGTAGATTGGACTTTTAATTTTCATGGAAATTGTTTTAGATGGTAACAGTGGAATACGTCTGGGCAATTTGCATCAGCACAACAGCTTATAGTGTTGTTTGGAAGAGAACAGATTATTGAAGACGGGGCAAAGCGTTGTCACCACATGATACAAAGTGCCCAAATAAGGGACTTTATCTGTATCACAAGCTGTTATTTTCATAAACGCTAGCAATTAAAATAAATGTGAACATATTATTCCTTTTATATTGGTCAAGTTTACATCTACTTTACCAGACAAGTCTTGAGTTATTTGAATTGCAGTGGTGCAGTACATTTTCTTATGTGCACTACCTATGCGCAAAGATCTATACACAAAATCTTAAGGATCAATATCAGTCTGCAGCGAATGAATAATAGCTTTTTGTCAACACCTTAGCTACTTTCTATTAATTTGAGGTGTTTTTTTGTTTTTATTAATACCTTTTAGCTTATGGTGATTAAAGCGCATCAGGTAGTTGTTGCTGACATTCCATTTAGAAGCTGTCTTTTTCACATAAAACTCACTGCACCCAAAATACTGCACATACTCACCCCCATACATGCACCTCAACCCCCTCCTTTTTATAAACCAAAAATGTGTTTGGCCAAAATGTGTTTGGCCTTTTTTTTTAGAAATTACACATACATTTATTGTTTATTAATTGTATTAATATATTATTGATTTTTATAGTGACATCTGCAGGGGGCATTTAGTAGTCCTCTGTGATCCAGGTCTGATTGGTTTTCTTAAAAGGCAGCTTCAAAGTCACAAATTTCTCCAAACCATCTTTCCCACAGTGCTGAAGGCCCTCAGTGACCTGACACATGCAACAGGGCAGGCTAGCACCTTAAGCACCCTGACAGCCCTCATTTCATTAGAATTAACACTTTTTAGCATTTTAGCTACAGACTTGCCATTCCCACCCATGTTGAATTTACCAGGGCAGAAAGACTCGTGAGCAAAAAACAGAAAACAAAAAAAAAATCTTCACCTCCAGCCCTCACAGAGTTGTATAGCTTCATGGCCACAGGAAAAAATGATTTGTTGTGTTTCATCACTGTTGGTACTCTGCAGACTGACCAGCATATTGTGAAGTGGGTGGGAGGAGTTGTCCAAGATTGAACATACCTTGAACAAAATTCTCCTCCCCAACACTGTTAAAGACTCCAACTCCAATCCAACATCATCATGGATCTTGTGAATCAGTTTGTTGGTGTTGGCCACCCTAAGCTTCCCCTAGCATGCCACTGCACACAGGAGAGCGCTGGCCACCACAGACTCCTAACATCTGCTGGACAAAGCTGAATATGTTTTTCGAGACCTCAGTCTCCTTAAAAAATAGGTCCTTCCTATAGAACACCTTAGTGTTCTTACTTCGGTCCAGCTTATTATCTATGTATACCCCCAGATACTTGTAACTCTCTACTACATCCACTCCGCAGATGGAGATGGGGGTCCATAACCAGTTCCTTTGTCACACCTCTTCCCTATCCTATTTGGCATGCCTGTCATTGTACTTTTTTTTTGGAACAAGGCTGGGCAGCCTGTAGGATTCCACACTTAATTTTTGCGGTTGCCTGCTTTTCCAACTGGCATTAGGATTTCCCCGCTCTCTTTGCTGTGTGGAGTCCAACAGCATCCATAACAATATATATTGAAAAAAAATAAAAATATGAAAAATATGATATGAATACATCTGGAAAAAAACTGTGCCATCTTTAAGGTAGCAGCTGCCAGCACAACAATTGATGTATAAAATGGTCCATAAATCGCATTTAAAAAAATAAATAAAAATTGCTGCGCTCAATCAATATGCAATTAAAGAATTGTGCATATAACTGTGAAGATTGATTAAATAAACCTTGGAGCACCTTGGAGGTAACTGAAGTGGAAAGTAGTGAGCTGCACCGCTCACACTGCCATCCCCTCAGTAGACCTACCTGGCACCATGGACATTTGGAAACAAAGCCATCATTACCCAGGAGTATATGGATACACTTTGATCAACCATCCCTCACGAATGGACTACTTTCTCCTAGGAGGATTACATGGCCTGGTTGACCCATTTACTATAAAGGTACCTGGGTCCATACTTTACGGTGAACGCCTATGTCTTCTATGTTGGTGCTGGGTTCTCTCACTGACAACTTTGGATATCTGAACACTTCAGCTTCACTTTTGGTTCTCCAGTTTTTTTTACATTGTTATATGAACTATGGACTCACTTTTTTTGATAGGACTGTATTTAACCAATCTTCAAAGTTATATGCACAATTCTTTGATTGCATATTGATTGAGCGCTGCACATTTTCTTTATGCGATTCATGGAAAAATATGACATATGAATGTTATGAAGAAAAAACAAAGTTTGGATAAAGTGGAGTTCAGACCACCAGACCCAAGGGTGGGTGTAGTGTAGCTTTTTTGCACCTCCAGATGGCAGCTGATGCTCGCTGTACTGTCCAACTATTGTACAATATTTGTGGCCATTTTCTTTAAAATGAATATATACCAGTTTCTATTTTAATTATATTAAAGCCTAATCAAGCTGCTTACATACTGTTCAGTAACTAAAACATATTTGTAGCTATTGTCTCTCAGAGAACACCCTACAATATTAACTAAAAAACAAAACCTTGAATGTCTTTTTATATGCTGCCTATTCAAGTTACCTACCTACCCCTATAAAGGGTAATCACGCCAAAAATGTACTTGATTTAGATTTTTCTTCTGTTTGCTCACTTTGCATTTTGTAAATTGATAAAAACAATATATTTATATAGATTTTAAATCATTCTTCCTTTACAGCATTTCTTGACACCTGCCTAAAACTTTTGCACAGTACTGTACATGACAACATTTAACAATTTGCATGTTACTTTGCTAGATCATGATCCAATTTACAAACCTCACAGTCAGGGCCGGTGCTTCCACTAGGCAAACTAGGCAGCCGCCTAGGGCGCATTGCCACCTAGGGGCGCAGCCATGAGTCGGCACTCTCTCTCCATCATTAATGATCCTTGTGAGCTGAGGGGAGAGGTGGCAGTGGGCGAGGAAGAAGGGACAGAGGAAGATGATAGGTGTCTGGGGAAGTGGCAGAACTACCAGGCCTTGGCTTTCCACTGCTGTTTGGGGGGGCCCCAATAGGCAGGAAGGGAGCCTACCGGAGTGCTGCCTGCATGATGATCCTCTTCGGCTGGAGCTGAGTGGCCTAAACCCCGAGCAGGAAGTGATACTCTGCACTGAGCTGGTGGGCAGCCGTTCACGTCCCTGGGTCGATATTAAGCAGGGAGCGGAGGAGAGCTGAACCTGAGCCAGAGATCGGCACTGACTGCTGCTTCTCCATCCACCACGAGCTGGTTGGAGCCGTGGTGAGTACTGTGGTCCAGGAGAGGAGCGTCCTGGGAAAAGGAATCACGGTGAAGGAGGGCAGAGTGCGGACCACTCTTCATACTGCCCAGTGGGTGTCCCCAGAACAGGGGATCGGGGTCCCAGGGTGTGCCATGGAGGAACCCTGGTGTGAAAAGGAATCGGGGTCACCAGGTTTGCCATGGTGAATCGGAGTCACCAGGTGTGACATGGGGGATAGGGGTCACTGGGTGTAACAGGGGTTCGGGGTCACCATGTGTGCACTGAGGAATTGGGGTCCCTTTGTGTGCCATGGGGGATTGATGTCCCCAGGTGTGTCATGTAAAAACATCAGGGTATGACATGGAGGAACATCAGGGCCACTGGTGTGACATAGAGGAACATTGGGGTCCCTGGGTATGACAGCATGACATTCAGGAATATTGGGGTCCCAGGATGTGACATAGAAAAACATTAGGGTCCCTGGGTGTGACATAAGGACATGAAGGAATATGGGGGTCACTGGGTATGACAGCATAACATGGAGGAACCATCAGATCAGGGTCACTGGGTATTACATAGAGGAGTTTTTAACCCTTTCCCTTTTTATTTTTTGACGGGGGGCGTATGTAGCTGGTCTTGCCTAGGGCGTAACATAGTCTAGCACCGGCCCTGCTCACAGTGACCAACATTATTAGGATTTAATATACTATACACAATATACTTGCTAATTAGCTTCTGGCCCAATTGGTCTACTTTTTGCTGACAAAATCTGAATTAAAAACAAGAAACCAATCTAATAAACAGATGGCAACACACAATGACATGCAGTTAGGAAAAAATACACACACACATCTGACAGTCATGTCATGCTATTTAGTCTCTACACTTATGTAATGCAAAGTTTATGATATATGGGATTCTTTACCCTCCAATGATGATTGAGAGAATATGCAGAGTATACAATACTGCAGACTGGAGAAGAGGACGTCGTCTATTGGTCTTTCAGCATTCCTAGAAATCTCAAGCAGTGGAACAGACAAGGTATCAAGGGAATGAAAGAATGTTAGGGGATTTAGCTTCTACTATAAACTTGTGGTAACTACAGACTGAATAGACAATGCTATGTAGCCCAAATCACATTTACATTCAAAAAACCAACTGCATGAAGTATCCTGCAGTTTTTGGCTTTAGGAAAAAAAGACAACAGACAGGCATTTCCGTCTCCAGACCTGTTAGAAAAAAAAAAAAAAAAAATTCCTTATCACCAAATGGGAATCTCTATTTTCTTTGTGCACAGGAGAGGAAAAAAAAGAAAATTGCAAACTGGAAACCGCTGATAGCATAGGACAGTAATAACACATACGGAGTGTCCTCTTAGAATTTAGGATTGAGAATATCAGTACAAATTAAATCAGAAAGCTGCTCTGCACTTTAATGACAGAAGTGATAAGAGACGGCAAGAAAACAGAAAGCTGTCTGGTCTGCTCAGGAAGTTAGGAATCAGCAGCATTGTCCGTCAGAGGGGGCCAAGAGAATTCCGTCAGTGCTCAAACAATGCTTCAGCTCAACCTCAGGGAAATGGAGTCAGTCAGCACTGCCTCTGACAAGCATACTGACACTGGAGATAAAACAGTAAATGGAGCAAGCTGGCCCCTCCAGTGCATATTCCACACTGCCAGCGCTAAGGATGCAACACACACATTAATCAACACAAAGCCATAATACAACACCCCATTAAATGCTGAACTGCTCTAGTCCATACTAGCATTGTAGGAACAGTAGCAACTAAGCCATCAATGGCAAACAAGGTAAACAAAAAAAATAGTCTTTTGCTTTATGCGATACAAAATACCATAGCTACAGTAAAAAGGTGTATACAATCTGATTAGATTGGTCTTGAACCACAATTTAATGAGGATTCCCCTGGGAAGCCTTTTTACATAAGATTGTCTCTGACCTGAAAATAATCCTAAATTTTCTTGCTGCCAGGCAAACATGGGACAATGCCTAGAGGCAACCCAGCCTTAACTTTACAGAGGGGAAGCAAAGGAGATGATGGGCACTATGGTGCAAGAGAAACTGCCCTCAATCCATAATTGGTACATGCCCTATATTTCTCAAAATATTGTCTCCATGGCTGGAATATAACCACCATATGAATTTAGATTACTTTTCTACACCCTCCACAGAGTAATTCCCCCCTTTACCCTCTCCTACAATCCTTATGTGTTTTTTTTTTTTTTTTTAATTTTAGCTCCCCATTTTTTTTATCTTGTATTTTCTTTTCACCTCCTACATTTTTTATTCCACCTTTCCCCAGATGGATGCCTGTGGATTCACTAAGTTTAATTTTCCCTTTGTCTACTACCAGAAACAGGGACATGTGACATCTGCTTTGCAGTTCTACAATTTGGTGTTTATCCCCAACTCTGATCACCAGTGTATATAACCCTAGCATATTGAGAGATCTTGCGTTAAGCTTCAGTTGCCAATTATCCTTCCTAACTGCTAACCTATACCGACTTTACAATATAATGGCATCCTCCTCATCATACACAGTTTATCCTGTTGCACTGCAATCTTAGTTTTGTCACCTTGTACTCTTAACCCGGCCATACCGAAATCAAAATTTGGCCAGTCTATGCCATGTATGGGCAGGCTGGTACGATCGACTTTTGAACTACCAGCTTGTTAGAAAATTCTTTCAATCAACACCGCTAGCTATAACCAGCACTGCTGATCAGTGTATTCTGATGGCGGCCAATCTCCCCACTGTCAAAATACAAAGACTCCGCAGGAGGTGTTCTCCCATCCACACACTCGCTGGTTGAAAAAAAATATAACTTGTGTATAGCTAGCCTTACAGTGTTATTGTGCTTTCTAAATTCTCATTCAGAACCTAAAACCTAGTAAACTCTTTGTAAAGAGATGGTCAATTCTCCCCAGGCCTCATGTGTCTAACCCCATATATTGTATACACAAGTCCATTTTTAGCAAAATTGGTCTGTGTATTATTGAGCGCATAAGCAAATCCGTCATATACCATGATGCAGTTTAGCTTGTGTTTAACATAGTCAAATGGACACCACTGATTATTTCCAACACTAATCTTCTCGACTGTTGTTCCTTTTGGATTTGTGGAACAAAATGATTGCAATCTGGGAAAACTGATCCTAGTGATCATATAGATTAAAGGTTCTAATTCAGAATCAGTTAATTTTGAGACAGCCCCATGAAATATGGAGAACTCTGCCAATTTGGTCACAAATCCAGTAGCATTTGGGCGGGGTGTGAGGACAAAGCTATCCTACTGGGTATCTTTTACCATAATAGCAGCATTTTTTAGGTAAGATTCTATGACAGATCATTGGTTACTTTTTGCCCGTCTGAGAGGTCCAAAGCCCTATTCAGGTCTTGCTTCTGATGCATCGTATATTATATACTGCTGGGATCGTCCCTGTTCCATCTAAACTTACAAGATATTAATTTGAATATTTTAAGTCTAGTCCTTCAATAATAAGCCTTCTGATTGGAAATATAATTTCAAATGAAGATAATTGGAATTCTTTTATACAAATGTCTAAGTCAGGGGTCTACACACTTACTAAACAAAGGGCCAGTTTACTGTCCTTCAGACTTAAGGGGGGTCTGACAAGGGCCCCATCGCTGGTGTGAGCGACAGGATTTGGGCCTCATCGGTGGTGTCAGCGGCAGGATTAGGGCCCCATCGGTGGTGTCAGCGGCAGGATTTGGGCCCCATCGGTGGTGTCAGCGGCAGGATTTGGGCCCCATCGGTGGTGTCAGCGGCAGGATTTGGGCCCCATCGGTGGTGTCAGCGGCAGGATTTGGGCCCCATCGGTGGCGTCAGCGGCAGGATTTGGGCCCCATCGGTGGCGTCAGCGGCAGGATTTGGGCCCCATCGGTGGCGTCAGCGGCAGGATTTGGGCCCCATCGGTGGTGTCAGCGGCAGGATTTGGGCCCCATCGGTGGTGTCAGCGGCAGGATTTGGGCCCCATCGGTGGTGTCAGCGGCAGGATTTGGGCCCCATCGGTGGTGTCAGCGGCAGGATTTGGGCCCCATCGGTGGTGTCAGCGGCAGGATTTGGGCCCCATCGGTGGTGTCAGCGGCAGGATTTGGGCCCCATCGGTGGTGTCAGCAACAGGATTTGGGCCCCATCGGTGGTGTCAGCAACAGGATTTGGGCCCCATCGGTGGTGTCAGCAACAGGATTTGGGCCCCATCGGTGGTGTCAGCAACAGGATTTGGGCCCCATCGGTGGTGTCAGCAACAGGATTTGGGCCCCATCGGTGGTGTCAGCAACAGGATTTGGGCCCCATCGGTGGTGTCAGCAACAGGATTTGGGCCCCATCGGTGGTGTCAGCAACAGGATTTGGGCCCCATCGGTGGTGTCAGCAACAGGATTTGGGCCCTATCGGTGGTGTCAGCAACAGGATTTGGGCCCCATTGTTGGTGTCAGCGACAGGAATTAGGCCCCACTGTTGGTGTCAGTGGATGGAATAGTGCCCCAAGGGCCAAATAAAGGCATGCAAAGGGCCCCATCTGGCCCAAGTACAACAGATTGGTGACAGCTAGTCTAAGGTAAAGGCATGTTCTCCTGACAAAGTCCCTCCCCTATGCATATCAATGCTTCCATGGAAACCCACAGAGGGCGAGGACCATTCTTCGCTGTCTTTACTAACTTGGGGATCTGTGTAGCAAATAGATTAGGGACTACTAGACCTCCCTGAACTTTACCATCTTATAGTATAGTTTTGTTATTTCAAGGTCTTGCTTCCCCATATATAGCGAAAAAATAATTTTTTAATATTGGCAACTTCTAGTTTGAGGACTGGTATTGGAAGAGCTCTGAAGAAATGTGATATAGGTAATTTACTCATTTTGACCAAGTAGATCCTGCCAAACCATGAAGGGGAAGAGATAGAAGCATATCTACATAGATGTTTTGTTTTTTTTTTTTTTTTTAGAGAGGGGGATAGTACTCGAAACAATGCGTGTAAGCAGGAATCAATTAAAATTCTAAATAAGGGATAGATTTATAGAATCATTTCAATTCAAAATTTGAGTGAGGAAATTATACGGTCGCTGTTGGCAAACTAATGTTCAGGGCTAAGGTTTCGTTTTTCATTAACCAAAAGGCCCAATACAGCTGTAAAAGCCTAAAACCATTCTCTTGCACTACTCCTGCATTCTTGAGAGAACCTAGAGGAGATCACTCCTCCACCGCCTCTTCAATGCAATGAAGGACTCTTTATTTCCCTTCACATGCCTATGGCTAAACAAAGTGGAGGAAATCAAGAAACTGGATGGGCTGATGGTATTATCCAAGTATGACAATTAAACTTTTCCGAAAATATGTTTTAATGGGGTGGACTTCTTCTCAGAGGAAAGCAAGGCCCTGTTTGAAACAAACATTCTCTTGACGTAGTGGTCACTACCTGACTATTTGTAGGCCAGGGAGGATCCTGCTACTGAAACAGTTCCCCTTACGTCACCGTTTCCCAAACCCGCTTCCTATGCTTGTCTAACTTAATCTTCCCCTTTATTCACAGCGCTCTACCATTTTTATCCACTCTTTAGACTGGTAGGACCCCTGGTCCAAATTTCCCCCACCTCCTACTAATCTACTGGGGAGATCTCAAAATATACAAAAAACTGTTCAAAAGGACATCATAGAAAAATAAAGCACTTGCAAAAATAATCCTAATAGATTGTAAGCTCCTCTGAGCAGGGCCTTGCTGTGTATAAGATTATGTAAACCCATTGTGAGGAACGACCTCTCCAGAAAAGTCCAAGTTGCCGCAGGACCGGTTACTAGAGGTGGACCAAAGGCGTCCCATAGATTAGCACTAAGTGCATCTGAGCATAGAGGGACATACCTCAAGTCTGACGTCCCCCCTAGCCACATGGTTTCCCCCATAGGCACTCTCCACATTTCCGTTTACCCATTCCTTAGATCAGCCTTTTTCAACCAGTGTGCCCAGGCACCCTGGGGTGCCTTGAGCTTTCTTCGGGGGTGCCTTGGCAATATATCTAAAAATTGCCCAAAAATTGGTTATAAGCTGGCATGTAGATGAAGGCTGCTTTTTTAGTTAGTCACAGGTTTTCATTGGGCACCATTACAACTTTCTTGCTGTCAGCGTCCTAACGACCAATGGCGTCATCAGTTGATAAAGAGGATGTCAGCCGCCTGCACAGCATCCTTGTTTGACCTTCCCCTGCCCCTCTCCATCAGCGTTGGGGTCACATTAGCTGAGTGATGGAGAAAAACCGAGGGAGGAGAAAAACACGAGTACTGGTCAAAACCAGTGTGCAAAAATGTACGGTATTCGCTTTGGAAGAATAAATCACCTCTAACCTTGGGTGTCCTACTTAGACTTGTGGATGTTGCTGCATTATGGAAAACTGTTAGAATAGCTTTTACATTTTAGAATCGAGACTGTCTATAATTTTTAAAGGGTGCCTCAAGATTGTACATATTTTTTAAAAGGGTGCCTTGACTAAAAAAAGGTTGAGAAACACTGCCTTAGATCACCCTAAGCTCTACCTCACTATATAGACTAATATATTGGAAGACCTTTTTTTCTTCTTTTCTTTGGTTATCAACTTCAATGAAAAATTTGCACAAACTCTCCTGAGGTGATTTATTTAATGCTGAATGTGCCTTTGGATTTGTACTTGCAAACTGCCTCACAAATCTCTCTTGGAAAAAAAAAAAACAACTTAACAATTTAAGTAGTTGTGAAAGTTGTGAGTGGGGATAAAAGACATCGCCCGCAAAGAAAGCACACTTGTGTTCCTCTTGGCCACAGTTCATGTAAAAATATCAAAGTTACGTCAAAAGTTACTATGCGATATACATTGAAATAACACAAAATATGTTCTCACTGAACATATACAATGCTTTCCCTTCAACACAGGGAATCTATGGACACTACTATTTTCTCATAAAAGGTAATAGGAAATAATTTACTACTTTCTTTCATCAACCGCTATGTGTTTATTCCACAACCAACACAAGTGACACCTTACTGAATAGAAGTTAGAAGCTTAAAGTGGCACTATAATTGAATACTTAAGATTAAAGCGGAGTTCCACCCATTTTAATACGTTTAGATGTATGTAATCCCCTTTAAAAATGCTTTTACCAATGTAAACTACGGTATTTTTATTTTTTTTTGCAAGAAAATACCTTTTTTTCTCTTTTATTCATCCGCACTTCCGGGTCCGGCCGCCTATAGGCGATTACGTCACTCGGCGATTCGCAAGGGCTCCTGGGATAGCGGCATCATGTATCCCAGCATACCTTGCGAATTGCCTAGTGACGAAATCTCACATTATTACACCGGCACCAGTTGTACTCAGGGATGTATTGCTTTGAGTCCGCGCTCCGCTCAGCCTCCTCTCAGTGAGCTCTACGGGATGTAATGCTTTCCGTCCGCGCTCACAGAGGAGGCGGGGCGGAGGCGGAGCAGAGTGCGGACTCAAAGCAATACATCCCGTAGAACTCACTGAGAGGAGGCGGGGCGGAGCGCGGACTCAAAGCAATACATCCCTGAGTACAGCTGGTGCCTGTTTAATAATGCAAGATTTTGTCACTAGGCGATTCGCAAGGTATGCTGGGATACATGACGCCGCTATCCCAGGAGCCCTTGCAAATTCGCCGAGTGACGTAATCGCCTATAGGCGGCCGGACCCGGAAGTGCGGATGAATAAAGAAGAAAAAAAAAGGTATTTCCTTGCAAAAAAAAAAAAAAAAATTGTTTACATTGGTAAAAGCATTTTTAAAGGGGATTACGTACATCTAAACTTATTAAAATGAGTGGAACTCCGCTTTAAAGTATAACTTAAGGCAAAACTTTTTATTTGGATAGCATGCAGAGGAATTAGAATGCTTGTCAGTTTTTATTTCTGTCTGTGCCCCCGTAATGCCTCGTACACACGCAACGATTGTTGGCCGTGAATTTTCGGCCAACGTCCGATCGGCCGATTTTCGGCTTGTTAGTACGATGCTTCCGACAACCGACTGCGACTTTTCGGCCGAACAAAATCTGGTGTGCAGGCTATAAAATTTTTGTTGGCCGTCAACAGAACGGCCGATTTTCCGTCAGTCAGTACAGATTTCGGCAGACAAAAATCAGATGAGCAAGACTGGGCATGCTCAGAGAAGAAAAAACACACGGAAAGTAAACCAGCACATGACATCACTTCTGAAGTTGGTTGTTGTTGGCCGAGAAAATTCGTGTGCAGTCTAGAGCACATTTCAACCAACACAACAACACTGGACAAAAGACGGCCGATCGGTCGGCTTATAATCGTTGCGTGTGTACGAGGCTTTAGGAGATTCAGTCTAACTGTCCTGTTGATGAATATCATTAAAAGTGAAAGTAAAAGCAAATCCCACATTTGGGATTGTAATAGAGGGGAAACCTTCCAATGAGGACACTAGTTCTGGTGACTTTGGGGGGGGGGGGGGGCAAGGAGATCCCTTAATTTGCAGGGATTTCTTCACTCCCTGTTTGGCTATGGGACAGGAAGTTAAGGGAAAGCTTTGTAATGGGACACAGATGGCAAAATCTGACAGGGGTTATAACCCTCCCTTGCTCTATCCAAAATTAAAAAAAAAAAAAAAAAAGCACTTGTCTATAGTTCTACTGTAAGAATTGATCACATTTACTAAAGTTACATGAACTTACAGTATTGTCCAGAGTCTAATATTTAAATGTAAAAAGAGCCAGCAGAGGAGTTGTGACATATATAGAGCATTTCTTCAGCATTCCATTATACAGTTATCACGCATTCAACAGTAAAACCCTGAAAGGGGTTTCCTGCCTGTTACTATGAAAGTCCCTTCATGGTAAGCAAAAAGCAACATTCGCTATTTCCTGTTCAAGTTTAGGAGTAAAATAGAGTATTGGAGATAATTCTGTGATGTAAATGGCAGGTGTGTATCTGGGCTAATTGGGATGTAGACGGTATATGAGGGAAAGGAGCAATATGTGAGTGAGAGGGTAGAAGATGGGGTTCCTGAAGAGACCACACTTTTTGCCATATCTTCCAACTTACCTATTAGCAAAAGTATGTAGGCATTGGACACACCCCCTACCATGCCCCTCTTTTAGATTTAGCACTTTATAACACTTGATAGAGAAGTGGTGCATTTTTATAGAGAACTAGAACTATCAGACCAAAATTAGGGACAAATGCGGAGGTTGCAGAGTATCGGTAGCAGAGTGTTGGATTCCTTCTATATAATAACCTTCGGAAAGGAGGTCTGATTTTGAATCATCAAATGGGTATTCTATATATCAGAAGCATGTTCAGTAAATGTTCAAACTTGCTAGAATTGTAAAAAAAAAAAAAAAATAACCCAAAAGGAACAGAAATATTAGGGATGTTTTCAACAAGAGGGGTGTTGATTACGTATTTTGAATGTAGTCAAATTATATTGTATGCATAAAGAGCCATATTGATCTCTTAAAATTAAATGTTTCTTTGGCAATTTAATTTACGTTTCGAGTTAGCAGATCGTGCAACAATCTGTTTTAGCCACCTCTGGACCAGAAGGATTTACCCCTTAATGACCAGGCCATGTTTTGCGATACGGCACTACATTATTTTAACTGACAATTGCACGGTCGTGCGAACGCTGTACCTAAACAAAATGGATGTTCTTTTTTCTCCATAAATAGAGCTTTCTTTTGGTGGTATTTTATCACCTGTGCGATTTTTGTTTTTTGCACTATAAACAAAAAAATAGCGCCAATTCTGAAAAAAAAAAAAAAAATGTTTTCACTTTCTGCTAAACATCCCCAATAAAAAAAATATAATTTTTTTTTTTTAAATTTTAGGCCAATTTGTCCCAATACGTGTACATTGATTGGTTTGCTGAAAAGTTATCGCATCTACAAACTAGGGGAAATATTTAGGTCATTTTTATTTATTTATTTTTTTACTAGTAATGGCGGCGATCAGTGATTTTTAGCGGGACTGCGATAGTGCAGCGGACAAATCAGACACCTGACATTTGACACTTTTGGGGGGGACCAGTGACATTACTACAACGATCAGTGCTAAAAATATGCACTGTTACTTTACTAATGACACTGGCAGGGAAGGAGTTACCACCAAGGGCGATCAAAGGATTAAATGTGTCCCTAGGGGGTGCTTTTACTGTGTGGGGATGGGCTTGCTGCATAAACACATTTACCTGTGTTCCTAAATAAGAGGAACACAGGATCCCTGTGTTCCTAACTGACAGAACAGTGGTCTGCTGTGTTTACAATGGCAGACGGCAGTTCTGTCTCCACGAGAAGCAATTGCGGGTGCCCTGCGGCTGCGATCGGCTTCCCATGTGGTGAATGGGCGTGCGCGGCCCCGCTAGTGGTCCTGCAAAGCGACGTACAGGTACGTCATTTTGCGGGGACACAGCCGACCTTTTGCAGTAAAACTGTGGCGGGCGGTCATCAAGAGGTTAAAATGGTCTTAAGTCAGTTATTATGGAGAGGCAGATGCATCAGGATCCTACTAAAAGTTTAGTTACCTGTGCTTTGCCAAATGCTTTAATCACCCACCACCCCCCCCTCAGTATTTTGTGACTTCTCCTTTATTACCCAGTACTTACTAGGGATGGATTAACATGTGACCATGTCAGGCCAATCAGCGCTGTTACATAGGGAGTCTGTAGCCCTTGGAAGCTACAACTGGCAACTTACAGCTTAGTGCCTGTTCACTCTGTGCAGTTGCCATCGTGTTTCCTCATGGATAAACAAAGGCAACCACAATGACACGTAGAAAACCAATCCGATGTGAACTTGACACAGAAAACAGTTTCATTGCTCTACAGAGCTGTGTGATATTATGCAAAATGTTTGCATAATATTGCACCTCTCTGGATGGCCCCGCATGGCACCACACTGCTGTGAGAGACATGAATGCAGTGTAACTTTGTGCATTTCACATAAAGTGCATTCAAAGGAAAAAAAACACAAAGCTGTGTGAAGCGATAAAAACATGCATCACACTGCCCCCTGCCATATGACTTAGTCTAACCTCCTCCTTTGACCCAAAGCAATGGATATATGCTTCTACTCACTCTGAAGGCAATATCCTTGACCTTGTTTTCTCCCACCTATGCACTTCGTACAACCTCTCAAACTATCCTTTTCCTCTCTCTGATCACTACCTTATTAGTTTCACTTTCTCCCTCTCCTCCACCTCCTCGCCCTCCAACTGCCTTACAGTTACCTATAGAAACCTACGTCATCTCAACCCTTCTCTTCCCTACTCTGCTACTGACCACCTCTATGACAAAATCGCATCCCTTTCCTGCACCAACCTAGCCACTTCTGTCTACAACGCTTCACTTTTAGCCTCCCTGGACACACTGGCCCCCCTCACTACACATCGAATCAGGCCGCGACCCCTTCAACTTTGGCAAACAGATAACACAAGAAGTCTGAAAAAGTATAGCCATGCTCTTGAGCACCTATGACGTAAGACTAGGTCTCCGAAGAATTTCAACCAATATAAATCTGCCCTCCAAAAATACAGTTCCAGTCTCCACACTGCCAAGCAGACCTATATTCTCACTCTCATTAACTTATCATCCCGCCCCCGACAACTCTTCACTACCTTTAATTCTCTACTTTGTCCTCCACCCACTAACTCACTCACGGCCCAGGAGATCACCAAACAGAGGATTGAACAGCAGAGATCTCCTCGCAAATTATATCAGATACCTTCCATGCTTTACACTTCATGCTCACAGGTGCAATCGCTACTTCCCTCATTCAACCCCACCACTACAGACAAGGTTGCTAAACTACTTGCCAACGTCCACTTAACCACCTGCCCTCTGGATCCTGTTCCCTCACAAATGCTGCGTTCACCCTCTGGCTCTATTCTACGCTCTCTAACCCATATCTTCAATCTCTCCCAACTCTCTAAAACATGCACTAGTCAGCCCCATACTTGAAAACCCCTCACTGGACCCAACCATTCTTAACAACCTACACCCTATTTCCCTGATTCCCTTTTTATCCAAACTCCTTGAAATACAACCGACTAAGCGACCACCTTGCAAAGAAAATAGCCTTCTTGATCCCTTTCAGTCCGGATTTCGGCCTCAACACCAAAACCAATGGAAACTATTCTGTACTCCTACTCTTGGACCTTTCTGCTGCCTTTGATACGGTTGACCACCCCCTCCTCAAAAAACTCAGCGCCTTTGGTCTCCATGACTGTATTCTTCATTGGTTCTCTTCCTACTTATCCAGCCACCTGCTCTCTAGCTCTCTCGTCACCTCCTCTCATACTCGCCTCCAGGACTTTTCCAGAGCCTCTCCAATCCTATGGAACTCCTTACCCCAATCTGTCCGATTATCTCCTACTCTATTAGCTTTTAGACGATCCCTGAAAACCCTCTTCAGAGAAGCCTATCCTACCCACACCTAACAACCATACTTCCATTTTCTACATCAGATCATCCCCCACAGTTATTGCCTTTTGTCTCACTTAACCCTCCCTTCTAGACTATAAGCGCTAACGAGCAGGGCCCTCTAATTCCTCCTGTATTGAATTGTATTGTAACTGTTGGCGCTATATAAATCCTGTATAATAATAATATGTAACTGCAGCTCAAAACAGCTGCTGCTCGCACACTAAACCATTCCGATTTGTTGTACGGGTAAGTGTTAGGGAACCCTTACACAGTATATTTCCTGCCAGAAGCTGAACACAACAGCAAGGGAGCAAAATTAATTTGGCAGTTTTATAGTATATGTGGCCTCTGTTCCCCTCTACGAGTACAAATACTATCTGGTGTAATCTTGGAGGCACTGAAGTCAGAAGCTGGCAGATTGCTTTAACCACGGATGGATGTCTAGAGGCTTTCTGATGAATATGCTCCTTTGAGATCGGTTATGGGGATCCTGTTCATTTGATAAGAGGCCATTGTTGCCTGTAATGGAGGGCACAAGGTGTTTGATCAGCCTTACAAGATATCTATACAGAATTGGTGGGTGGTTGAATGTCTCACTCCATTTTTTTTTTACTTGAATTGGGTTAAAGATTATCACAAAGGTTTGAACACATTTCTACACAATTTTGTTATTGTGGACTTTATGTTAATGCACACCTATTATATGTATATTTAGCTACCGGTCACTGTTTATCAGGAGCTGGTGGGACAAGCACGTGATCACTGACAGCCAATCACAGTGATCACATGATGAGAAAAGCCTATGTAACATTTCTGGCTTTATGAACATTGAAAGCGGTGGCTCCTCCTGGCGGGAAAGGGTTAATAGAAAATACTCAACAGGTGACAGGTTTAAGTTTTGTTTGGACATGATAATTACATTTTTATTACTACACATGGCAGGGAGATAAGCGTTACCCAATCTGTATATATTGTAATAATCAAAATAATGAGCTGCAAGTAAAGCAGTAAAAAAAAAAAAATATTTACAGGTGAATGTTACAGTAACTGAAAATGTATATTGAAAAGTGCATTGCTGCATTTCAGTGCTTCTGATCTCCTGCAGCTACTTCCTTTCTATATGCGTGCAGTCCAGAGATGGTTCAATTGCATTTCTAAGGGCTGGTTTTCTGGTGGAGACAATGGACTGTGTGTGTAATGTTAAAATGGCCACGTGTAATCTCTATTGGAGGCCTGCATGACAGGG
The DNA here is from genome assembly GCF_965119305.1 of Pelophylax lessonae. NCBI lineage: Eukaryota > Metazoa > Chordata > Amphibia > Anura > Ranidae > Pelophylax > Pelophylax lessonae. The sequence goes on along the minus strand of NC_138772.1, from coordinate 318,866,398 downwards.
TGACAATGCAGGAACACAACTGGGAGAAAGGGACAGAGCATTGGCATCTATGAACAGAAAGTGTCTGAACAATGATCTTTATGAGGAAAGCGAAAAACCCCCCAATGGAGTTGGGACTGTATAGGCGACCGTACACCCAAAAAGGCAAACACAATTTATCCAAAAGAACAATGATCTTTATGGCAAGATCACAAGGTATTTCAGTTAAACATTTTTAAAAAAATATTGAACATTACATTAACATGAGAGTACAGACATTCCCTGGAATTCAGGGCACAGATAGAATTTGTAAAAAAGTGTGTTCCATGCTTTCTATAAGTTGCACCGCATGTGCCAAATTCACGTACCTGTCTAACACTTGTACGTGAATTTGGAGCATGGTGCACCATTTTTACATAGAATGCGAGACACTTTTGCAAAATCTGTCTCTGTATGCCAAAATAAAATGGGTCCTAATTAACTCCACTTTTGTAAGGTGCAACCTGTCGAGATTTTATTTTGAATTTGGCATAGGTGTTGCGCCACATTATAGAAGGAGAAAATCAGAACTACCATAATTTGGTGCATGAATTGCTTTCAGAGCAGAAGCAGATGATTTTTGAATTAAGCATAACAACAACAAGCGCAATGTCAGAAAAGTGAAGAAACAAATTTATTAAATACCCCCTGTGGAATTTAATATATACCTAAAAATGTTCCCTTTCAACTGCTCCTCCTCCTCAATCACTATACAAAGACCTATATATAAAAAAAAAAAAAAAAACAACATACGCACACTCTTCCACGGCTGAGATTTTAGATCACCATTTATTAGAAATGCATGCCTGTAGAGATATAAGATCCTAAAAATCAAATATGAAACAAAATAATGAGTAGAAAATTTGAAGGATGTAAAACTAGTATGGTTATTTCAATTAAAAACCAAATAAAGTAACTGCAAATGTATAAAGTTTCAAAATGTCTCCTTAATAAAAACACACCGTATGGTTACTTACGCAGTCCCCATCAATATCATGAATTGCAGGCTCTCTTCTAGAGATGTGCATCATAAACAGCATACAAACGCCTGACATCTGCTGCAAATATCTATTATCTTTGGCCGCACGGTGCATAGGAGAGTCCCTTCAACAATGAGCTAATGCAGGAGCAGACTGCTCGGATCAGAATTCGTTCTGCAAGAAGTGGGCAGGCTTTGGGCAACATATACCAAGTAGTCAGCATCTGAGATTAGTATAATATAGGTCCAGGATGATCAGCAAGACAGGGGAAGCCTACAGGGAAATCTGAGTTTTAAGGTTAGGATTGCTCTAAGTGCATAGGTTTCTATTTTTGCACAGGTGCCGGGCCCTTTATTAGTTAAAACCGCTCACATTATGCTATAGGCACATGTCCAAATTTGTATTTTCTATGCAGCATGCCCAATGGAGGAAGTCCAAGCTGTGGCCTTTCACATGACATCATAAAAGTCTAATTTATCACCAGCCACCAAACATCTAGAAAATCATAACATCCTTTCAGGAAAACCGTGTGGAAAATAATCAGATTTACTTTGATGAAAGCTTTATTATACATCCAAGCCTGACACTTTACACAGTAACCCTTTACAATTAACATGACTAGCAGCGGGCTTTTCTTCAGGTAATTTGTAGAAGCAAACACTGAATACTTTTTCTTTCTGAAAAACAGCAAGATAAGCTTTAACCACTTAAGGACCGGAAGGTTTTACCCCCTTAATGATCAAGCCTTTTTTTTCGATATGGCACTGCGTTATTTTAACTGACAAATGGGCGGTCGGGCGACGCTATATCCAATTAAAATTGATGTCCTTTTTTTCCCCACAAATAGAGATTTTTTGGTGGTATTTGATCACCTCTGATTTTTATTTTTTGCGCTATAAACAAAAAAAGAGCAACAATTCTGGGGGAAAAAAATTACTATTTTTTACTTTCTGCTATAAAACATTCCCCAAAAAATAAAAAAAAATAAAATTTTCTCATCATTGTAGGCCAATATGTACTCAACTACATATTTTTGGTAAAAAAAAAAAATCCCAATAAGTGTATATTGATAGGTTTGCGCAAAAGTTATCGTCTCTACAAACTAGAGGATATTTTTGTCATTTTTATTTATTTTTTTTACTAGTAATGGCGGCAATTAGCGATTTTTAGCGGGACTGCGATATTGCAGCGGACAGATCCGACACCTGACACTTTGGGGGGGGGGGGGGGGGGGCAGTGACATAACAGTGATCAGTGCTAAAATATACACGGCTACGGTACTAATGACACATGTAGGGAAGGGGTTAACACCAGGGGCGATCAAAGGGTTAAGTTTGTCCATAGGTGGTGCTTTCTGTGTGGGGATAGACTTGCTGGATTAACACAGAGACCTGTGTTCCTAAATAAGATCCCTGTGTTCATCACTGACAGAACAGTGGTCTGTCGTGTTTACATGTGCAGACCACCGTTCTGTCCCCATGGGTAGCGATTGCGGGTGCCCGGCAGACATCGCATCCACCAGACCCGCTGATTGGCTCCCCCTGTGGCCAATCAGCACGTTCGTGCGCCCCACCCATCGGTCTCACGAAGTGACGTACAGATATGTCGTTTCACGGGACAGAGCCAACCTGCCACAGTAAAAGTACAGCAGCTGGTCGGCAGGTGGTTAAACAAACTTTAGAACTAAGCATGTCACAGTTAACTTACTAACAGAGTTAATCCTACATTGGATTGTTAGGTGTATAACTGTGCCAGATTCTCAGGCAGAAAATGATATGAATTTAATCGGTAGAACAATCAGCTTTTTATTATAAGCTAGTAGTCTGGAACGCCTCATTCTTGTACCGCTAGGCTATTTATTCTTACATAGATTGGAAATGACACCACTATAGAATGGTGTTGTGGGTGTAGAGATGGTGGTAAAAAGTGCCACATCCTAATGACTAGAGTGTATATAATTGGAAAGAAATTATGGCACCAATAATAAAAACAAGACTTTTATTAGCAATTGCACATTTTATGCAAAAGTCTTATTTTTATTATTGGTGCCTTGAAAGTCCATAATTTCTTTCCAATTATTTTTACACTGATTATTCTTACACCTTTAAAATAGTCTTCTGCAGCCCTTTCTGCTAGAAAGGGCCTTGCACTGGCAGCTATTGTATTGTAAATGACTGTACACAACTAGAAACAGGCTAGGTAATTTTAACAAGATGCAACTGTTTTTTTTTAAAGGGACAAGCAATGTAAATGCGGTATAAAAGTAAAACACAGCACACTTTTAGACCTTGTACACTTGGGGCTGGGAGGCAGTAAAAACATGCAGATGCCTTTGGAAAGTGATCTTATCGTAGATTACTTTTTAGAGGTGCGGCAATGACAGCAGCTAGTATCAACATAGCCTTAAAGTAGAATTCCAGGATAAACATAACTAGCCCTAAAAACTCCCCCTCCCTCTCCTAACACTTACTGTATGTTGACTAATCTGTGTAAAAAAGATGTGCATACTTACCTATTTTCAGCCCGGTCACATGAGCCTCAACTTCAGCCAGAGGGGGCTGCAAGGGAGAGGAGACCGCGCTCGACAATGGCTGGTAAAGCCTGGCGTGGTGACTTCACCCATAGGCTCTTATAACCCAACACTGTATTGCTGTGGTCACAGTGTGTCATGAAAAGAAAAAAAAAGTATTTCTTGCATACAGTCACCAGTGTCCCTGATTACTGCCACACCAGTTATATGTGATAATGTTGTACTGCACCAATGACAATATGGGAAAAAAAAAAAAATATTTTCCAAAGAATTATGACAAAGAAAATAACAGCTTAAAAAACAAAAAAAAAAAAAACCGCCTTGCCTCTTACTAAATACATTGGACTGTACTTTTGATTTTTGTGATTTGATAAAGATACATTTGATTTTCAGATAATATGTATTCATTTATAAAAAGTGCAACACTGGCTACATAACTAAGTAGTATTTAAAGCATATACTGCAAGTTGCAAAAATATTTTAAAAGGTTAGTCTTTATTTAGTGGATAAATACAGGCTAAAATGTCCAGTGGTCTCCAAAGTGCAAACATATTGGTTGTAGCAGGGCTTTAGTTATATACCCAATATCAGGGCTTTACAGTTTTCTTTAACAGCAAAATGTGTCATTGCCCTTGGATCCTTTTGAAAAAATCAGTCTATGGCCTGCCTAACAAAAAGTATGGATTAAATATCCTAAAACTTCTAAAATTAGCAAGCAATTTGTATCCACTGTCAGCAGCTTTATTATAAAGCTCAGCTGCTATTAAGAGACTTTATAAGGCTCTTTAAATTTTTATGATATATACAAGGAGTGTTCATTTTATTCATTCATAAAGACATTTTTATTGTGAAGGAGAATGGTTTACATACCAGTTTAAGTCAAACAATCACATTTAATATAATGCCATAAACTAAGCAAAAGTAGAAAAATTATTGTCAAAACTGTACAATGTATAAAGCTGTATAGGCAGGAATTGGAGATTTTCATAACCCTACCACATGTTCTAATTGTAATGCTGCACTCCTCTCCAAATTATGGCAGGTAAAGATTTCAGAGTATGCATCATACCTACACAGGGCTGCAGTTTATCATTAGGTAAAGAAGTAATGCACCAGCCTTAAAGCTATCAAGTTGGCAGTATTTTGGATCCGGTATTCTTTTTTTTTTTTTTTTGCTAGCATCCAGGGATGCATTTTCTCTGCCAAAATGTATTTTCTCTAATGTTTTACTATGAAGATTTTTTTCCCTCAAAGGACCTCATCTACAGGCTGCTTGAGTCATTTTTTATGCAACTATCTGGATGATCTGTCCTTAGCAACAGCATTGGAGGCCATACCCAGACCCCAACGGACTGGAGGCTTGTGAGGCCAGCCTGAAAGGTTACCTTCAGGCACTGGGCTCTGCTTGTAGAGCTTTCCAGACTTTGTAGACTGTATGTGTTAGTCGCAGTTCGCTTTTCAGATCCGGAGCCATGGCATAACCTCTGGTGTGACCCAGGCTCTAAAGACCGATATAGGAGTAGGTTGCTGACCAAGCATCCTGTAGCAACTTTATTAGTACTGTTTGCCACAGTTATTACACCTGTTTTTCGGTTTGTCCCCACAGAAAGGTTTAATACACCAACCACTTAAGTGCTGTCGCACTAGTTGGTGTGTCACACGTACTTCAAGCTTTGTTTGTCTTTCAGCATGAGGTAGCATCTTCCCGCCAACTAACCCATTAGAAAAAACAAAAATGAAATCTAAAATTTCTGCCTTGAATAGAGCTTGTTGCCCCCTACAGTGACATAGTCACCTCCTAATAGACACATGATCTAGATAGCTGCATAGAGAGCAGCTCAAGCATCATGTAGATAAGGTCTTGATTGAAAAAGTTTTTCTCAGCATAGAAAATATTGTCTATCCTCTCCTAGGACACTAGCAAAAAAACAGGCATGCTGGGAGAGAGATATGCTTCCTGTGGTGTGTAGAACTCTATAGGGCGAATCCTGACCTTTTTACAAGCAGGCCTGGATCAGCATCATTTAGCACGAAGTACAAATCAGGAGACATTTCTCGGATCTTTCAATCCTATTCCAAAGACTGCTAGCCTAGGGTTTCTTGGTTTAGTGTTTTATACAGGTTGTCTTCTGTAGTTTCTCTTGTGCAACCACACCATGGATTTGAAGATGGTTCTGTCAGCGCTTCAAAGACCAACTTTTGAACCTATTAAAGATCTTCCCCTTTTACATCCTTATTCATAGGGTTACTTACTTTGTCACCATCTTCTCTGTGAGGCATGGGTCTTATTTTTGGTCTGCAGACCAAAAATTTCTCTTCACTGTCTGGATGTTGTTCGTGCTGTGCAGTTTAAGCTTGCAGTCACTGCTTCTATCAGAAAGACAGACACCCTTACTAATGGTCCCTGTAAATAGGAACCAGCCTTTTGTTCCACCATTTCTCATTGGCTTAGACAGATCATTGTTCAATGTTATGGTCCTATGCGTGAGACAGGTTTTTTTTTCCATTCAACCCAGTGGGCTGAACAAAAAAAAAAAAAAAGAAAAATTTTTTTAGATCGCCATACTAATCCATCCAATGTCAGTATGGTGATCTCTTCACCGAGCTATTGAGTTCTGACACGATGATTGAACATCGCCGCAAATGTCAGAATGAGTGCAACAATTCTGGAGCCAGAGCTCATGTTTAACTCTAAACGCTAAAAACAGATGGACAGGGAAACTTTGCATCTAATGGATTGGATAGCAGTCAGGTGTAAACAGACAGGCTGTCAGTTTACATCTGACAACTGATAAAGGAGAGCAGGCTGTGTCTGTCTGCATAAGCGGAGTGGACACGGACCAGTCATCTGCCTGCTCAGCAGGGATCAGCGGACAGATCGCCGGCAGAGCCTGTCCTGTGTGGAAGCGGCCTAAGGCAGTTTGACCAGGAAAAGTTGTTTGTATACCAGGGAAAATAATGTTCAAGGGCAGTTCGGTTACTGTTGTGACCATCGCTTATAGGAGGAGGCAGTGGCCTTAAGAAATCTCTCTAAATGTTTGCAAAATATGGAAAAGCCAGATAAGGTTGTTCTGTGGGGACAAGGTGTATAAGAACTTCCCATTTTGGGGGGGGGGGGGGAGATTAGTACCCCCCATCAAGTCTACTTCCAGAAGAGAGGATTATTAAATCTTGCAAAATTTTCTCTGTGTATGGTTTCACTTGCTGAGAATAGAAAGAAATTGTATTGTAATAGTAGTGTCTAATTGGACTATACATGGAATGTGGACTATTCATATACACATCTATTTACCTACATACACTTCTCTCAACAGCCTCACAAAACAATGGATTAAGCAGGACACACAAAGGATAGAAGACTGCACCGTATCAAGCGAAAGTCAAGACATGATATTCATAGGGAAAAGAACTATACTACTTAAACAGAGAAGCCCTGTAGAGAGATGCAAAAGTCACACAATCACACAATATGGTGGATTTCTTAACAAACCTGTTTCTAACAGGATAAGCACAGCTCACACAGAAAGCACAGTAAGCTTACTGACCCACCATATGGGGGACTGTGGGGTCCAATATCTAAAGCACGTCTATGATCATGACCATTAAACTTTATTATTCATGCTTTATAACATACACAAACCAAAAGCAAGGCAGGCTCAACCAGTTTTGTAGGTGGTTCAGCAGAAAAGGTCAATCCTCACTGACATTCTAAATGCAGAAGCAACTTAAGCCCCCAAAGCATATAAAACTACAATTGCATGGCAATCAACTATAACTATACTATTCAGCACATATTACATGAGCACATCTTAGGCTGTGAACTACATATGCAAGCTGCATCTTAAAAAAAACCAAAAAAAAAACAGTATTACAGCATACTAATGCACGTTGTAGCAAGCCTGGTTATGAAACAAGCTAATCAAATCTCATGTATATCGATTGTCTTTTGAATCTAAATTGCGGTCCCAAAATTTGTCTGACAGCAAAAGAGAGATACTCATCTTTTTAAAAGCTGGACTCCAGGAAGCTTAAAATAAACAATACAGTTATTTATTCATGCATTTTCAATGTATTTTAAATGCAACATGTGTAAGTACATGAACAAGTCATTCATTAAAATAGGTTTCTTGTAATCCCCTGTACAGGATACCTCTGATAAAAGGAAGGGTCAGTATTCTGAGCCAGTCAGGCTTTGCTGCATGTACATCTATGGACAATGAACATACAGACACAGGGAGAAAGGAGAGAGATGACCTCAAGAGAATATACAAGTCCCCTGCTATATGCAGGGACCCTCATGGAATAGGCCAAAGGGCTGGTGTCTCTCCCCCTCCTATTTTACAGATTGCCATTGGTTTTGACTCGATTTTCACCCCCAGCAACAGCAGGTCATTGGACAGTTTTGGCCGTCCTGCATTCCTGCTGTTCCCTGACTTTAAAAACAGGATCCCCCGGTAGGCTCTCAGCCATTTGGACTGGACCGCGATCACCCCCACCGTTAATATATCCTATGTCACAGTGTTTGTTAGTGGGGGTTATTCATCCAGTGAGTCTTGATGGACAGAGTTATTGATTTACTGTATTTGGTAATTTGAAGGCAATGAGGATTTAAGTTATGCCGGCATTTATAGTTTAATAGTGTTACTCTGATATGTTTAACTAGGTTACCCCATAATAAACACCATGGCCATATTATGACCATTTAAAGTAATGTCTGTCTCGTTTATTTTATGGTACTATTCTTACTCCTTTGTACTATCCCATGCTCCTACTGCTCCTTTATTGTCCAATCACAGGTTGGGAGCAGGGAGGGGACCAAGCTGTATTGCTTGTCTGCAGTAGAGAAAAGTGAGGTCACCAGCTTGGTTGCACTGTATGAAAAGGCAGTGCAAATTTTGTATAGATAAAGTTTTAGCTTTTTGGCTTGCCTAAAATTCAGCCTTAAAAACACTGAGCTGATGATGTTCTGCAGGAAAAAGATATGCATATTTTTCTATGAAATTAATCACTGTTCGCCAAGTTACTTGTGACAGCATCCTAAGACTGGGCTTCTTATTTATTACATCAGTAAATATGATGTGGAGGCCTCAGTTAGCTGTGCAGCATGTTGTATATTATGTTTATTTCTTTCTGTGCTAGGTGCATTCTTTATACACATTCACTGTGAACTTTTAAGCTTATAAAAACTGCTGCCTGTAATTTACCCTAATCATATTATTGTTGCATGGTTGCAGGAACAAGACCTGTCGGAGCTAGTGCTAATGACACATGACAAAAGCGCTGCGGTAATTTGCCTTTAACTGTCATCTATCAAACCTGAACAAAAATGTAATTTATACACACACATAATAGCCATTCTGACTGCTCACATACTTGACTACCTGAAGCAGAATCTTCAAACTCAAACTTGACTTTAATTTGAACTGTGTAAAGAAACACTAACTGGCATTTTTCCAGATTTGATTTTTCTATAAATTAAAGTGATGCTAAACCTAAAAATGTTTTTTTTTTTTTACCTTAATGCATTGACTGCATTATGGTAAAAAAATGTCAGTTTCCTTGCGCAACACCACTGCATAGAGCAGATCAGTATAACATGCTTGTGAGAGATATATATATATATATATATATATATATATATATATATACACACACACACACACACACACACACACACACACACACACACACACATACATATATACACACATATAATAAAATTTTTTAGACTTAAGTAACTCTATGTACTTCGGATTCCTAACCTAATGATGGCAAATGTACCCTAGGTAAAATGCAATATACATATTCTCCAGCAGTTACTGGATTTTTAAGGCTGAACTGTCTCTCGGGTGATGTTTTCTTCAGCTTACATTTTGATACAATAATCTATGTATTTATGTAATAAGGCTAGTTGGTATGCCAAGCTTTTATAAATTAATGTATAAGAAACCAGAGATGCAGTGCCAAAGACTTGCTTACAGCCATTTTTTTTGTAAGAGAAGGTCTATTGTAAGAACCATTACTTGGGAGACCAGAGAAGCGATAATATACTGTACTTATATATTTTATTGTCTCCATTTCTTCCCTTTTTTTTTTTTTTGGGGGGGGGGGGGAGGGGGTACAAGAGCCATGCCTGTCAAGTGACCTACAATTTTTGCAGCCCTGCATGGCAGAGGATTAAAAAAAATGAATGCCAATCTAGCCAAAGAGTAATTTTTCACATTGGTTAAAAAATTCTTTCAACACACCTAAATCCCAGATAACAACACATACAACGGGATGGTGCCAGTTGTCATCTAGCAATCCTGAAACATTCACATCAGTTCCTGGTAATGTGGTGCTGAATAATCTAATGCCCCTATCACAGTTCTACAAGGACAAAATACTTCAAATGGCACATTAGGAAACACATTCAAAGATATAGTATATAGTTTTTCTGTACTATTAAAGGTTTATGGAGTTTACCTTGTTTCTAATATACAGTTTGTCATACTCCTTGTTTCCCAAAACTACAAAAAAATAAAAATAGCAGCACACTTATTAGTGTAGTGCTAAAGCAATAGACTCTTCTTACAATGTGTAGGATGGAACTGTGCCTCTTTAAATAATTCAAAGATAACAATTCTTGTGCCCAAAACCAAGGTTTTTACGGACCAGCCACTCCACACACTGCAAGGCCTTAGGAGAGGACGAAGAAGTCACAGATCGCAACAAATCTAGAATTCAAAGCTTGCATGTTAAGCCTGCGGACCACTGAGCCATGCCAATTTTGTACTTTCAATTTGTTTCTGATGATCTAGATTTCATAAAACATCTTACTGTTGCACCCTCGTAGGTAGGTGCTAGGTTAGCTAGGCAAGTAATAGTGCTTGTTTTTGATAAGTAAAATATAGTTGCTACACTAGTCTGTGTGGCTGTACAGTTGGGTTGGGTAAAAGTATAGTTTGGCTCACTGTACCCAGCTGTCATTCTTTAGTTAGGTCTGATCTGTGTGCTCTGCTGCTGCTAGTCTGCTGGATAGCTCCCTCTGTATCCAGGTAACTTGAGAAGTTTCTAGATCATAGGTGTGGAGCTATGCAGATAGCACCACGAATATTGATACAACCCCAGCCTATCCCAGAGAGGCAGGCTCTGCGGGTATGCTGGGAGACTATTCTTAAAGCTCTGGGTCTTGCCCCAGAGTGGAGGAGTCCAGCCTGAGCAGGGCACGCTATCCTCTCATGCACAGGCTGCAATGAGGAGGTCTCAGGTGGGCAACCTGAGGGAGGAATCCTAAGACCCAGGTACATGGAAGAAGCTGGCTAAGGGGAACTGTCTGCCATAGATCTGTCTAGTATCACTGAAGGGCATTGCTTGGAAGATTGTAAGGATGCTCCATCTGTCATTAGGCCTTGCGAGTACAGACATTGAAAGATCTTGGGGACCTTGTGCTTTAGCTACTACTCCACTAAAAAATCCCACACATTTGAAATCCAAGTTTGGATCCTA